>NC_139229.1:139709966-140047035 GCF_977018435.1 Lepisma saccharinum
TTTTATAATATTTTCCGGATATGAAAAATATAGGTTAATTTGTTCATCTAGTAGAACTTACGGTAAATATCCCTGCAAGTGACCATTATCATGAGCTTGCAATACAACGAACTTTTAAATAATGGCAACTTCTGTCCGAAAAAGAAACTGTAACATTGAAAATGCACTTTCCTCCTCCTATGACATGAGAACAATGCCTCAGAAATGTTTACCAGCTGTCACATATTTCAGGATGTGTGAAATAGTAGTGGATATAAACCACTAAAAATAAACTTATTTTCTCTGCAAAGATTTGTTTTACTCCTTCCTGTTTATTTTATAGTTATTTTTCATAACATTCTTATTTGTCCTTGGAATTCATCTGTTGCATGTGGCGTAAGCTGTGACCCTTCCACGTAGTACATTCAATTTCCAACTTCACTTCCACGTAGTACAACCTGGACTGTATTTTGCAGGCTAACGAGGCTCTGGCGTCGGGACCTACGGCCAGTATAATCTTCGTAGTGTGTGTGTTGTCCTGTGTTTCACCCTTGTTTCTGTTGAATGCCCTTCTACAGCCTCAGCTTTTAACTGAAGCCAGAATATCTTAAGATTTTAGTTATACGGCATTATAGTTGTATTATTACCTATGTTGGACCCCGTATCATGTGACGGGTGCAAAATAGACTAAGTGATGACTCCCTTGTAACTGCAACGCTTGTAACTCCCTCCCCTCTGTATGTGGGCGTGTTTTTCCTTTGTGGATAAGTGTATGAAAAAAGAAATATGCAGTCGCTAGCAAAGGTAAGTATACATTGATTCTCTTTATCGCCCTGTTGTTTTTCATAAGATGGTACTTTAGTGATAAGGAAAATGTCATCCTGCGTAGGTAAAGAAGAGATAAGTATCATCGAGACTTGTTAAGACGAGGTCAAGAACGTTGGGGGATGTAAAATCGAGATCGAAACTTAAATATTCGAGAGTCTTAATTTAAAATTATTTTCCTTATTTTGTGTGTCGATTCTGCCATTTTTGGCTAATTGCTACGACGAAGGTGAATGATGATTACTGTATATGATGAAGAGACTCTCATAAGGTATGCAATAACGATGCGCATGTAAGTTTTCGAACCCAGACCTTCAGTGGTACGTCGACGATTTCGGCGAAATCGAAGTTGCTTTACTGTAAGACGTATTAGAATATAACAACGAATCTATGCTCTTTAATGTACAAACTTATGTCTTCATGGAGGTGTTCTTGTTTTAAATGTTTGTATTTCGAGATCTTTCCTTATCAAAAAAATTCTCAAAGTTTGTGAGTCCGGATGTACAGTTTAAAGCGATATCCGAACCAATATATGGCCTCCCCGATGGCACAGTGGTAGCGTCGTCGCCTTGCTAACATAAGGGCCCCCGGGTTCGATACCCGGTGGATGCACATAGTGGTTCGGATCCCACTTTAAACTGTAGGTCCAGTCCCGATTAGCCTTACTGTGCATAAAGTGGACGTAAAAACACCAATTCAATCAATCAATCGGGACATCCCTAGATCGAAATACCTCTCGCATTTTCCTTTCTTTCGGATGAACGACAAATTTGCCAAATAATTCTAACCATACGCGTGTCGAGACTTTTTATCCCCAGAGGGGGATAAATCAAAACTATTTTCCAGGGGGACAAAGAATATGTACCCGTACTTATGGCGATGCTTTATTTTGAATTAATTAGTAAGGGAATAAATAACATTTATATTTATTTTACTTTCCAAGGTAAAAAGAACAGTGCACCAAATGAACAGCACTATCTTTTTCCAAGGGGGGTGACAAGTGCCCGTTTTGTCCCTCCCTGGTTCTAGCCACTTCCGCTTTTTTTTTTCTCTGACAAGGAAATTTCCTTTGAAGACCACATTAGTGGAAACCCGTCCTATTTCCCTGGGTGCCGGAGAAGCGGAGGAGGGAGGGGGTTGGTTCGGGTATCACGTGACTTGCTGGAATTTTGTTTTCAATCGCAGGCGCGGAGTGTGAACAAAGGGACCAACTGTTTCCCCCGAGCGCTAGAGGCGTCTTTCAGTCTTTCCTATGCGAGCGCGGAGCGGTTTCGGTATTCGTTCGCGACTGAGCCGTTTCGAAGCGAATCAGTGAACCGGATCAGTCGTTCGTTGAAAAGATTCGTTCAAAAAGATTCGTTCGTTCGCGAACGACTCATCTCTACATCAGAGTTATGATGGAGTAGAGTTTTAAGTTGATTAGTTCTTTACAGTTTACGTAACGCTAATTTACAAAAGAGAGAAACATAATGGCGTCGTAGCGTAGGTGGCTGGTGTGGGAGTTTTGGGGAAATTTTAATTACTGTATGCTTTTTGTTTTTCTATTAAAATAGACACCCTGGTAGCCATTTTAACATATCGGATCTCATGCCTAGCCAGTGGAGTATTGAGTGCAGGAGAAAAACATGACCGAAACAGGTGAGAGAGTGCAATTGTATTAATTATAGCTCTATAACAAAAACATTCATTATTAAACCATTTGTTAAAAAATTCTGCAAGGTAGGGTCATCCCACGAGAAATCACCCAGAGCAGGTTGCTTCATAGTCATGGATTTGCTTCCATTATTTTTTCTTACTGATAGATACTTGGTCCAATATAACAAATATGTAATATTTAACTTGTCCAACAAAATTGTTGAAAGTTACAATTTGGGTGGACAAAAAAAAATAACACGATGTGACAAAATATGCCATATCTCGGAAACTATTTGGAAAATTATGATGATTTAGGTATTGTTGGAGAGGAGAGGGACAGTCCTAACAGAAAATAGCTGTGCTATCATTTGTAGCTACTCAGAGAGTAGAAAAACTTTTAAAGAAAGTATAATATGTTGTAATGAAAAAATGCTCAACTTTGAATAATTGTTTTATAGGGAATCCCAGGTTTTAACCACAATGAAAATTGGTACCCTGCATATCCTTCCTTCCTTCCTGCCTCAAGCTCTCAGTCATACCCGTGTATAAAAAAGGTGATAAATCGAGCCCCGACAATTACCGTCCTATATCACTTGTTCCCATTGTCTCCAAAATTATAGAACAATGTTTATATAATCAACTCGATAGCTATTTCACAAATAATAATTTATATAGAAATGCACAATATGGTTTCAGAACCCATCTATCCACTGTGAAAGCGAATGAAACCATTGTTTCCACTCCTAGATGCATTTGAATCCAAACTTTCTGTAAGTGCATCACTTATCGATCTGAGTAAAGCCTTTGACTCTGTTTCACATCAAATATTAATAAAAAAATTACACTTCTATGGCATCAAAGAAACTGAACATGCTCTAATAAAATCCTACTTGTCAAATAGACAACAAATGGTGACTGTAGACAACATAAAATCAGAATTCTTAAATATAAAAAAATGGAGTTCCACAAGGTTCTGTCCTCGGCCCATTGTTGTTCAATATTTATATAAATGACTTACCTAATATTATTCCTCATAAGACTGTTTTATATGCAGATGATACCACATTCCTTACAGTGGGCAGTGACAAATTTACAGTTGAGAAGCTTGATAAGGAAATAGAGGAAAGGTCCACTTTTTGGTTTGAAACAAATCAACTTACAATTAATGAAAATAAAACCGAAAAAATATTTTTTACATTAGGAAATGGCCATGAATGGACTTCTGTAAAACTTCTTGGTTTACACTTAGACTCCAAATTATCTTTGGAGTCCCAAACAAATCACCTATGTTCCAAACTTGCCAGGGTGGTATTTCTACTTAAAAAGCTTAGAACATGCATTAGCAAGGATTTGTTGCTGCAATCATATTATGCATATTTTCATAGCATGGAATTCTCTTATGGGGAAACTCATCTGGTTCTGGGGATGTATTTATCTGGCAGAAAAAAGCTTTACGAAGCATGGTAGGAGTCTTTGATAAGTCTGTTTCCTGTAAAAATCTCTTTAAACAACTAAAAATAATGACTGTGCCAAGCTTATATATATTTACCTGTGTAGTGTATACAAAAGAAAATGTACGTAATTATAACACAAGACACACTGTTCACAGACACAATACAAGATTCTGTTACAAGCTCAACATACCATCAATCAGATTAAGTAAAACACATAATAGTTATAAGTATTTAGGAATTAAGTTATACAACATGTTACCAGCAGCTGCTCACAGTGTCTCTCTTAAAAAATTTAAAAGTGTACTTCAACTCTGGTTAAAAGAAAAGGTCTTCTACAATCTAGAAGAATTCGAAATCCATCCCAAAAATGATTTAATATTCTAGAATGTATTGTATTGTTTATTTCCTGTTTTATGTATTATTGTTACGTATATTGCCACTGCCATATTTATATTATTTCATCGTCACTAATATTATAATTGTCTTATGTCTACGTACTCTTACTTTATATACGCATATACTCTCATATTAGTATCTATAACATATTGTAGTTCCATGTCATACCTCTCTATATATGTAATTATATATTTACAAATATACAATAACAAATATGTAACCCATAACTGACGACATCTATTGCATTGTACAATGTCTAACGATGAATAAATGTATTGTATTGTATTGTAAAAAAAATCAATACATAGCCATTCAACATAATATTAAAAAATCAGAAAGTTAATATTGTTCATAATAAAAAAAGATCATAGGTTTCATTGTTTTCACTGCACACAGTTAAATTTTTGACAAATGGCCCTGGGCCCTGAAACTCACAAATTGCAACTAATGTGAGTAGAATGTGTTAGAAATGTTGTAATACTTGGGAGAAGCATTACTATAATGTTTATCCACTTTTAGCTCATAGAAATTGTACAAAGACCAGATGACAATTTTAAATATGTTTGCCTAACCTAACCTTGCCGTGCATGGTTCGTGGGGCTATCCGTGAATGGTTCGTGGGGCTATCCATGAATGGTTCGTGGGGCTATTTATGAATGTTTTTAACAATTTTGAAGACTACTATTTTAACTGTTTGCCTAACCTAACCTTGCTGTGCTTCGTAACCTTGTTACGAATATGATTTAATTTCCATTTGCACCATTATTAGTTGGCCCACTTTCAGTATGCTGCATAAGAATTGTTTTGATTTTGTGATTGTATTAAATAACATGTTTTATTGTACAGTACTTAAGTACAGCTACGAGCTATATAAGTAAATAGGTTAGGCAGTATTTTTTTTTATTTCTGTACTTTGTTAGGTTAGGCAGGTCAGGTTTGGTGCTTTTAGCATTTATTTCCAGGTTGCAACAGCTGTCGCTAGCCGCTTGTGGTTGCACACACTTCGATTCAGAATATAGAATGATGAACATTTGTGTCGAGCATTCTCTTCACTGCAAAATCATTTTTTTCCATTATGTTAATTGGAGTAGGTGGATAATAATTTGAAAACTTTGGAAGAACAATTCCCTACTACTTTGAAAGATTGCAGGCTACATTGTGTAATGTCACAGATTTATTTTACATTAAATGAAGTACAGTACGTGTATTGCCTATTTCTAGGACAGTTGCTTCATTTTAATTTTATCTCTTTATGTTTTCTGACATTTTTCAGTTCAATAAAAACAACATAAAATTGAAATGGTAGTTATAAGCACACATAAGTATAAACACAACAAACCACGACTTTCTCCAGTTTCTATGTGATCCACTGGAAAACAGCATGTACGATGACACTGAATATTTTGGTGAATAACTTTACCTTATACAAATTGAAATATGTAAAAGGAGGTTACATTATTTTAAAAAGTCATGAGATTTTTTGTGTTTATTGTTACAGTGCATTGAAGGTGGAAGCCCAATGTGCATTTAAAAAAAATCAAGTTCGTATAATATAACTATAAATATATATTTTTTGGCTCGACAGACAAAATTAATAAAATTTGAATAATGTGTGATGATCATTATTGACAAAACTTTAAAAAGTACATTGATTCAATATTTCTCATTTAACTTACATGTGATTTCTGATTTGCAGTACGAATTTATAATATGAAATGGGAAAATTATTTTTGCTGTAGAAAGGAATTAAACTAGTGTGCATTTTGCGATGGTATGCAAATAATGTGTTCAAATCGGTTTGGGATAACCTTTCAACACAACAGCTGGCACACACAATTCCGCCATCTTCTTTCTGATGCAACACAATGTGCTGTTAAAAATTTTAATGAAGCAGAAGAGTGCCTTTAGATTTAACGGCGACATTAGAGGTCCGTTAGCCTTAACGAATTTTGGAGAAATGCCTTGATGTGCTAATGTAGCGTTAACTTGATTTAATGCTTCTTGAAAATTTAACATGCGTTGGGCGAACTGGGCGTTGGTGTTTTAAGTCCACTTTATGCACAGTAGGGCTAATCGGGACTGGACCTACAGTTTAAAGTGAGATCCGAACCACTATGTGTGTTCACCGGGTATCGAACCTGGGACACCTTGATTACAAGACAACAATGCTACCACTGCACCATTGGGGATGCCCTATTGGCAAAAAGAGCCATAAAAAAAAGTAGGCCTATCTTACCCAAGCATCCATGCTTCCCATCAACAAGAGATCTTTTGTTCATAGAAAAAAAAAATGCAGAATAGTGGAAATGATTGTAAAAGTACTACTGTAGACACATGGCTCGAAGAGGTGTCCTGCTGGAAACTTGCACCAGGATGATATGTTGAAAGCATTAAGAGAAATTATTATAATGCTAAGAGCCATGAACCTGCGCTGCCTAACCTAACATGTAGACATTATTTGAATACTAAGAGCCATAAATCTGACTTGCCTAACGTAACTACGAAACTCAATTGTTGACAGTAAACAAATGTGTGACTGCAAGAAAAGAATCCTGTAGGAGCATGCGGAGGTGAGATACCAATCTCAAGCAAACATAGTAAGTAATGGCCAAAACTCTGAAGTATGTATAAAGACACACAAAAAGTAATCAAACCTTGAAAAATATGCCTGTGTACCATGAATTTTGGTTGTCCGTTATTTTAATTCCCAAAGCAGAATGAGAACTATCCAGTTACTGATGTAACAATAGGGTCATTCCACGTCAAATCAACAAAAAGAAGTGTCTTTTCTGACCTGACCATCTCAGATTTTTATGAAATTATACTATTTGGTAGTCTTCATGAAGATACGAAATCCTCAGAAATTGTAGGTTCCTGTGTGGCATAGTTATGGAGTTTTGGGGGGTCAAAAATACAAAAAATTGTCAATTTTTAGTCTGTGCCCGAGACTTTCATGGATAATTGCTCTTACCCTAATTGACGTAGAGAGCTGGTTGTTGTCTAGTTTGAAGGGACATGAAATAAGCTTTCCAACGGTGTATCACATCACTATATTTAGAATAAAATCTTTTCAAGGTCATCCATTTTAACCTTTGGACTTTTGACGATGCATATCTGCGATTTCCTTGAAACTGAAATATATTGTTAACACAAGGGTACGCTATAACAGAACTGTGTAACATTAAAGTATAGGGGAGATGGATTTTTTCAAATTTGCAGAAGAAAGTACTTAAGGAAATCATTTTCTGAAGCATTGTGGAAGTTCGTGAATGTAGTTTTGATCCATTTTAGTGCGAATACATGTTGTTTTCTGTGAAAATCTCTGTCCGATACGCTGTTTCTGCTGCTGCCATTTGCTTTCTGCACGAGAGCACAATGTTCTGTGGGTTAAGATGACGTAACCCAATAGTCAGTGTTTCAAACTCGCCGTGTTTTTACTAGAACATGACGTGTCGAGTATTTTTAGATTTTTTAATTTTTTTTTTAACTATGCTTGCCTAACCTAACCTAACCTTATGGAAAATGGTTTTTGGGGCTAACGTCAATGGAAATAGACATTATCTTAGAAGTGCATTATTTCACCTTAGGAAATGTTCCGCATACCAAAATAGTACGTTAGCAATGTAAAAAAGTGTGAAATATATGATTTATAGGTGTCTCCTCAATACTATAATAGTACCCAGAACTGAATTTGAAGTTGGGACGATTATGGGATAATTGAAGAAAAACAATTTAATTAGTATAAGTGTATTTTTTCAGCCGGTCATTTCTAGTGAGAGTTTGCAATACTGCACTATTGCATTGCAGACTTGCTAATGTGCAATACTTCTGCAACTAGAAAGTGAAGAATGTGTGCAGGAGTCTCGTTTGAAACAAGTGTGGTAGAATGTTGAATAGATAGTGTGTTTATTGTGACAGTTTTAATTTGAGCTGACTTTTTTAAAGTAAGATACCTTGATCACCAGCAACATCCAGATTAGAAAGCCTTGAAGATTTTGAGATCCTGGAAATTAACACCAAAGCAGGAATAAACAGTGGATATCCACAGACAGACTTGAAACATCAATGAAGCCTGCAGAATTCATAGAAATTCTAGTTGAAAAAATGTGCACCTCATCAGAAATTTTTTCATGCCAACAAGCTTAATTTCTCAAGCATTTAAAAGAAACTTCACTGTACTTTGTGATTTTGCAGAAAATTACTCCTGTGTGTTGCAAGATGCCTCACAAGGTTTTCACCGGAATAATGGTCAAGCAACAACAATACATCCATTCAATATTTATTATGGAAATCCCAATACTTCGACAGTCATAACTGAAAATTTGGTTGCCATATCAGATTGCATGATAAAGCATTAGTTCACTTACTCCAGAGTTTATTACATTTTTGAAGAATAAATTTGTTTCTGACAACCTGGCCAAGTTATTTTACTTTTCTGTTGGAGCAGCAGCACACTACAAAAATCGCAAAAACTTCATCAATGTTGCCTACCATGAGGATGATTTTTCTATGTTGTGTGACCGATTTGCTAAAGTTAATTCCATTCCAGGAATCCAAAAGGTTCATGCAGTACTTCCTTTTACAAAAGATGTCATACATATGAAACGTTATTCTGCATGTGATGAATTTATAGAACATCGTTTCATAATATGTTCAAATGTCTTAGAATTTACAGATATTACTGGATATTTTACTTGTGTATGTAATAACAACTGGTGGCTAGTGTGTATTCAGAAAGTGTCTGAAGACACCGGTGATTTATAAGTTAACTTTCTTCAACCTCATGGACCATCAGGATCATTTTCATGTCCTCATTTGGTCCAACTGGACATTTGTTGGGTCCCGACGTGCAATGTTCTAACAAAAATGGACCCTTCCACTGCTACAAGAAGAATGTACAATTTAACAATGGACGAAAGCCAACTTGCCATGCAAAGACTGAATGAATACTGATGAACAACCTGTGAACTATGGTGCATGTAAGTTATTTCTCAGGAAGCAAACATTCTTGTCCATTTTTCACTACTTACACTTATTAATTAAATTGTTTTTCTTTAATTATCCCATAATCGTCCCAACTTGAAATTCAGTTCTGTTATAGTGTAACCTTGTGTTAACAATATATTTCAGTTTCAAGAAAATCGCAGATATGCATCTTCAAAAGGTCAAAGTGGATGACCTTGAAAAGATTTTATTCTAAATATAGTGATGTGATATACTGTTGGAAAGTTTATTTTATGTCCTTTCAAACAAGACTACAACCAGCTCTTTACGTTACTTACGGTAAGAGCAATTATCCATGAAAGTTTCTGGCACAGACTGAATATAGACAATTGTTTGTATTTTCGACCCTCCAAAACTCCATAACTATGCCACACAGGAACCTACAATTTCTCAGGAATTCATATCTTCATGAAGACTACCAAATAGGAGAGTTTCATAAAATTCTGAGATGGTCGGGTTGTGGACTTTGTTGATTTGGCATGTAATGACCCAATATATATATTTTTTTTGTTATTGTAGTCTATATGGAAATAAAACTATCTGGGTATAAATTATTTTAAGCATACATATGTCTGTTTTTTGTTTGATGCATCTAAGATATTTTTCAGAATTTGCTAAAGTTGTTACTAATGTAATATGTCTGTTATTTTCCTGTAGTTTATGGTTATCACAAGCATAAGAAAACAGTTTTTCGTTGTTTGAATCTTGATTTGATATTTCTGGAATGTACGTATACCTCTCTCCCCATAATAGATGAATAATAGTTTTTCTTGTATGTAAGCATTGCTTGCATTGTAGAATTATTTTCCTGTAGTTTACGGTTATTACAAGCATAAGAAAACAGTTTTTCGTTGTGACATTTCAGGAGAACACACGTCTCCCTTCATCAGACATTTATTTTCATTTTGACTCAAGATACAGTTATAACAATGGTTAGAAATTTTTTAAACAAAAATAATCTGTTATATAATGGATGTTGTCAATGTTACATTGTTGTAATATAGCAACTTAACTGTGAAAAGAAGCAATCTGTTTCATTTTTATTTCAGATAAAAAAAATTTGATCACATTATTTTTTATTTAAAATTATGAATCCCAAATATCATCAGGTAATTCAAAGTCATCATTGTTTTCACAAAGTCTTTTAATGTTTTCTGTTACATTAAACTTTAAAGATGGTGGCTTACTCCATTTGAGGAAAAGAAAACTCCATACTGGATCTATGAAATGTTACCATTTTCATTATTTAATTTATTCCAGTGTTCTTCTGCAATGAACGAAACTTCCCAGATATTCAACTCTGTTTCCCGTCAATCTTTTTATGTCTCTGTTGCTGACGTAGGTAATGTACTTTAGTGTTGTAGAATCCACTACAGTAACAATACATTTAAACATATTTTATAAACATTTATTTTTACCTGAATGCATATTCATATGAAAGCTTAAACACTATTATCATTTATTGATTCAGCAAAATAAAACTCACCTTGATTATTAAGTGTTACCAGAGATGTAGTTATCTGCTTGACAACACACACATTAAACCATACCAGATAAGCGTCTTTTGTTGTATAAAGTGCAACCTGCTTTTGTAAGGATGCATAACATTGACCTGCACTTCATCTTCCACCACGTCTTCTATGGTTCCTGGAAAGAAGTTTCCATCATTTGTCAACAAAATCAGAGCTCTATCTTTGTTGCAAATGATAGCACCTTTTTTTAAATCTGCGTTTAGCATGTATGTTGGGATTAGATTCTGCCCAAATTTATTTCATTGCCTCCCGTGTGACACAGGCTTCTTGTTGTGAAATTAAGTCTGTGGACAAACATGCTCTAACACTTCAGCAAAGTATTTTACCACTGCAGTACTCGCATCAAACCAGCTCACTTCACAGTCCCTCCCATGCCATCAAGGGGGGTGTGTTCTAAAGGAACTCCTCAGTCAATTGACTCAATTTGTTCATGACAAAGAGTAGAAATCAGAATTGTGGACAATGTATATCTCCTCTTATCATTAAAACTGATTACTGCTCCTTTATCACATTGCAAATTGCCAGTGATTATGACTAGTGCATAATTTATTGTACAAATTGATGTTTAACTGTGCAAAATCTATGACCATGGTAAGGTAGACAAAAATATGTACAGACAGGTGACGACTACTTTATGAGTGAACTTGCTGTTTTGCAATTTAGGTTGCATTCTATTTTTCCTCTAACTTAATGTTTGTAGGTTGAAAATTCAAAGTTAATATTCATTGTTCCTCTCAGCAGATTATGGTTCATCGCTGGTGATGCCTGACAACACAAATCACTTGCAAACCAGAGTGTACCAGCAATCTGCCACCATCGTAGCTCGTATGTGGAATAATGTAGGTATAGCTTATGTTGTTCACTAATAGATAACTAATATTATAAATTTGAACAGAACGTCTTGGTTGAATTAAAAGTGATATTTAATATTCTTTTTTGATTATTTCATTTTTTCACTCAGTGGCATGCGGTGCTAAATCAGGCAGGGGAACAGTTGACCTGCACTTGCCCCCTCCCCTCCCATACCTGTTGTAATTAGACCAATGTTAAAGCAAATATGATATAATGTAAAGAAAACATTAAAAACAAAATTGTATATGCGCAACAAAGAAAAAAATAAAAGCAATTTATGAGTGATCAGAGAAAAAAAACGTTTAAGTTGACACTTTTTTTTTTGTAGAGTTGAGCATTCTTGTAATTCAAACAATGCAATTGCAATCACATGGCAGAGTTTTTTCATGACGTCCGCTAGGTTTGTAGAAATTATGACAAAACCCAAACTGTTCCAAACTCCCTTCTCGGGAACAAACAAGAACAACAATAATTTGCCACTTATCCAGTTAACTATTTTACAGAGTTGTAGTAACTTATTGTAGATTAGGCACAAACAGATGTACTGCGTAGAAATTTTCAGTGAAAAATACAGGCTCGACCAGGACTCGAACCAGGGTCTCTGGCATATCGTGCCATTGCTCTAACCACTGAGCTACCGAGCCTGCCTGGCCTCGCCTGATTCTTCGCTATCGCTGATTTAACCTCAATGGAATCGTCTCTGCCAGTGCTACCGCAATGGAATCTTTTGCCTTTGAAACACAATAGACTTCAACGTTGCCTGGTTCCTCCCATCATAGAGATGTTAATTATTGTAGATTAGGCACAACTTGTAGTAACTTGTTTGAAAATGCCTTGTGTACGATTTCGTTTTAGTTCTTATTTCGGTTAGGATAGGTGTTGGTTTGCTGTCTTTTCTGTAAAGTTCAATGAACTAAAAGCTTTTGTGTTCAGCCAGTCGATCATACAACATTCGCAACCCTACGCTCGCAACATTTGCTTTCTTGTCCTGCCGCTGTGTGCATCTTGGGGCTGTTGGAACAGGTGGATGCGAGCTGTTCCCTCGGAAGCTATTTCCCAGCATTTAGCCAAGGCATTTAGCAGAAGATTAGACTGTAGAAGATTTTTTCAGTTCGTTATGACTGGCAGACTCAATTTTGCAATGAGATTAGGAAACTATAGACTTCCTACACTCAAAACTATCACTATAACGCAATTGAACTTTAGCACATAGAAAAACTCGAAGGAAAACAAATTCGCTATGTGTCTCGTAGGGAACAGCTGGAGAATTCAGCTTCCATGGTGGGTGTTTACCTTCGCGCGTGGTCGGAAATACTCGGCGTCAGACAGCAGAGGGTGGGACGACGAGGGTAGGTGAAGTAAACAAACATCCCGTCACGGTGAAAGTTTTATTTGGCATGGTGATTTGGGAAGAAAGAAGTTTTCTTTCTTATTATGTTATTGATAATTTAAATAGCTAAAAAGGGCAATACGTAGAAGGGAACAGCCTGTTCCATGGAGGGACCGCCACTGGTTTCACTAATTCTATTCTGCCAACTCTAAAGTAGGACATGTTTTTAAAACTTATCTAGCTTGTATTTTATCTGGTTTTTTTGCATGCTTGTTACATGTCAAATGAAAAGTTACTGGTGGATGTATAAATGCATCACTATCAAGCAGTTTATAATCTGATTGATAGTGTTGCATTTATTTAGTTTAACTAAAGTTATATCTTATTAACATCAGCTCAGCTTTTGTTATTTATTCTTTTGAATTTTACTGTGTTTGTGTGGCTACATGGCTCATATGTAAAGTGTGTTCTGCCCCCTGCTTTTCAGGATAACGAGACAGCTTCCACTGGCTATGGTGGGGTGCAGTGGAGTGATTGGCAGGTGACAGAGGATCAGCTTCCAGTTCTGATTGGAACCCTCTGTGGTGGAATCCTCCTGCTCATTGCATTGATCGTGGCTCTTCTTTGGCGTTGTTGCTTGCTTACCCATCATGATAAAGGTTATTGTAAGTAATTTGTTTCCATATCTCATGATTCAATTTTTTTTTTTTTTTGTTATTTGTTGCTCTTTTGGCACTTCTGGGTAATTATAACAATGAGGGTGAAAGATGATGAAATGAAATTGATGAAAGGGCACTCACAAACACCCATGTCCAGACCAGGGATTGAACTCTGCAACTTTGTCATCAAAATCGTGAGGTTGGATTCAAAATCACGCAACTTCCCTTGACATGTTCTCTAGTTTCTCAATAAAGAAGAAATATGACATAATACAAGGTGCACACTGAGATTACCACTCATTCCGAGATTTTGGAAGGTTGTACTGCCTTTTTTGTTTTTTGTAGGTCCCCAGTGCCCTACCCCCTATTCTTTTACATGCTCAACTTATTTTTATTTCTTTTGTAAACCTACAACAATAAAAAAAGCGGGTACTTAATCTCAATGTCCTACTCCATGTAAATAACCAAATGCATCAATGTGAAAATTATTAGGTGTTTTAATTGCATTAGAGTTGACATGTTTCTGAATGCATATTATTTGCAAATTTCACCAACAAAAATTACTAGCATATGTAATCTATCAGCATATAAAAATAGAAGCGTGGTGGAAAAATCATTCGGCATAAAAAACACACTATGTAATGGCTAAACCTGTTCAGTACTACATAGACATGTATAGAATTTGATTCATGAAGAAAATGCATGTGCAGTAGGAAGACATCAGAATTAGACAAATGCAACTTGAACCCACCATATTCCTTGTTGTTCTATTCATTGTGGCATTTGTCTTTTCAGGTGTTCAGAGACAAGGACCGATGTCTTGTCAGCATGGAGGTGTTTTATCAAGGTAAGGCAATTAGAGTTTCATATCTTCCTCAATTCATTGACATGTGAATATATAGTCCAGACATGTTTCGAGAGAATGGTAGTCTGCAGTACTACTGTATTAGGGTAAAAGCTCAAGAAACTTAATTTTGAAGTGGGGCCTCCCTGATGGTGCAGTGGTTGTGTCGTCGACTTGTAATCAAGGGGGTCCCAGGTTTGATACCCGGTGGAGGCACATAGTGGTTCAGATCCCACTTTAAACTGTAGGTCCGGTCCCGATTACCCTTACTGTGCATAAAGTGGACTTAAAAAACAATGTACCTTAATTTTGAAGTGCAATGATTAGAGGTTTTTTCAAGATTAAGACATTCTGACCTACAATTTGGCACTGCCACTGTTATCAATGAAAATAAAGAATGTATAGATTTTTATATTGATGAAAGTTCCTTAACAAAACTTTATTGTATATGAGATGTCAGTGATATCTCCATTTCAGTGGAATGTCATATTTATTAAACTACAAATAGAATTTTGATGAGGCTGTTGTAGATTTCATTATTTCCAAATTTATACCCACACAAAATGTCTTAAATTTACCAATTATTTCAGTTATTGTGTTGCACTTGTGTATGCATTACATTTGGGTAGAATTAGTTTCACTTATAAGGGTAAAACATTGCTCAACATGTAAAACAGTATTGTAAAATGTCCTGAGTTGAGGTGCCAATGTATTGGTATCGGAAAATATCATTTCAGATTTTGCTCCAAATGTATTCATGATCCAAGCACAAGGAACCATCATTGTGTTCATCCTAACATGCATTTTAACAGTTTATGATTTATCCTGATTGTTGCCAGGAACTGCAGTGGTCCAGCCGACAGGATGTCTGACTGCCTTGTGACCTACGTTTGATTCGTAGGATGTTTGATCTCAAGTTGGAATTTTTCCGGTCTTGTCCCTGCATAAAGTGACTTTGGGGTTCACCCAGCATCAAATAAATTGGTACCTGGGAGGGTATAAAAGCAGCTAGAGTGTAATGCTGATCACAACACCTCCAAAAAATGGCTGAGATCAAGAATGTTTTGGGATGATGCCTCTGCATTGCCTTATGGCTTGGTGCAATGTACACAGGAAACTGGCTCATTGTCACAATGAACTCAAGGGGTAGAAAAGTGATGTCATGTAAAAAACAGAAAGAGAGTGGAAACCATTTGTCTATGTAAAAAAGTGGACAAGTGGGGAAAAAAATGTTGCCCTAGTACTCTACTATGGAGAGCACATTTTATTTTAACAATTTTGTTAAAATTTAACACAATGTGTATTTTATATTTTCACTTCACGTTCAGTATTGAGGATAACATGTGGGTTATTTTATTGCAGCTGTGATTCAGCAGTGTTCCTTTCATCCAAGGCTGGCCATCTGTCATACAACAGCCATGTGGTGAGAGATTACTGCAGCCCTCATGTGGGACCAGAAGCAGTTCCACATTGGTTCTACAACAGCCTTATCCTTAACCAGACAACTCTGGAGAGGCTGGAGTTTGTTCCTGTAACGAGATCTGCTAGTGCGCCAGTTGAGGAGAAACCAGTAAGTTCATTTTGATCTGCTATGTGCACCTTTTGCCAGATGTGGCAACCATGTACCAGGGATTCATCCGAGCCACTGACACTTCTTTTCGGTCAAAAAATGTTACAAAAGCAATGGTGTGCTCTTGAATCAGTATCGTGGATTAAAAATGTATGTTTGTCCGTTGGTATTCAAACTCGGAGGGTTGCGTTTGCACTGATTATTGGTTTTCTGTGTAACCACTGGTTACCAACTCATGACACAATCATTGTTGCATTCCCATGTAGTTGTAACTGTGTGACATCATAAATTAATCTTACAACATGATGAGGAAGTGCGTATTACTCACTATTGAATACAAAATAAATACGTAAAATAGTATTAAAACTTTTCAAACTTAAGTGAGTGAGTGAGTATATGTTAATCTTAAGTAACGAATTTAGATTTTTCCTATATATGTTCCCTCCTACGCGTATGTTACATTCAATTATTGTTTTATGCACTGTTTGCACACTGAATTTTTAATTATTTTATTTAGGTGTTTAAAACTAGTGAAAGACGACATCGACCCTTCAGCCAACCAATAACATTTGGATCCTGTGATGCCTGTGTAAGAGGACCCAGTGGAGGTATCCATGTGAATCCACTGTCTCATATATCAGAGATAAGTTCTGTGCATTGTGCATCTAGTAGTGGTAAGTGGACAGCAAAAGTAATGACATGGTAATGCTTTTACATTAGAGTGTGAAATCAGGACTTTTGATGGGGGAGCGAGGTTCATAGGTGAAATGGAATCATAGAAGGGAGGGGAATAAAAATGAATCATTACTGCTTTACTCCCCTATTGTAATATATTTCAATCTTTCTTTTGTCCTTCAGTGTTGAAGCTGTGGTTGTAAACAATTCGTGAACTGTGTCACCAAGACGTTTTCAGTAAGATGTTTTGTCAGATTGGCAGTTTCTCTTCCCCTCCACTAAGATGATTTATATTAGTATTTTCGTTATTTAGTGTCACTTCTGGCCAATTATGATGATGCGAATGAGTGATAATTAGATGAAATTGACAAGGAAACAATCACAACTTCTACCCATCAGCCCAGGAGAAGACTCAAACCCATAAACTTTGTTAGTGAAGTTCAAAGTATAATACTTGAATGTACTTGCCCATCCAACCTGCTGCCTCCCACAAAGATAAACTCTCAAATGCCAGAGTACTTTTTCTTCGGATTTCTAGAGGATTTTTTTTATATATACCTGAAGGATACTAAGTGAAGGAAAAAAAGTGAGAGAAGTAAAATTCGCACAGGTAACTTCTCACACCATGTCCTGAACAGTGTATCAGTCCAAGTGGATAAGACAAATTGCAGCACCCATTTAAAATATTGGTTCTTTCCCTGGCTTTGTGCAAGCATTGGCAATGCAAAACAGGTAAGAAGGGTTGTAGAGGCAAAATCATGCTGGTTGCCAATTCATATCTTCCTTGCTGTATTCATGTTATGTGCATAAGTGTAGCCAGATTTATCTATTGCTTTGCTTGTGAATATTGGATACGTGTTGTATGGAAGAAATCCAAGAATAAACCCACTTTCAGCATTCATTATTGGTAATTCTGCAGATACCCTGCCATCCTTACGTAAGGTGATACCAATCGGTCCAATTCTCAGAGAAAAGTTTGCAGTACAACAATGAAGTACTGAAATTAAAAATAATTTGGAGAATTTTTGTCTTGTAATGTGACAAATTGCTTCAATGTGTTGTTTACACTCCATATTCCTCTTCAGTACTGGATGAAATTGGATCGTGCAGTGACCCAGAGATATGCAAGGAAGAAGTGCTCAAAACCCAAAGCCTTCCTGGGTGGATCAGATCCAGAACGAGGCCCTTGTCCACAGAAGATGACTTAGCAAGATTACATGCAAAGGCAAGTCCACAATTATCCTAAATGTTTATAGTTAAATTAATTCAATTTAACACTTAAAATCTAACTCCATGGCATTCCATGCATAAGGTTGATTAGATTTCTTTCGATTAGGTATCCTGCAAATTGTAACTATACAAAATTGTAAAGTTTCATGTTTGTGCATAATTTATATCTTGTGCCAATGTTATATATAATGTTCAATCATATAATCTTACGCTTTTTGTGTGCTGTCTATCACATTTTGTTTTTGTTATTTTCATCAGATTAGTAAACACTATTATGGAAAGTGATGCATTAAAAAAATGTGAGAAAGAACAATAAACTGTGCCAGAAGTGATGATAATTCATCATAAATGTTTCTTTACATGGCAGCATAAAATAATTCACACAATAAACTTTTGGATCACAGCAGACAACGAGAAATGAATACTGTTGCTTACAGAAAATAAGATCTTGAAATTGGATTTATTTTAATCAACCATTCATGTAAAGTAGGCTTTATTTTGGTAACAATTTATGCATTTATAAACTGTTAGTGATACTTACATTCATGTTAAAATATTGTACATTTTTATCTTTCAAATTTTATATTTAAATTGAAAATAATTTTAATTACACTACAACAGCATTAATTATCAGTACAATGAATCCCCCAATTTTTTAGGCTGCACTTCTTTTTATATCATTTTTATTTGCATATTAATTATTAATAACACATACAGATACATACTTAGGCACATACGCACCTGTGAAAATGAGGTCATGACTTCGAAATATCGAACAATTCTTCAATTGTGGTAAGTGTTTACTGTCTACTACGCCATTTTTGTTTACCCGCCCTTCTGACACTCTTTCTCATTCTATCCCTTATATATATACTATATATATATGCAAAACAGGTAAGATATATATATAAAGTCACAGTACAGCCTACTATTTCAGAAGTTGTAAGGAAAATGAAACATTTGAATACAACTATGTAAATTGGGTATGAGGGCCCACCTTTTGGGGCATAACACAACAATAGCCGCCATTTTGAATTGCCGTCCATTGTTTAAATGGGAAGGGGTCATGTGGTGTATCAAAACACATTAAAATTTTGCCAGGAATTCATTTCTGGAATCAGATTTCACATAAGTGTTACAGTGTAGGCGTTATTGGCGTCCAAAGTTGACACTGGAGGACTAAATGATGTGTTCAAGATTCCGACCGTCTTGTTGAATGCATAACTTCAGTCGCATAATCCAGTCAGCAGACACTCGCAGAAGCACTTCTGGTGTGATTTCACTGCAGCACAACAAAATTCTTTGTTGCAGATGGTGAACATCACAAATTTTCTATGCGTAAACGAGTTGCTTCAAATGCACCCACAAGTAAAAGTCCGTAAGTGAGAGGTTGGGTGATCTTGGTTGGCATTCCACTGGACCACGCTGACCAATCCATTGCCCATGCAACTGGACATCGAGCCACTGATGAACAATTAGCAAATAGTGTGGCGGAACACCATCTTGTTGGAGAAACGAAGGGAATGTACCATCTTCATTTAAAAGGGAAGGAAAGACAGTGTGTCTCAGCATGTCCAAGTACCGCTCGGAATTAAGGGTTCCATCGATGAAGATTGGTCCAACCACACGGGTGCCCCATATCCTATATCACACCATGATTTTAACATCTCCAACAACATGGATGGGTCAGTCCAGTGGGGATTTTCATCACACCAATATCGGTTATTCTGCCGTTTCACTTCGCCACTGACATAAAACATTGCCTCGTCACTGTATAGGATACTCTGTGGGAATGTAGGGTTGTTCTGATGTTGACGTAATGCCCACGTACAGAACTCGACACGTCTGTCTGGGTCATCCTCAGAAAGTTTTTGCAGCATTTGGATCTTAAATGGGTGCCATTTGTTGCTATGAAGAATACGCATAATGGAGGAACGACTAACACCAATTTCACTTGCAAGATGTCCAGTGCTGCGTTTGGGCTCTTCGCAAAGGCAGCTAAGACCATCGTCGAGGTTGTCTCGTCAGTGGAAGATTTGGGACGACCACTACGTCGCCTGTCGGACGCATTTCCAGTTTCCTTGAATTTGGATAGGAGACATGCAGCAGTGTTATGCGAAATCGGTGGTCTTTCTGGGTGGCACCTTTTGAAATCTGCTGCAACGACTCGACTGCTTCGTTCCGCAGACATCAGGATCACCTCAATTCGCTCTTTCTTTGTGAACGCCATCATATGTCACCTGCAACAGAATAAGGTTTTCAGACTTTTGGATGCCAATAATGCCTACACCGTTGTGTGAAATCTGATTCCAGAAATGAATTCCTGGCAAAATTTTAATGTGTTTTGATACTCCACATGACTCCCTTCCCACTTAAAAAAAAAAATGGACGGCAATTCAAAATGGCGGATTTCAAAATGGCGGCCATTGTTGTGTTATGCCTCGAAAGGTAGACCCTCATACACAATTTACATTGGTGTATTCAAATGTTTCATTTTTCTTGCAACTTCTGAAATAATGAGCTGTACTGCGACTTTTGGACCAACCTGTATATTACACAATCCAGAAGCCAACTTCCAGATGCATTGTGTGGTTGGATTAATCCTCCAAAGCCATGTTTATGTTTCTATTATCCTCCAAAATACACTACAACACCACACGTATGTATGCATGGTGTGTATTACACAGGTAAACTTTGCTCGACTATAAGCACAAAAAAGGCAGAATTTTTGTCTATTAAGGTTCATTGTTAGGACGTAGTGGCTCACTGAAGGGGATGTGTTGTGTAAATAGTTATCTTCCTAGTAATTTTTTGTACGTGTTTGCAGTTTTTTTTAATTGCCTTTAGGGAGATTTTAGACCAAAGTGGGAGTTCACAACAAAGGATCAAGCAGCATGGGCCCCTTCAGTCTACAAGCACACATTCATCATGAATGCGAGAACAACAAACTAATGTGACACTACAATGCATGGTACAGTGGATCCCCGATTTTATGTTCCCAGATTTTACATTTTCCCGCATTATACAAGGGTTGTTCAAGGTTGACCAGGACTTTTATTTCTAGGCAGGAAATATACATACATAGAAGCACCAAACTATGTCAGTTTTTCAAAGTATTCCCCCTGAACATCCAGACACCATTGCGGTCGTTGTGGAAGTTCCTTGATGCCTTTGGCGTAGAAAAAAGTAGGTTGGTGTCGTAACCACTGCAGGACAGCGTTCTTGAGTTCCTCATGTCTGGAAGTGTGTCTCGCCCAAATGCTCTTTAAGTGCCCCAAACAAGTGGAAATCACTGAGGCATAAATCTGGACTGTAAGGACTGTGTGGTAGAACCTCCCAGTGCACGCTGGCCAGTGTTGTTTGAGTCAAATGGACCGTGTGGGGCCTGGCATTGTCATGGAGAAGAGTGACGTGTTTCAACAACATTCCAGGTCTTTTCTTTCGAACAGCCCCACATACACACCGTGAAGCAGTGTTGAATAATACTTGGCATTAATTGTGGCACCCTTCTCCACAAAATCCACATGGATAAAACCTTTCATGTTCCAGAAGACTGTTCCCAAAATCTTAATGGCAGACGGCAGCGCTTTGCTTTTCTTGGGTGGAGGGGAACTTTTATGACAACATTCGTACGCTCTTGCCCGTGACAGTGTTTGTTCACCATACTGTGCTTGCAGTCTACGCCAAATTTGAGCAGGTTTCACCTTCTCCTTCACGAGAAATTTCATTATACACCGCTGTTCCACAGCAACAGATACACTACTTGCTGCCATCTTTGTTTACACTACTGCGCATGCGCCAAAAAGTCGCAAAGGATCATGGTTACTCGCAAGGAATCATGGTCTGTCCTGCCCTAGTAATGCAGCGCTACATTGATTCATTAATATTTTACGCACAAAAGTCCTGGTCAACCTTGAACGACCCTTGTACATTCAATCTTCATGGTCCCAACGTATCAAAAAGTTATAAAATTTTCCCCGATATTACATTTTCCTGCATTTTAAGTTCTTTCAGCTTGGTCCCCTGAGAAACGTAAAATCTAGGTTCCACTGTATTGAGAAAACTACCCTATCTAAGCAACATACAAGCGACAGGTGCAGCTTGCAAGGTTTTTCAGTTCGAAAGGTTGCATTCATTACTGAGGGTTCACTTCCAAGTAACACGTGTTGCTTGTTGCTTCAGTCTGGTTCTCCCTTATTGAAAAAGAAAATGCTCATGCTGCAATATACTTGAAATGTCATACATTATATACAACAACGAAAAAAGGAAAACAAGAATGAAATATCAACAGATGTTGCGGAAAAATAATAGTCATGTGCTGATGGAACGTCCCTACATTCTTAGTAAAGTTTTACAGTTTGGCATTTAGAGGAGACAATGTTATTAATTTAGCAAAACAACTAACATTTGTCTTAATTCTGGGACCATTGTAATCTGAAGGAATTCAAAGGGAACAGAGTCTGTTTCAGCATGCAGGGATAAACCTGCGGAAGGGAAATCTGGGGCTGGCGCATTAGTTTCATGGTAGACCAATGGTATTGTATGTTTTCAGGTAACTGACTAACCAACCAACTTAGTTACTTCATAGAAGTTACTGATGTGTATTTAACCTTGTTAGGTGAACTTCAGCAAGAAGAGGAAAAACCGAATGAGGAGTGATGCAGCAGCTGTGATTGCACTGAGCAAGTCAGGCAGCAAGTTCTTCCAGCCACCGCACAAAGACACAGATTCCTTAGTGGAAAATGAAGCCGTCATTGTGTATGACGAGAGGACTGCTCTGTGATATGGAGAACTCCTTCAGAAAATACGGGTGCAGATGTGATATCTGAAGAATGACATCAAGAGTCAGAGATGGAAAGTTCTTCATATTTGAGTACCTTGTAATTTTATTGCATGCTGTAAGAATTCTCTTGCTGTTCACTTAATTACTTGAAAAGGCTGATAGGGGTGTTCAAATGGGTTATTTCTTGTGTGTTAAAAGCCTCGAATAGTAATAAGCTTTATTTTGTTGTTGATTAGTTTTAAGAAATTCTTCTGTTTTCTTCATTGTTATAGCTGTTTTTGTTTAAATGATGAGTCCTGAAAAAGAATTGGATATCATGATATTTTTACTGTATGGTGATATACTGGTGATACTACAAAGTATATCTTAAGAGCAATATTTTATGTATGTGTATATAGTTAATTCATTCGTATGTAGATATGAAAAAACTCGACGGGTGTAAAAATAGCCCTATGAGGGCCAAGTGAGTCCCATTGCTGCTTTAATCTAGCTTTTTATACCAGAGCCTGCTACTTCTTTTCAAGTACTACCTCGTTATATTGATGGGCAAACAAGAAAACATACTTTCCACTGAACATCAAACATGGGACTGCTTTAACTAAAGAAATTTATGCAGCATATATTTCCTTGAATCCTTACACAAAAAGTGGTGAAGAAAAAACACAGTAAACACTATGAAAAGTGTAATATTCGTAGCACTTTCATATTGTCAGTACAGGCAAAATACAAAGTGTGACAATATATACAGACCAGATAATAATTGACAGTCATTTCAGCAGTGTGAATCCCATTTGAGTGCTGTGGGTTAAAGGAAGATAAAAAAAGGTTAGATAAGAGTGGAATGTGTATATTTGAAAGCTAGCGTAGTAAAAGATAAAATAGTATTGAGTTTGAAGGGGTATGTTTCCTCTCAGAGCAAACATATACTTCCCTCTCCCACTGAAATGTCTGCAGATCAAGTAAAGGATGAGCTGATTTTTTTACTTAGAAACTGAAATCAAATATATGAATGTGAATAGAATCATGGTGTGGACTGAGGATCTGTAACTGTTGACATCAGGGTGTGCATATTTTGACCAGTGAACTACGGTGAAAAGTAGTTTGAGGTGCTGAGCACATTAAAGGCTGAATCACATGGAACTGGATTTCCTACTGGAAGGCCCTGGTTGGTGCTGAACTGGGTTGGGTGACTGTACAATGTTCTAATTGCAACTTGCTTCTCTGCTAGAACCTGTGGTAACAACCAATCAGAGTGAACATTTGGGTAGGTGAAGAAACCTGTGAGTGGGGCAAAGAAAAGCGGGAGCTGTTTTTTTCTGTGGTTTTCCGAGTGTTGGTCAATGATATATGAGGGATGTTCAATAAAGAATTCACTTGACCCACTTACCATAGAGACACACAAGTTTGCACACTTATTAGTCCTTTTCTACGTAGCTACCACCCAGAGTCGCACACTTCTCCCATCATTTTGTGAAGCTGTGAAGGCTGCTCTTATAGAACTAAGCAGGTTGGGACTAAATCCAGGACAGCACCTCATTAATTAGTGTCATCATCTGGAAAGTCAGAAAAGCGTGTTTTCCTTTAGGTGACATTCATATTGTGAACAGGGGCATTGTCTGGCAAGATACAGACACCGTGAAATCATTCCGCACTTTTCTTTGTTGGTGGCATTCTGTAATTTCACCGGCAATGAGACTTAATAAGTCCCGGTTATTGTGGTCCCTTTTGCCAGAAAATCTGTCAACAACAATTCCTTCTGGCCCCAAAACACTGTGAACATAACCAGCGGAGGGTTGAGCACATGCCTTTCTGGGTGGTGGTGAGTTGTAGTGCTTTGCTTAAACTGTGCTTTAGTCTCTGTGTCATAGTGATAAACCCGTCTCATCTTGTGTAATTAGTCTGGCGAAAAAGTCATCTTGGTTTTCTTGACACACGGCTAAAAGTTTGTGGGAACACCGGACTCAGTCATTCCTCTAGAAAGGTGCGAGAAACCGAGAAAACCAGCAAGTTGAAAAAACTTCCATATATGCAGATGCTTCTTGATTTTTTCCACAGATCCCACACCAATTGTGACTGCCAGCTAGTTCCCAAATGGTAATGTAGCGATCTTCTATGGTTACAGCCTCAACTCTGTTGGTGTTTTCATCAAGGCTGACTGCTGTCAACCTGTATATTAGTACTTTCCACCAATGTCTAACCACATTTGTATTGCCTGTGCCAGTGCTTTATGACCTCATAGGATGGGCCATACAACGTCATTGCCTGGAAAATTTGTTGTGGGTGTGTTGCAGTAGGAAAATAGGAACCTGATAAGTACTCTGTACTCCACCTTCCTATACCTTCACAGCTGTAAAACAAAAACTGTTATTAGTTCATGGCTACAAATTGCAGTATGCTACATGTAGGATGCATGGTTATCCATGTGTCAGTGAAAGTGGGATAGGGAAAATCTTTTTTGAACACCCCTTGTCTGTTGTGAATTTTTTACTTTCTTCACTGGTCGATAAAATTAACAGAAATTAAATGCATTCATGGTTATTAATAAGGTGGGCCATATTGATGGGACACATTTCAAATGCATACGTGGAGCATGTAGGAAGCAACATTTATTACCAAATATATGGAAAAATCTACCAAAGGACGAGAGTTTTGCACTGTGTTCAGTGTTTGAAGATTACATCCCTGAGATGGACACCACCTAGATGAGAACATTCTTTGGCTCTAACAGTCATGTTCAGCATAGTTTTGTGCAGGGTTTCGGTTGGGATGGCCACTATGGATTTTGTTTTGCCCAGAATCGACAGTTTTGTTTATTAACATACCCACTCAGGTGGAAATGTGCTTCATCTGACGCGATCAAGTGTTGCACAAAGTCATCACCTTTGCTTATTAACCAATTACAGAATGTGGTTCAGTGAACCCTATCTTGGTCGAACAATTTATGCACCACCTGTAGCTTGTACGGATACAGTTGTAAGTCCTTTTTGAGGATTCGCCGCACATTGGTCCGTGGAATATGAAGTTGCCGACACAATCGCAGAGTTGACTTCTTTGGACTTAGGTCCATGGCATTGGACACACGTTCGATGTTTATTGCACTACGAGACAATCGAGGTCTCCCAGAAGACCATATCTTGTTGGCATTTGCAGTCTCATGAAAGTTGTGAATTGCATGCAGTATGACCTCTCGGGATGGGCTACCCGTTTCTGGAAATGATGTCTGAAACGTCTTTGTGTTGTATTTATGGAGCTTCCACTACTGAAGAATGCCTCCACGACGTACGAAATTTCAACTGCTGTCCACATCACGATGATTCCCTACAACAATGAAAGAAACATGTAACAGTGACTCCCATCCTCACACTTCCTATTAAGCTATATCTAAAACATGCACGACAGTTATTACTCGCAGTAGTATAAATATAAATGTGTCCCATCAATATGGCCCACCCTGTACTTTAAGAATTTGTCCATAGCAATGTGAAATGTACACAACAGATGTGATTAGTCCATAATGAAAATCTTTATTAATGCCACTGTATTAAATGTTTGACATATTTAGTTGAACAAAATATACCCAGGATATATTCTCCTTTGACGTTCTTCCTCAAGTCGCTTGTCCATCTTTTTAGAATGTCTGCTCTGCGTAATGCCTTGTAGTAAAAAAAAAGTGTGCCAACAAGTATGGTAACGAGTATTATGTGAAGCAAAAACTAGCAGGTGAACAAGTACCGCATAACTAGTCTAAGACCTACTGGAAAATCAAGCAGAAAATCTAGCCTCATGTGAATCAGCCTTAAGTGATTGACTCAGTCTCGCCACCGGAGGTTTCAGCTTTGAGTGATGGGCTAGGCATGGGGAAGTGCCCCCTCAACATCTATTCTCAACTTGGCAATTTGCCAAAAAGTGGCAAAGAAGTAACATTTAAATATTCCAGTGTATAGAAGTTATTTTAGTCACAAGGCTAAAAAAACAGAGCTTCATTGATTGTAAACTTTTATTGTGCGTATGCTTCATGCATTATTGTCCTCATTGTTTGAAGATGGCAGATGGTTAAACCATTGCTGTAGATTGAACAGTGGTGCTTTCATACCTCTATGAAAATTATTGAACTGTTATTAGCAGAGCCAGGAAGAAACAAGTGGCAATTTCTGATCTGTATGTAGGGTTGGGTATAATTTCAATCCTGCAGTGTTTAATGGACCACTTTGTTTATATCAAGGGGGCCATTACTTAGGGCATTATCCCATGACAGTAGGTTCACTTTTCATTAGTAACTCCTGTATATCATTTTTGTAGCATCATGGATTAAAAAATGAGTGTTTGAAACTTGTGAAAACACGCTGCACTTTAGTAAGAAATATGAAAGGAGATAGTATGCATAGGAAATGCAGTTTAATCGTAATGGAAGCATACCCACTTAGCAACGTCATTAATTTTAAACAGATTATTTCCAGTACTACCACATCATATCAGTGAAGTCTTAATGGTCTTAATTGTTAGTGCTAATCTATATCCCACATTGTTTTTAGCTACTTTTTAACTAGCACATTCATTTAATATTTTGTAGAGTGGAATTGCGATTTTACATTTTTTTTTCTCAATATATAGTGGAACCTTGATTTTACATTTTCCAGCATTATACATTTAATGCTGATGGTTCCAACATAGCTTCCTGAAAAATGTAAAATTGAGGTTGCACTGTACGTGTGTGTAGCCTTCGTGCACCCAATCTTTAACATGCACGTTAAAGAATTTTCCAATATTTTATATTTCACATTATAGGAGCTTTAGCCACAACCTCCTCCCTGAAAAACATAGTTGAGATTTCATTATAACTTTCACCTCCTCATATAATTCTTTTTTGAAAATTATTGTTGCTCAGGCTTTGTTAGGTGTCCCAGGTGAGGACCTTTTTGATGGTGTAGTGGTAACATTGTCAACTTGTAATTGAGTCGTCCTACGTTTGATACCCGATGGAGTGATTCAGATCCCACTTTAAACTCTAGGTTGTGATTAGCCTATCTGCATCGACTGGGTTTAAAACGATCCAAGGTGAGAAAACATAAGCGCCAGAAAATAATTTCCGAATTTCTTACATTTTTTACATTACAGAAACATTACAACACTTATAATGTTTCTCAGGGTGTCTACAATTTCGTAACAACAAAATTCCAGGTTTTCCAGACCGAGAACCAAAACTTTCCAGACCAAATTATTATGGCAATTCATATATTTACATGTGTGTAAGAAGGCTGCTACATTTTAGCTAAACACCACACACAGAACTCCACATAATCATGTTAAGACTAAGTGAAACTGAACAGATATTCACTGTTGCATAGGGGTGAGCTTTATATGTAATAGTTGCCATGAATTGATTAATGGTAACAAAGAATTCTTTTTATAAAAAAATATACAATTAATGGCACACACACAGTATTTACTCATGTATAATGCTCACTTTTCCCCAAAATTTTTGCCCCAAAAAACTCTGGTGTGTATTATGCACAGAATAATTCAGACAGCCAACATGAAACTGAACAGGGTCATTCCATGATTTTGTGACGCATTGCTTTTTTCTTGTTTATGGAACCCTATATATCGTTATAAAGCTTAAATTTTGCTGTTTCTGAATATGGCAACAGTATTTCATTCAAGATGGCGACACTAATGTGCAATGCAGATGAAATAATCTCATCACAAAATGAAGCAACGTTCCGATTTTAATGGTACTTTGGATGAAAGAAAAGAAAAGATAAGGAAAAAGAAAATAATAATAAAATGTATTACTGGCCAAATAATATGACACACATAGAGTGCCTTAATGGAAGAAATCTTGTGCTGCTTGGTAGCGTCGTCCCTTTGTAATCTAGGGGTCCCGGGTTCGATACCTGGTGGAGCCACAAGTGGTTCGGAACCCACTTTAAACTGTAGTTCCAGTCCCGATTAGACTTAAATCAAATCAAAATCAAATCTTGTGCTGCTATCTTCTAGTTTGAGGGTCCTGAATGTGACATAAATGTTACGTCGGTCATGGAAAAATTATATATTTTGAAGTTTTGTTTTTAGAAAAAGTTAAGAAGGAATTAGCAAACCCACATATAAAAGTTTAAATGCTGTTTCCCATGATTGTTCACTTTGTAACGTAATGTTTTGCAACACCAAGAAAAGCAGTGTCGTTCTGGTGGAATTTGATGGAATGTGTATCAGAGATATTTGTTGGGCGAGAAATAATAGAAAGTAACTTCCTGAGCATTGCAAATCCATAACGTAATTTTGATCTCGCTTGCTACTATTACAGAATAAAGAGTGTAAGCTTTGAGATGCTAAACAGTGGAGGGAGAAGGTGACATTGGTTGGGGACTCATTGTATACACAATACGATATTCCCCTCTTAGTAGCAACAGGTGACTCATTGAATAGGAATTATGTCATTCACTGTTGATCGACATAGCAACAGCTTCATGACCTACAACTAAGAAAGCCATTTCTTGAACCTGGATTGTACTGCACATTATATACAAGATATAATTGTTTGTTGCTTTTTCCCATCAAAAACCAGGGTGCACATTATACACATGTAAATACTGTAATACATAATTATAGTAAAATTCACTAATATATGTATTAATCCTAACATCAACCAAACCCAACCCAAAAATTGCAACAAGTAAGTGGTAAATGCCAAAAGCAATTTGCTGTACATTTCTACTTGAAAATAGTTCAAACTATGATCCCATTTCCTAGAGTATTTAATTGGAATTTCTACTGTAACTACCAGTAAAACTCTGTACACTGAAGTATGTTGATTTTTCCAGAAGTGAAGTAAATTTTCTTACATTTCCTGAAAAAGTAAATTGCCTGACTTTTCCGGGTTCTCCATACTGGTAGACACCTTACCCTGTTTGTGCTTTTCCTAGTGCAGTGAAACAAATTTAGGTTCCCCGGGATTTATATTTTCCTGCATTATGAAATTCAATCTTGAGGGTCCCAACATAGCAAAATGTTACATAATTTTCCTTGATTTTACATTTTCCCGCATTTTAAGTTTTTTCAACTTGGTCCCCTGATAAACATAAAATTGAGGTTCCACTGTATTTTACTCCCAGGAGATATTTCTCAATTTACATCAGTAATGGTATTTTTATTAATGCTCGCAATATCTGTTAGTTTGCTTATTTATGCGTGTACGTTAATTTGGAGTGAAAGCATCTAACTTTTTGTGTGTGTCTAATTCAGAGCACAAACTCTCATTATTAATTATTTTTATAAGTATAAACTGCAGTGGAATGCCAATTTTATGTTCCCAGATTATACCCTTTCCCATATCTCACGTCCCTTGTCTACAGTTCCCTGAAAAGATGTATAATTGAAGTTCCACTATATTATGAAAATATTCATAGATGTTTCTTACTGAAATATGTAATAAAGCAGTGAGGCACATTTGAAACTCTTTAACATTTTTACGCTTGGATGTTTCTGTTATTGATAGTCTTATTTTGTATGTGTATTTAAAATCAATTATAAGCTTCATTGAAATGAAGTTGGGGAATACCTGAAGGCACAATAACTTTATACGTGATACATCACTCAGAAAGCTTTAGAAACAATGATAAAAGTTTTATTTACATTTTTACTGCCTGACACAAAACTGGTAGATGTGTTGGCAAATTAAACATTGCACAAAAGTTGCCAGTCATTAAAGAAAGACTGCAAGAAGTTACATATATATATACAGCACAAATGCTTTTATGTAATGAGCTTACCTGTGTTAAAATGTGGATAAAATCACAAAGCATGAAATATGATCGTTTGCACAAGAAACGCACACATGTGCATCGAAACACACGGTTTCTGAAATTCAAACATATGTGTGTAGTTTTTATCTTGGGGGATTTAATATGCCCTTAAAGGTCTTTATTTTCATGCTTTTTTTAGCCCAATTTTAAAGCAAGTAAGACCCAAGTACTTTTCTGCATCATCTCACATTTCTATGGGATCTTTAAAATCCAAGTGTGGATACAACATATATATGTGAACAGAAAAACAGTGATAGGAGGTAACTTGGTTACTTGTCTAATGACTGTAATAAGAACTTGGTTGAAATTTGCATTGGGTATGTTGTATTCTCAATTTTTAGATTCAAGAATAATCTCTTATGTGCCTTTTTTTGGTAAAGTCATAGTCTTTGTATATGTGAATCTCATTTTATAGCAGTTTTTTCTTGATATTAAAAATACTTGGGAATTTTTGTATTTCATTTTCATATGGATATTACATTTATATATAAATAGCTATGTAAACATACATTATGTGATATGAAAGCTGAAGACCAATGAATGATAGATCTCGTAAATACTTTTGTAAAAGTTGAAAAGAGTAGTTGTAATTTAAATATACTGAAAGTTGTAAATGTGACCTTAAGCTTACAATGTATTGGTGTAGTTCACAATTTTGATGATGAACTGTAAATGCAAAATGGCCATATGAATAAAGGTCTAAAACATCTGAAGTTTCTTCTTTTCAATGGTTAAGTCTAGGTACTCTAGTTCATTCTTTATTCTATGTCATATTTATTATAATGAAGAAAGATATCTATTCTGAAAGAAAAAAAAAACTACTACTAGAAATTCTCCATAACAGCATGAGTATGATTCAATCTCAACACGTGCATGTACAGTCAGGAGAAATTGCCATTGTTAGGGACTTACTGAAAAAAAAAAGTGCTGAAATTCCTACAACTTATAAGGAAAAATAAAACAACTTCAATTGCATATTGCCTGATGATTTTCAGTATAAATTGAAAATTGACTTGTCTGCCATAAAGGACCATAAATGACATTAATTTAATAGCATGTTTTCATGACATCATAACAGCAATTTTCTCTCGAATGTTACATATAATACAGAGATTGTCTTTCCCAATAGGATATTGCCTAATATCATCAGTCACTTTCGAATCCAAGAGTCAGATTCAGTTCCTACTGGGGTCCAGTCCTGTTCAATTTCCCTGCATGTAAACTTGCTTATGCAGGATGGGAAATGGAAAACATTTCTGGATGTAAAAATATTCAAGATTTCAAAACGCTGAAAATTTATAAGTCTACACAATGTTCCTCCACAAAGTGATTATTGCGTTTCTGAAATAACTACTAGGTGCAGAAAACTTCGAGAATTAAGAACTTTTCAGTGTGTGGAAATAAGTTACTTCTTTTTTCAAAATGTGACTGCAACTTTGTTACTTCTGTCAATTAAGTAAGTTACTTTTCTGCATCTTCTTTCAACAGTAACGAACAAAATTATGCTTTGATTTTTCTAACTTCTAGATTTTCATATTTAAACTATTATTTAGGGATGGGACTGATAAATCGTTACTCTATCGGTACAGGCATATCGGTGTATCGGTAAAATTACCGATTATTTTACCGATCCGATATATCGAAAAATATCTTATAGTTTAGTGCAAAATTCTGCCATTTTGTTATAATTTTTATGGATAATCTCCATGCCCTTCTATCTAAAAAAGTAAAAGTCGAAATATTCAACTTCTTTTGCACTGTGGTCACCTCGAAACACACATTTATTAAGTAGATCAATTAACATTTCAGGTTCTTCAAGGACCATTTCTAATTTTATATCGGATCGGTAGAATATCGGTTATCGGTATCGGTATATTTTATATCGGTACTTTATCGGTATCGGCCAAAATTTTATATCGGCCCATCCCTACTATTATTTAACGAAAATTTCAGAACCAGTGTTACTCATAAGTACCCCTATCATTTCATTGCAGCTGCCTGCCACCCCCTCCCCCCAAACAAAAACAGAAAGAAATGCATGCTGCTCTCCATTTGTTTGATTTAACCCTAGAACACTACCGTACATAAAATTTATGTATGCTTTGTGCTCAAATCCCTCCTACCTCCCACCCACTCACCCCTCTGCCTAGCAGTGCCTCGGGCATTGTCAGACACGAGGCAGCACTGGGTGCAATGAACGTCTTTAGTTTGTTCGTTATGTTGGACACTCTACGTCAATAATATTTAGCGCTAGTAATAGAAGGAAAATTGTGCATGTAATATTGACATTTGTAAATTCGATGTGGATAGTTAGATTTTAAAAACAAAAGTTTAGAACCATGCACTATTTTCTTGCAAGACTTTAAAATTACATTCATTCCTTATTTACAGCATTATGAATATTATTATTATTGTTTGCTTTTCGCCTTCATTCTTAATGTATGAACGGGTTTGTCAATCAAGATCTTGTCTTAAATGTTTAATAAAACCATGTTTATACATTTTCAAATGAAGAATAAAACTCCAATATAAGGAAAATAAACAAAATAATGTTCACAAAGAATAGTCATTTTCCTTTAGTGATGTAGAGGTTGTTTTAAAAATCGATTCCTTTATATACGTAAAATTTACTTAGCCCTAGTTACACTGTAATATTGGAACACGGTAGTGTTCTAGGGTTAATTGTCTTCAAATATTGCAACATCATAGTGACAAGCTATAGCAGTGATTCTCAAAATGTGGTGGGTACGTGAACAACTTAAAGGGGGTATGCGATCAGCTTGGGAGAGAAATGTCGAAAATACTTGCACGACATCATTTTGGCTGCAGGTGTGTAGAGCAGACTTCATAACATTGTTTCAGACTATAGGTTTAGCACTAAACAGGAAAATAAGGCTGATTTTGTCACTGACACACTTATTTTTGCTTCACATCTTTTGTAATTAAATACTCATTCGAAATCTCAACCCTTTTCAATCTTCAACTCAAAAACCCACAAACATTTGTTATAGTGTAAAAATGTTAAGACGTACGACTGGGTACATATATTGTTGGTGAAGTTTATAAGCATGATGCAATAATACAGGCAGTAGACTACCACCTAACTACAGATAATACCAACTAGCGCCAAACTTGCATGTGCTTTGTTAGATTGTGTGAAGTTAATGTATACGCAAGCACGCAACAGTTTCAGTAAGGTCTATATTCTTTTTCAATAACCCTGGAAAAAATATATGAAAATTAAAGATTTTTTAAAAAAATAAATATACTTCTTAGCATGCATGTGTCATTTTTATTTTTGTAAGTAATCTAAAGATTTCAAATGTAGAAACACCCAACAAAATAATAAGCATAGTATTCTAATGTGTATTTGTTCATCTTTACACATACAGTCAATGTAATTTTGCTCTTGCAGATACAAGCCTCCAACATACCAAAAAAAATGCCCAAACCCAATATTCGGAGAAAACCTATGGTGGGGGGTACATTAGACGTTTAGTTATGACTAGAGGCACATATTTTTGGTAAATAAAAAAGCAAAATTTCGGTACAAAAACAGTCAATTTCGGGTTCAAAAGCGGTAAATAAAATAAAATATCGGTGTTATAGCGGTGAAAAATTGGATGAAAAGTGATATATAAAAATACATTTTTGTTTTAAAATTGTGAATATAATCCTAAATTTGATTTAAAAACTACACTTATTCCACAGAATTAACATTTCACTTCTAATAGCCCATTTATGTAGTTATCAGAGTTAAGTTTAGTTCTGTGTAAAGGAGTCCATTTTTGCTTCTCCAATATTAACAGCAGAGTTAATCAATTTTCCGGGAATTGCATAGCTCTCAGGATAATTCAGACCTCGGAAGGTGTCGCGTCGGTGAATAAACCCTAAATTTCGTGTTTAAGAGTTAATTTTGCTTTTTGCAGTTCATTTCGCATTATTTCGTGACAAAACATGGTCACAAAATGCATCTCAAACCTTTCAAAAACATGAAAAATTAACACTACAATGTGTTTTTTCAAATTTCGTTTTTTCGTCAAAAACAAAATATGCATGCCCCTAGTTATGACTAAAGAGTACAATGAGAAAGAAGTTTGAGAACCGCTGAGCTATAGGACTAACACACACTCAGGTTGTACCAAACTCATGAGAATTTCGCTGCAGAGAAACTAAAAAAGTTTGTCTGTGGTGTGGAATACATGATTGGTTTTAACACAGTATTTATTTCCAGTGTATTATTCTTACTCAAATAATTAAAATGGATTAGTATTGAGCAAGTCAGATACTGGTTTGAATAGTTCTTTTGTCGTTTTTTGCTATATCGTGGGTGTAAAAATCATGTAACACCAATATCAATGCTTGTACTCATTTTGGTTTGGACCCCCCAGCTGGCATGCCAGAGATTTGTTGCTTGTTTCTCTGCATTGCCAATAACATTCAAATGGCAGGACTCAGTGCAAGGAACGCCGGTTATGCCTAATCATGTAAAATAAAATAATGAACATTTATATTCCCTTTGAAGTATTCATAAATTTTCTTTTATGTTTTTATGTACTTACAAAATATACTTATCATTAATATAATGAGACTGTCACACTTTGTATTTTCCAAGCATTTGTGCAAGATGTTTGGGTATAAAATTTGAGTTATCAGGGTGAGGATCATAGATTGTTGAATGTACTTGCATCACATATCAATTTCATTTGATTAAAACAATACGGTGCTTTTGAAACTAACATTGTTAAGTCTTTTTAAAATCTTTGGGTTTGTGCACATAAAATACCAGTTCAACAGTAAGAATACACTCCAATTAGCATAAATATATATATAAAATTTTATTACAAAATACATTATTATTTTTACACAATATTACAAAATGTACATTATTTCCATCTTCAAAACCGTCAGTTGACATGTAAAAAAGCAAAAGTATTTCCAAAAATTTCAAATATTTCTAAAAGAAAAAGAGCTCCCAAACTGAGGGAAAGCATCCTGAGTAACACAAATTAAATATGGTACGGAAATCACATTCTTTGGTTCCAGGCACTCTTATCACAATTTTGTTTCGTGTAAATTTCTTCCTCCGTGGCCTCTGAATAGCTGATAGGGTCTCAGTCTTGATGGCCTCACATGATACAGCTGCTGTGGCATTTGAAGATGATCCACATCATTTTCAGAATCCACATCACCTATAAAAGAAAAAGTATAAATTAATATTCCATGGAAATAAAAAAGAACAAAGGTGATGAGAAATGAATGTGGAACTTGGGTTGAGGCAAAACGAAAAAAGGAAGTCCATGCATCTAACAAAGTTAAAAGAAAGGGTCAATTAACCTAGTGGTCACAAGAATGCAGGGTAGGTAGGAAGACAGCCAATACTATGGGCAAACTGAGAGGGACATCAGGAATATTGATCCAAGGACCCACATCAACCCATTCCCACATGAGAAAACTCAATAGTGTTTATATATCAATTGGCATAGATCAGCTGTATCAGGAATTACTGAAATTTTGTTCTAAGCAATACTAAGAACTTATTTGGTACTTTAGTATTATACGGACTACCTGAAGCAAAAGACACACTTATGGACATAATAGGAACACTGTATTTTGATTAGGTTAGTTTAGGTACTTATAATGAATGTCAATTACACAAAGCAATAAATGCAATGAGGTAGTCCGTATAATACTCAAGTAGCACTTATTCTAAATACTTCAATATAAATTAAAAACCATTCATTTTTAAAGCTTCACATTTTTAAATGTAATCTTAGAACATTTAATTTATTAATTAACAAAAGGTTGGATTGAAGTTAATTAATTCTTGCACTGGAGTGACCTTCCCAAAGGCAGCTCAACTTGTAGCAGCATGAATAACTATGCAATATATTCTACAGCAGACTCCACCATATCGCTGCTTGAGAATATGACAGAACTACAGTGTAACAACACACTGATTTTTGTGCATCATACTCCACATAAGGAGAAGGTGTCTGAAGAATTCTGCTCAAAGGTTCTTTTGTTTGTGGTTCCTCTATAACTTCATTATTCACTGGTGAGAAAGCTCCAAGAACATATTTACAAACCATCAGCATTGTTCAATATTCTTGTCTTTATGTTTACACAAATCCTAATTATGACGATAAAAAAACAATTTTATAAGTTTCAGCAAGTCATTTACGACTTCTTCATTTCCGATCAGCATGACAAAAAAGTAATTTTCTTAAATTGTTACTACTGATTCTACAATCCTTTACATACTTGAGCATTAAGAAAAATCAAATACAACTCCAAGACTACCAGGTCATTTTTTTTCTTCCAAATTTCCTTGCAGAAGATGCCAATAGCAACTTTCCACCAATTATAAAATAATTTTAACCAGGAGTAGAAAAATACAGGGTGCCCAGTCACCATAGCATCTGAATTTACAAATCCAGTTCTAATTTTTTTCTATAATTCAAGTTCACTTACAGAAATTTTCACTAACTTTTTTTTTATTAAACGATGAGTAAAGTATGTGTTTGTGTATCATTAAATCAGAATAATAAACATGCAATTATATTTTTTTACATTATTGGTACGCGAATTTTAGTCTGCAGTGATATGGTGAATTTGGCCATATGAAGGGCTCGGGTGTAAAACATGGTAAGTGACATTTTGGTCATTTTGGAGTTACAATGTGCATCGTGTAGTCCATCCGATTGTACAGCTGACAGTGCAATCGTGCGTGTTTTTATCCCCTTTTTTACGAGTTTCCATTTCTAAGGGATCTTAATGGCTTTCGTCGGCTTTAATGGGTCTCTTAAATAGTGAGGTTTTTTAAATTGAAATATGTCAGGGATAGTTTTTAAATGTTTCTAACCCAACCCTCTACCTAATACTCATATTATACTTTACAATGCAGCATTATGTTTTAGTTCTTAGAAAGAATTGGAACCTGATGAAGGGGGCAGTTGTACCCTGAAATGTCATTCTTCAACAATTGCATACTCACTTATGTAAGTAATTTTTTAAAAATAATTTTATACTATTTTTAGTATTGTTTACATTGTAGAATTAAGGGCAAAAAAGTAAATAATTACAGAACCATGTACAATTTTTCAAAAGTGAAATCAACAACTTACCATCACTTGAGTTAGTGGAAGTAATGAAGTGTTCAGATCTCACAGCTTTTCTCGATTTGGGTCTCCTGTAGTACTTGAATTCTCGTGGAAGAGTATAGGATCTTGGCAAGGATATTTGACTATCAATGTCTGATGGAATTCTGTAAGACTTGTACATCACTTTCTCATGTCTCGATGCTTTATCACCCTTTTTTGAGCACCCCGAATGATTGCTTCCACTAAACTCATCAGAGTAGTGACATATTTGATTGTACTTCCACTCTATGTCTTTGTAATCGTAGTAAACGCAAGTCCTGTCTAAATAGTGAGGGGCTAAGAGCACTTCAGGGGTTTTCGATCTTTGTTTTCGTGGGGGTGGCACAATGTATGGAAGGTGAGGAGGTTCTGGCCTTAGCCAAGGTTGTTTTTTGGTTCCGGGAATTGGTTGCCTAAGGGTTCCGGATTCACTTATATCACTTGGGTGTGGTCTCTGTATTTTACCCTGCTTTATTTCTTCTTCAATTACTCTCAGTTCTGCTAACTGCTGCTGTTTCTTCTCCTGCAACTTCTGCTGAATGTTAACCCTGGAACCTATACTGCCTTCATTTTCACTAGATCCGGTGTGAGGTAATGGTCTTTTCCAGAATGGATGTGGCATGTGGTTGCCATTCTCGTTCAGTCTATCGGTGATGGACGGCATTATCGGTGGTGGGATGAAAGTTGTGGGTTTCTTCTTCTTCCTCTTCATGGCAGGATTAAATCGACAATTGAATACGCCAGGCACGTATGGTCCACCATTAATGTTCTGGTAATGTCCGTTTCCTATTTTACCGCATATGTGATGATGCTGGGTTTTATCTTTATACCGTGTTAGCATGTCATCTGGAGCCGATTCGTGCAGCATCTGCGACGGATTAACCAGAGTATGTTCTGCACAAACATTAGCTTTACATCCAGCACATGTAGACTGATTACTATCACTGTACTTGTACCTTAAGCGACTGACATGGAAATACTTGTAGTACAGAATCATAAAAATAATCCCAGCTAGAAATGATGTAAAAACGAGCACAACAACACTATTCTGGTACCATGGTTCCTCTCCGCTCACGCCCACCAACCACACAGCAATAAGTAACGTGTTTTCCAGGAACATTGTTATGTAAAACAACATCATTTTTTGCCTTGGATTAACCTCCTGAAGATTCACGTAACAAAACACATATATTAATGCGATGAGGGCAGACAAGACTGCTTTCTTCTTCTTTGAAATCTTTTCTCCGTGGAAGACATTCTTTGGAGAGATTAGCCATAGAAACATACTTATCCAGTGTAAACCTATTACCAAGAACACCCAGTAACTGTAGACAGTTGTGTACACTGTCAATGATGTAGCACGTGATGTTACAGTTCCCAAGCGCCAAAGAAACTGGAAAATCACTCCCAGCCACGTCAACACCAGCCGATGAACATTCTGAATCCTGACGTTTTTACTGAAAGAGGCAAGTGCCCAACATACACTGAACAACGATAACATTGTTGACACTGTATTCAAGTCACTGAACTCTTTCATTGATGGTTTTTGCCAAAGAAGATATAACTGGATCAGCAACATAGGCGCTGCTTCGCTAAATGCATGCATCAATCGAAGCATGCACAAGTCTCTTACTTCATGTTTCACATATCGTAAATCAACAGGAATGAACAGCTTGAAGTACCTCCACAGAACACCACATTGAAGAATATGCAAAGCAATTACAAATGCATCTTTGTAATCCCTGCGGTCGTTATTGTTTTCCAAATTCTGCAGGTACCATTTCAAAGACATTATTTGGCTCAACAATAATGATATCACAATGAACGTCAATGTTACAGCAAACCATGTGTACTGCCGCTGTTCAAACAAGGCGTACACCATCACCACGTCGAACACCACATCACAGAAATAAGATGCCAAAGAAATTATGTTGAAAAGAACATCACAGAGAGGAAGAAACTCATAAGCCATTTTCAAGGATGCTGACTGCTCCCACGAAATTCATCTTCCAGGACCATTCCTGCATTGGCTATTGGCACTTGTAGGTTGACACATCCTCTGCAACCACCTGCAAGACAATAATTGCTACATATAGTTGTGTTTGTTGTGTCATAAATAAAGTTTTATTCCTCGCATTTAAAATATGTTTCTTGACATGTCCATGCTATTCTTGTGACTATCAGAGATAATAGTTTTTCGCTGATATCATAAAATCTACCACTTGAATACATTGTATACATTTATTTGAATATTGAATTCTTTCAAGTTTTATAGCATTGAAGTTGTAAATTTTGATATACAGTTGAGACTGCTAGTTCTGCGTAATTCTGTTTTATACGTAAATTACTGTAGGTCCCGGGAAAATATAATTTAAAAATGTGTTAATTAAGCCTTAGTAGTACATAATGCATTTATACGTAATTCAGTGTTGTACATAATAATTTTCATAAAATACAGTTGATTTGTACGTAACCAAGCTACAACAATGTCACAGAAGTGACAGTTTTCAGTTGCTACTGGTCCGTCATGGAGAACAGAAAGAAGAAAAGTTACACACTTGACCAGAAAGTAAAAATTATATGGGAAGTGTGTGCAATCCACATAAAACTAAAACTGAATTGGCTGCAGATTTAGGCATCGCTTGTACCACACTTTGCACATTAGAAAAAGAAATGCTATTTTAGATAATTTTTAAAAATAGCATCAACATTGTGTTACACCTAGGTATAATGGCTATGAAATTAATTTAATACAAACAAGTGAGTATGAGGATACTGGATAGGGTAATGGTTCCGAATGTTTAATGATTTTTCTCAAATTTCATAGGAGTATTAAGAAGCAGGGTTGGCCCGGGTGGGACCAGCTCAGTTTTCCCCACGCGGGTTTTTCAGAAAATGTTGTAAATTATTGCTTTAAATAATTGTGAGGTTCTAGAATTGTCAAAAGTTTGAGAAAACTTGTAAAATAAAGGCTTAGCCAAGCTTATAATACTCAAAATAAAATTTAATGAGGTACAAGTCACAGTGGTTTTTTCAGGATATTTTTCTCAAATCATGCCAGAAATAGTAATGGACTTTTAACAGAAATAATATGAAAATATATCCAAGAAAAAAAATCAAGAGGGTCTGAAATATTTAGATAAAACACTGAATGAACAAAGCTTATAATTTTGAAATGTGGTATCACTAAGATATCAGTCACTTCCGTATGTGGGCAAGCCACATAGTTTCACCACTGACGATCGACTTTTACCATAAATTTTCCATGTATAAAACATTACATAAGGAGAATTGAGTATATTTTATTGAAATGTTGTTAAAGTAGAATAAAGTTAATTGTGGTATAATTAAATCAAACACCTTTCAAATGATTCATTTCATTTCTCAAAATTTAGTGTGTGTGCAAATGTTCTGTTTTCTTTCCAATGCCTTGCACTGAAACAGTAACCCTTCCCTCCCTCAGTGCATTGATTGAACGTAATGGGTTGCTTGCCCATGTAGGATAAATGTTATTTGTGGTTAGGAGCTCTATACCCAAGAAGTCGAGCACACTCATAATCTACCATGATTTCTTTATTTCTTAAAAATAGGGGGTGTGAGGTACTCGAGTAAATACAATTGGCATAGTCCATATCAATTCAGGCAGGGGGGTTACCTTCATAGTCTCAGATGTTATTGAATTAAACATATGTTAAAATTCAGGACAAAGTAAGAAACCCGTATTTTTTTTTTGTCCAAAAAACTTCCTGGCCCGAGATACAGGTTGCCAAAGATGGCACCTCGGGTATCATTTCTCACATGCAATTTTCGGCAAAATATTAAAATACTCTATCTCTGGAACGGTTCAAGATATTTTGTTGCTGTTTCTTGTATTTGAAAGAGAATGAGTTTCTGATTAAAACGATAACCTCCGTTTGAAAATATGTGTGCAAGTTCTCTTGCTGTAGCCTTCTGATTTTTTTTTTTTTTTGAAAAATCAAAAATAATATTTCTTTCAAAAATGCCAATCCCAATAATTTTGATTTTTTTACTGTTGATCAGTACAATACAGTACTACATTCTTTGAAAAGGAGAACTTCCACTTTTGAGATTAACAGGTTTTATAAACAATTGAGAATGTTGCCATACATTAAACCAGTTTCCATTACCACATTCTCACATATTCGTCTCATGAAATCAAAATCTAGTCTTATTTGACATGGCATTTTAATTCTTCGTAAAGATAAGTAACAGACACAGCTTTCAAAACATATTAAAGCTTCCAAAATATATGTGCAAGTTCCAAAACATATTACAGGTTCCAAAGCATACCACTTCTGTGCACTCTGCTTAGAACTGAAATTAACAATTCAATGAACTAAAAATTTGCGATGTTTTAAAGACTGTGGGTACCCCAGTTCCTATTGGTTCAACAGGAAGGCATCACTCAATATCAAAGGAAGATACTGATGCAGTTGAACCAGGTGCGGATCCTGCATTATTTACCTGGGGGTTCACTGAAGTCATGTGACACATATTCAGTTTCCGCAAATAGACTTCCTTTGATAAACAAAAGGATGGGGGAGGGCTTAAAAGGTTTGTCCAGATTTTTTTTCATCTGGGATTATAAGGTTTCATAGTAGGGGTGTGAATAAATTTAGGGCTGAAACTACAATAAATTGTGCCTTTATAAAAAATGTGGGGTTTTATTGGAAAATCATGGATGTCCTCAGGTAGGGGCAAGGAAGATTTTTTTTCCAGGAGGGGCAAAAAATACTTATTCAGTCTGAAGTTACTGTAACGCTTTTATAATAGTTACCATAAATTACTGTGACTGAAATTAAATTATATGCATGTAATATATATTTTTGGGTTGACATTAATTTTCCGGGAGGGGGGGGCTCCTTTTCCCCTCCCAGACGTCCATGTCGACTAATCATCAAAACTGGTCCTACATTTATTAAAGGTAAATGGCAACTAATGGCATGTGGTGCATACTAGAAATTGAACCTGAGACCTTTCATTCATATGCGACAGCTTTGTTCAAATTTGGGGCTGGTCGACCACCACAAGTTTTCCTTCAGCGGACAAGGAAGTTTGTTTATGATAATTATGTGCATTTCTAGCAGTCATTTCTTACCTGCATGGACAGAAATGTATACACTGCAACAAATGACATAAGTGTAACCTAGATAAACTCCATCACTCGCAGCATCATTTAATACTTTCCAACAAGTATCCAAGCACTTCAAAAACTAACAAACTTGAGACATTGACAGTTTGAAACCGAGCGCCAGCGAGTCACATCTTCGTGCCATTCTTTATTTCTCTTTCACGAACCTGAACCGTTTCCACCTTTAAGGAAAAACCTCTGAATGTACACACAAGCAATTTTGGTAATGTATCACTTTTATTTTAATTCATTGCATTTAATTCCAGCTTTTATTCGTTTCTACTCATCCATCTCTGCCACATTTATTCCAAGAAGTTCGGTGCAAAAATGATACAAAGAGAAGATTGAATATGCAATGTGTGCGTTTCAAACTTGAACCCCACAGGGACAACACTGGAAGGGAGTAAGAAGCAGCAAGAACGGAGCTTTGTGCCGTGGCTTCTGCGAGAGAATGAACTGCGCATGACCGTTGGTTGGAGATACGAGTTCTGCAATATCCTCTTCCATGTATTTTAGCCTATTCCCTCCTCGAGCTTCTGCTCCCGCACGAGCTGTCCTGTGGAGGTTCAGCTGAGGGTCTGCACCAGGGCGGCCGACTCGCGGTTTCTCCTTCTCAGCAAAAGAGTTTGCCATGTTATGGACACAAATACGTAACTTAATGTGTAAAAATGTTAGTGAAATAATGTGAAAAGGTAAACACATTGTTTATTCTGGAGGTGATTATCGTATATTACTGGGGGTTCACTGATCCTGTGCACTATAAGGCCAACCATGCCTGAGTTGAACAAATTTTTAGTTCTTTGAATTGCTAATTTCAGTTCTAAGCGGAGTGCACAGAAGTGTGCTTTGGAACCTGTAATATGTTTTGGAACTTGCACATATATTTTATAAGCTTTAATATGTTTTGAAAGCTGTGTCTGCTACTTATCTTTATGAAGAATTAAAATGCTATGTCAAATAAGACTAGATTTTGATTTCATGAGACGAATATGTGAGAATGTGGTAATGGAAATTGGTTTAACGTATGGCAACATTTTCAATTGTTTATAAAACCTGTTAAACTCAAAAGTGGAAGTTCTCCTTTTCAGGGAATGTAGTACTGTATGGCTGATCAACAGTAGAAAAATCAAAATTATTGGGCAATTGAAAGAAATATTATTTTTGATTTTTCAAAAAAAAAATCAGAAGGCTACAGCAAGAGAACTTGCACACATATTTCCAAATGGAGATTATCATTTTAATCAGAAACTTATTCTCAAATACAAGAAACAGCAACAAAATATCTTGAACCGTTCTAGAGTTAATATTTTGCCGAAAATCACATGTTAGAAATGACTCCCAAGGTGTCATCTTTGCCAACCTGTATCTCGGGCCAGGAATTTTTTCAAACGCATAAAACTTTCAGGAGCATTGTAACATTACCTGCACTGTAAATTCACAATAAAATTATCGAAACATAATGAATGATTTAGGAGGAGCATGGGTGGGGTGGATGGGCAAAGAAAGATAACTCATCTATTTAGTGACCATAACATGTTTCTGCAGCTAGAAAACTTGACAGACTGCAATGGTATTACATGTGAGTGAAATTGAACAATGGGTTTCAAGATGGTGCATGAAAAACTGATGCTCTCTTTTTCCCCAAAACTGTTGGCAATGCACTTTCGAAGTATAAGGAATTAAATTCAGTCATTGTGGATAATTCGTTCGTCCTCAATTTTGTAGTAAAACATTTAAAACTATATTTTATAATTTAGGAGAGGAGTGGCAGTAAAATCGCAAACATACATTTTCCCATAAATGTAAAGCTTTTGAGTAGCAACTTTTAGAGTTACAAGATAACTTAAAGGATTGGTGTCATATTGTATTTGAGAAAAATTTGTCACCATGGTGGACGACAGACTGACTTAACATGCCTTGCGAGAGCTTTAACTTATGCAAATATTTGAGGTTAGAGATTTGGGGGGGGGGGGGGGTTTCCATTCAAATAATACATATAAAATTTAACATTTATATCTTTTTCCAACATATATGTAAAATTTTACACCTTAACTGCACCATATATAATTATTAGATGATTTGATTGATTTGGTGTTTTAAGCCCACTTTATACACAGTAAGGCTAATCGGGACTGGGCCTACAGTTTAAAGTGGGATCCGAACCACTTAGTGCCTCCACCGGGTATCGAACCCGGGACCCCTTGATTACAAGGCGACGACGCTACCACTGCGCCATCGGGGAGGCCCAATTATTAGATGAATAAAAGAAAGTGCTTAAGGGGGTGGGAAATATCCAACTCTTACATATTAGGCCTTAATTGACACGTGGTTTCTGGAGGGGATTGTGAAATAAATTGTGGGGGGACAGTATCCAACTCTATGTCTTAGATTATGGCGGGTATTTTAGTTAGAGGGGGATTGAGCATTAAATTGACGGGGGTATCCAATCTTGATGGCGCAACTTGCTCCATAATCCCCCCCTGTTGGCACCATGGCACACCCAGGTTAGGTTTTTTCGGAAAAAAAACAAAAAAAAAAAAAACGGGCAAAATGCCAACCGTTAGGAAGTGCTTTAGAATACTGGAATTGACTGTGGAAGTAAGTGTGAAGCTTGGAGAAACTAATCAGCAGTTAAAAGCTTCACTAAGTATTAGTTATACTGGATAAATTATGATTTGAAATGTAGCTTGCGCAAGAAGGCATTCTTAAGTCTCCAGTTGACTTGGACACAAGTTTTCATGTGAGGGTCCAAAGGGGTTTTGTGCTCAAGACCAATCAGGTGTTTAAAACATTTAGGGGTATTATTTTATTGCTAAAACCCTAAACCTGACCAACTCCAACAAACCTAACAATGAAGGGATTTATTCATGTCAAGAGCCCTAAACCTGACATCTAACGTAACAACAATCGTTCTCCAGAACACGTGCAGTAAGTCACTAAGACTCTGAAGTATGTGTTAACAGGTATAATTATAAATCGAACCATGTAAAAAATGTCTGTACACCATGATAAATTCAGATTTAAAGAATTGGAAGTTTAGTTATGAATGGTAACCTAGTAGGTTTTGGGTCATTCCATGTCAAATGAACCAAATTTTGGTCAATTTTGAACATGACCATCTCTAATTTTATTCATACTTAGTTGTTATGAAGTACCACCTAAGGTAGGAAAAATTGCAAAATTGCAGATTTGTATCTGTTGTAGTTTTCCAGTTAGAACCCTCTGAAATATGAAAAAAAGCACAATTTTTTAATTGTTTTAAAATATATTTTAAATATTAAATTTAATGTTTTAAAATTTTTTCAATATTTTTTAAATTTTTTTAACAAGTATTTGTTAAAAACTTGCCCTTCCCCCCCAAAGCGAGATCCGAAGTTATGCCCCTTTCCTACGTACCCATTATTTTACCATTTGGCCCTTTACAAAGGAATGGAATTTACATTGCAATATTCCCATTGGTCTTACCTAGTGCAGAGTATATGTTTATAGTACATGTCAAAAACTATGATTCCATTGCGATCCCATAACAAAACTCCTAAGACTTGATGTTGAAATATGTATGTTTATATGCGTGCATTTTTAAAATTTTTAAAATAAGCTATAGGTTTTTGAAAAATTTAAATGACCTTGACATGAAAAAAAATTGAAAAGTAGTCATGTGATATATGTAATTAAAGCTCATAGCAAAAGCAACAATTTGGTTCTTATCCCAACCTTCTACGTCAATTCTAGCTTGATTTATGAGCTATTTCTGCAATTTTCCTACCTTAGGTGGTACTTCATAACAACTAAGTATGAATAAAATCAGAGATGGTCAGGTGTTTTTCATTGGTTCACTTGACATGGAATGACCCTTTTTTTTGTTGTTATTTTAAAATAATAAGTCATTAGATACTTTGTAAAATAATCATTACAAATTTCAGTAACAGTTTCATAGATCAGAGACACATTAAAATCGGATATTTTGTGTTTTGCATGGTTCGTACTTACCAATTTTGTATTGTGGAACATAGTTCAAGGTGTCATTATGCTTTTGACATGAAAACAAATGCAATTTTTCACATTCTGAGTGCTTTTTTATTATTCCTTTCTTCGCTTCCGGAACACACAATATGGAGGGCACATCTTGATTCACGTTGTGGGTATGCTGTGTTTCAACCTTCTGCACCGAAAAATACCTACGATCGTGTTCGTCACTGGTGGAAATTATACATTATGCACGGGTAGCTGACGTATAGCCCCACAAACCATTTCCGATAAGGTTAGGTTAGGTTTGGTTACGTTAGGCAAGCATAGTAAAAAAAAAAAAGGGGGGGGATTGAAACACTGAGAGGGGCTTACGTCATCAAACGTACGCAGCAACCAGTTGTCATAAGGCAAGCAAATGAAAGAAATGGCAATTTTGCGTCGGTGAGATATTTCTCTTTAAAAATACATGATTTCCCGGTCAAATATACTCCACGATGAAAGAAAATACCTCGACGAATGTTGTAAACCTTGTAGAAACTCATTTCGGTAAGTAGTTTCTTGTGTAAAATTGAAGAGATGTGTCTCCGATGTATGAAACTGTTACCCAAACTTCAACTGTTTTAGTGAATGCGGAACGACTTAAGATAACCGGACCCCTCTCCGATTTTCTTCACATTTGGCATACTCACTAATTGAGGCCTCCTAATCATGAATCTGAAGTTGCAAAATAAGCGAAAATAAGGCGTTAGTTTTTGGAATGGAAACCGTCGATTTTCATGAATTTTTTTGTTTCACAAGGAAATATATATATTCCTGATACTACCACAACACCAAATTTTAACTATATTTGCCTAACCTATCCACACGTCAATGGTTCACAATTATTTTGCAATTTCTAGATCCTGATACTACCATGACACCAAATTTTAACTATGTTTGCCTAACCTAACCACACGTCAATGGTTCGTGGGGCTAGCGTCAATGGTTCACAATTATTACGCAACTTCTAGACGTTTCCGACAAATTTTAACTTCAGATTCGTCATTAGCAGGCCTCAATTAGTAAGTACCAAATATGAAGAAAATCGGAGAGGGGTCCGGTCATCTTAAGTCATACCGTGAATGCTTTGCTTCGATTATTTTCAACAAAATGGGAAACAAACATTATTTTACAGAACCTCATTCACATAATACACACTACATTCACTACTGTACATGCTATGTTTTGCATGTTCCTGTAGCTTTGTGTGGACTTTACTGTCTTGCTGGTTTTCATCTGTATAAGTCCATGTCTCTATTCTTTCAGCCTCCTGTGTGTGTGCGTGCACATCTTTTATAATCATAACCTGTGTGTGCGCGCACATCTTTTGTAATCATAACCTATGTGTGTGCACACATCTTTTATAATCATAACCTGTGTGTGTGCGCGCACATCTTTTATAATAACTACTATAATGTAGGGATATTTGACTTTCCACAACATCTATACATGAGTTCAAAAGGGATTAAAATTGTAACATGTTTTGATGTGATCGGGTTATAAATACTAATTATTGTCAATAAATATTTGTAGCACAAGCACTATTGTGCATGTATATAATTGTTGTTCTGTAGCAAATTCATATCTTCTCAATGTAATATGACGAACGCAACCTCGAATTGCTTATATTTTTTCGCATATGAACTTTTTTCTAGCCACTAATTACAAGATTCTCTTTTACTGTTAGAAAATGTACTTTTCTTAACAACAGCTCTGATCCAGAGAATAAAAGAATTTGTCTGGGTCATGTACGGCATGTTTTTACCTTAATATGTAAATTTATCTGCACATATTTACTACTATACCTCGGATAAAATATATACAAACAACTTCATTGATATGAAATGGAAATAAGTAGAAAAATTGTCCATGGACGATCACTACAACTAGAAAAAATATAGGATTCTCAATAAAGCTTCCGTGATTATGTACACAGACTACTGACTTTGGAATGTGAAGAGCAGAGCTGCAGGTAAATCTGAAGGGCGTCTTCTTTTAGGCACCGTTATATTAACGAAGAGGTCAAAATGTCCACGACAGAAAAAACATATTTCCAAATGGGATTAAATATTTCATAATTGAAACCTCTTCCTTTCTTTTCACTTTCATTGTGAAAGTTGAAAATATAAAGCATATATAATGTACTAATTTCTTGTTAAATTCATTCTATCTACCGGTGTTAAAGAGACTGCAATGAATGTGTTCAGCTTCAGGCTTCATCAGTAGTTTAGGTTGGACGTGAAAATAATCTGTGGTCCGGCGTAGTGCATCAGTCTATTATAGGTGTATTGTCCGAGTAAGGTACGAAGTAAATAGATTAATTATTTGTTGTTACTGAATCACAAATGCGTGCAGAAATAGAATAATTCAGTGCAGTTATATATAAATAAATTGCCATAAGAGTTTTTTATGTATAGGTAAATAAAATATCAGTGAAGGGCGTGTTACAAAAATGGAATCCTTGATTCACCGGTGTAATATTACTATAGCCACATGATTGAAATTATTCAACACAATTAGGTGCAAAATGGTATGATGTGAATTGGTATGGATACTATTAAAACTTGAAGTAGTTATTATTTCATATACTCTATTCTCACCCCCTCCTGGTTTTCATGTATTCTTGCTTTTGTTTAGCAATTATTTGATTAATAATAATTATTTTGATTGTAAATAAAAAGTTTCGATGTTTCATTCTGTATTGCTAAGTGCAAGGTGAATGTAGGTAGTACTTTGCAAAGGCTACTGCGATCATTTCTTATTTTATTAAACTACCTCTCTCTTTATTTTGTACAGTGTGCAAAAGTGGAATTCATATAACACACTGAAGTCAGACTACATGCTTCACCATCTGCAAATTGAAAGTATTAAGGCCCACGTAAATTTCCTTGAAATTGAGGGAGATGGAATTTGGAACAGAAAGGGGTTTGCATCCTCTAAGTAGTCTGTAAATTACAAGATATTTTTTAAAATAATTTTTGAAGAAGTGCACAAGACAAATATTGTCCAATAAATTGTTATTTTTATTTTACAGGGTACCAGTAGCTCAGACGTTGCCATGACATCCGTCAAGTTAAAGTTCTCAAGCTCCCTGTCAAGAACGGATCCTCAGAAACATCCCGTAATAGTTATTGGTCAGATAAAGCACTTAAACAAGTTATCATTTCATGAGATTCGTGTCAAGTTAGAACCAAGAGTAACAGATGAAGTAAGTTTTCACATGTTTCTATTAATTTTAACAACTCTGTTCATGCAGTGGAATTTTTGGTAATGGTTCCTATTGCTTTATTACTTTTATTTCAAATTCTTCTAGCAGAAAGACTAATTATTGTAGAATTTTGGCAATCATTGTCACACATTTGAACCTTCCTAAAGTAATGAGCATTGTTCGGATTTTGTAGAAAAGTTATTGGAGCGAATTTACAATACTGGACCCTTCCCCGATTTTTGTAATATTTCACATACTCACTAATTGAGGCCTCCTAATCACGAATTTGAAGTTAAAATTTGGGTGTCACGCATAGAAATTACAAAATAAGGGGTCCGTGATCGCAACCGACAATGCACAATTGCTCATTATTTATCGCAAGATTTTGCATTTCGAATACTTAAGGAACGAAATATATATTCCTGACATTACTACGACCCCAAATTTTAACTATGCTTGCCTAACCTAACCTAACGTTCTTCTTCGAAGACGCCATTTTCGTATCCTGCAATTTTACTATAGATGCATTGTTGCCAAACTTACCTGTAATCAAATCAGTCCACATTCCACATGCTCTGCTTCATCGTGATTGTCACTGTCGTCTTCTTCCAAGTATGAAATCAACAGTGTGGCAATGCTGTAGACAGCGTAACTAGTTGTGAACCTCAATTGTTCATATCAACAAATATGGTTCCCATACTTGTATATGAAGAATCATTGCGAGAATAGAAAAGCTTATTTTACAACTTCTAGACGTTAATGAACAATTTCTACACCTCACCCCAACATGTTAACCTCAGATAAATCATCACGAATAATTTGTGAGTATAAGCACTAGCATAGAAATTAGAGAAGGGTCCGGTATTGTAAATTCTTGCCAAGTTATTTATGTTGGGGAAAAAAAATATCTTAAAAATCCTTACACAAGCATGCATACTGCCCATGGACAAGGCATTCTCTGTTGATAGAAGGTAGAATTCAAACCTTTTAGCCGCGATCAGTAGTAGAAGGCATTTAGAGATCTTATTTTAATGCTAAGAAAACTAAACCCGACCTACCTAACCTCACCACGAAAGCATTTAGGGTTATTATGAAAATGCTAAGGGAACTATCCTGACCCACCTAATCTAACTACGAAAGCATGCAAAATAATCTAACATGGTTATTTTTAGTGTTTTTTTATTTGATTTTATCTGTGATGTTTCGTTCTGGTTTCCTAGAACTTTTTCAAGCTACACATGCAACAACACAACATTCCTTAGAAGTGTTGAGTGACTAACCATGTGAAGTTGTGTTTTTGTATGTGTAGCTTTAAAAAGTTCTGGGAAGCCAGAACGAAACGTCACAGATAAAATCAAATAAAAAACCCTAAAAATAACTGTGTTAGATTATTTTGCATGTACAAAAAGTGATTATGCGAACCTTCAAGAAGAACATTGATATATAAAATCATGTATTTGGAAGTGAAAAACCAGTGTCAAGGAAACACGCAGTAAGTAATCGCTAAAACTCCTCAGAGTTAACAGATGTAAATCGAAATTGAACCAGATGTAAAAATTGCATATGTGGCTTGATGAAATCTCAATAAAACAAGAGGAACTTTGGTCGAATTTTTGAACAGTGCCTGGTGAAATGTATCAGGCATCCTATACTGGAGTGTTCATTGATCAAGTATCTGCAGATTGAATTTAGAAATGTGTAATTGAAGTAAGTGCCTGGTATTAAGCACCTAAGTGAAATTGCAAATTGATGCTACCTACTTTGCTCATGTTTATGTATATATGTGTACACACACATGGGCATGCACTTTGGTAGGGTTTAAATTTGGAATATTCATTTATTTTTTTATCCATGACTGCTGCCATCAGGTTGTGAGAGTAACAGATTGAACTATTTTCAACAGCATTATAGATTAAGTAGTTATGCTGTCATATTTCACATTTTAATTAAATCAATCACACTAACCACAAAGAGCAACATGAACAAATACAGATAAGTATTATTATTATAGATAGCAGTGACTTAATTACTTAACCTAGACACTATAGATATATATATTTTAGAGAAAGACATGAAACTTATCTGTCTAACTGCTTTTTTCTGTGTAGAGTTACAACTCTTTGAGAGTTGTTTTCAGCTGCCTAAGTAACAAGCAGCACAAAAAAAGAAATGGAGCGATTTTACAATACCGGGAATTTCTCCATTTTGTTTGAAATTCGGCATACTCACTAATTTTGACCCCCTAATCACGAATCTGCAGTTAAAATTTGGCGCTCACACGTGGGAATAGCAAAATAATCTAAATTAAGTTCTTATTTCTTTTCTACACCCTCTATTTCCAAATTTCCCACCGATTTCCGGCTCCGCCCCTGGGGTAATTAACCTACCGTCGCTTACGCGGCCCCACCTCCGCTCCAGCTCCCCGGCTTTATCTATAGAGTCCCTGTTAAAGGCATGTTAGAAATTGGCCGGATTCACCTGCCCCCAAATAAGCGCCAAATTTATACGTGAGCACCAAATTTTAAGTGCACGTGATTACGAGGCCCAAATTAGTAAGTATCCCAAATTTCAAACAAATTGGATAAATACCCTGTATTGTTAAATTATACCAAAGAAATAAATACCTTACAAGAAAATGTGTGTTGTTTTATAAAAGAAATCACCACACCATGGAATCATGAGACTTGGTGAAAATAGAACAAAAGCTTCACCAGCATTATATTTTTTAATTAAATCAAGCCCCCCACCTGCATTTACAGCAGAAGATTGACATACATATTTGTGCATGGTCCTGTACGATAATAATAAGTCTACATTAATGCTATTTTTAATATTTGTGAAATATTCTGTTTTGTGTTTGTGATATATCTGAAAAATTTAGTAGGGTGAGATGAATCTTCCAATTTTGTAAAATTTCCAGAGCTAACTATAACATTGCAGCATATTTTAGCATCCCAGATTTCAAAACAAACCATTTATCTTACAAAAAAAATATAATCCACTTCAGAAGATACATGTCTTAATACGGGTCTTATTTTCATTATTTTACGTCACTTTTGTATCTTGTGGTTTATTTGCAACAATGATGAATGGTGAATAAATGATTTTTGCATCCGTGAAGCTGCCTCAGTGGACAAGGGCATGGAGCAGTCCTTGCTACTAAAAATTCCAGTTTCCAGTCCTGGTCTTGGCACGAGTGTTCATCAGCTTCATCTCTTTTGCATTCATTCTCATTGTTCGTGATTCTGATGAAAAATGGATTTATTATATATTTTTTAGGGCTGAGCCGATACCGATGTACCAGGGTATCGACAAGTATCGGTTCAATTTTTTTCACCGATACCAAAGATTTTGAGTGGCTAGAGCGGCCAAGAGAAACAACTCATTTGTCCTTTTGAAAGATTCGTTCAACCTTCCTTGTGACAAATTGGGATACCACACAAGAAAGCGCTGCACCCAAAATGTGATATTGAAGGCATGTAACCGCCTGGTGGTCAACGCTATGTGGAAATAAAAGAAATCATTCATTGCCGATTCTTGTTTGCAAACTTGAGGGTTAAGAACGTGGCATTTTCTAAACCAGCATTATTATAGTGCTAGGTTCATTCCGAAGTTCCTGGGATAGGGATGAAAGTCGCTGTGGGAGAGAGGATTGTGGTTTTTACTTCTTGTGCTCTACCCTTCTGTGTGACTGGAGCCTGATGCTGACACTGCAGTGACTTGTTTTTATTGCAAATGACAGAAAAATGGGCAGCATGGCATATACAGAGCTGCCAAATGAGCATTAAATATACAGATCTGTATTTGTGTATATATTTCCGTCGTTTTCCTCCCTCTCCAGGTTAATCCAAACAATAAGAATGTTGTCTACATTTGTATTTGTTTTGCATTCCTTGTGCAAGCTGTACGCTATATGCACCACATAAATTTTATATTACACACTATAACTTTCTCTCTGTTAAAGACATGTAGCCTATAATGAAATTGGGGATCATGAAATGAGGCAGGGACACTTATAATAATCCACCGATTTTTTCGGTGTATCTGCAACATTTTAACAATGCTTGCAACTTTTAAAAATTTCTTCTTTTTTGCATCCTCTGGGGGTAGAAAGAAGTTCACATAAAATGTTACAGTACATTTTAAGTCATATAATGCTGGAGTATGATATCATCAATAGAATGTGATGTGATGATTTTTGTGACTTAATAACTAGCCTTTGTTATTTTAAACTGAAATTATACAAATATCGATATCGGTTGGAATCGGTTAAGGTATCAGCAAATGTTGGTATCGGCTCAACGCTAATATTTTTGTAAGCAAGAAAGGTATAAACGAAACTGAAATTTTCCCTACACAACTATCCCTTGGTTCAATTATATTTAAATTGTAGCAATTTTTTTTACTTATATGTTATTTTGTTTTCAGGTTTATCAAGCTGCTAAGGCCAGTCTTCATCCGTCGCCCACTGACACCTGTTCTCTCTACCTAAATTTGGCTACTCTAGCGGCCTTACCAGTGAAATGCAGTCGCCATAATACTCCATCCCGATCACATGCTATTACTAAGATTATACGAAACTGCAGTGTGGGAGTTGATGAATCTGTGGTGGTAAGCTCAAGGTTTTCACCCTAATGTGGAAATATGTACATTATTATGCAGTTGAATATTATCAGTTGCTGAGTTTATATGGTAACATTAAGTTTGGTATTTTGTGTGATGAGAATGAGGTTTTAGTTATTTGAATGCTGATGACAATCGTTATTTATTACCATACAATCATGATTCAATAGTATCTTAACAGTTGGGCTGAAAAGTTCATAGGCTGACTCATAGATGGCGTTACTAGAATTAAATCCATGTGATTTTTACTTAGTACTAACCTTCAAAAGATACGTGTATAAATTTCACAGCTCCCGGATAATTAGTTGTGTGAGATATAGCATTGTGAGTGAAGCAGCTTTTGTTATTGTGAAAAAATGGATAAAAAAGAATTTCGTGTGTTAATAAAGCATTGCTTTTTGGCGAAAAAAAAATACTGTTGAAGCCAAGGCTTGGCTTGATAAACATTATTCGGACTCTGCACCAGGAAAATCAACCGTTGAGAAGTGGTTTGCTAAATTTAAACGAGGTGAAATGAGCATCGAAGACGATGCACACAGTGGACGCCCCAAAGAGGCTGTTACCGACAAAAACATCAAAAAAGTCCACAAAATAATTTTAAATGATCGTAAAGTGAAGTTGATCGAGATAGCTGAGACTTTAAAAATATCAAAGGAACGTGTTGGACATATTGTGCATGAATATTTGAACATGCAAAAGCTGTGTGCAAAATGGGTGCCGCGCATGCTCACAATTGATCAAAAGCAACAACGTTTTGATGATTCGGAGCAATGTTTAGCGATATTCAACCGTAATAAACACGAATTTTTCCGTCGATATATTACAATGGATGAAACATGGCTCCATAACTACACTCCAGAGTCCAATCGACAGCCGAGTGGACTGCACGTGATGAACCGAATCCAAAGCGTGGAAAGATGCAACAGTCGGCTGGCAAGGTTATGGCATCAGTATTCTGGGATGCGCATGGTATTATATTCATCGATTACCTCAAAAAGGGCCAGACCATCAACAGTGATTATTACATAGCGTTGTTGGAGCGTTTAAAGGATGAAATCACGAAAAAACGGCCCCATTTGAAGAAGAAAAAAGTGCTGTTTCATCAAGACAATGCACCGTGTCACAAATCAATGAAAACGATGGCAAAATTATATGAATTAGACTACGAATTGCTTCCCCATCCACCATATTCTCCAGATCTGACCCCCAGTGACTTTTTCCTGTTTGCAGACCTTAAAAGAATGCTCGCTGGAAAGAAATTTAGCACTGATGAAGAGGTAATCGCCGAAACTGAGGCCTATTTTGAGGCTAAAGAGAAATCTTACTATAAAAATGGCATCGAAAAATTGTATGACCGCTATAATCGTTGTATGGCCTTAAAGGCAACTATATTGAATAATAAAATCGAATTTTGTTAAAAAAATATTTTTTACTATGTTAGCCTACGAACTTTTCAGCCCAACTGTTAATTTTTATTATTCTGTGATTTAATGTGAGCATTATGTTGATTTTCTCATTATGGGTATGTTGTGCTGTAAAAAAGGTTTTTCTAATTTGTTTATGCATTTCAAGAGTGTCTGGTGTGTCAAATGTTGCATGTATCAACAGTCAACAACAATCAGAATCAGTTTTGAAACCACCTGATTAATCACTGTGTTATTTAGAAACAGTTATCTCATTTTTTGTCTTTTTGTCTATACCTAGGTATATTCCTATTGTAGCTTTTGGCATCAATGGTAAAATAATTGTATTATTTTTATTTATGATATAGCATCATGTGAAATATATCATACATGTGCTTTTGCAATGACATATTAATTTATTAATAAAACTAGTGCTGCAATGAGTGTTTTCCGCTCAAACGAAATACATTCGAACCCTATTAGTAGACTTTCTCCGGAATTTGTCTATGGTAGTGGGCCCTCAAATATGGATTGTGAAGTAAAATACGAAGTGAAATTAAAAAAGAAGTGAACATAATCATCATCTCCATGTTAATATGCAGTTTTGTGTATCTTACCGAGATATGTGAAAGTGAAATAATGATTATGGGCTGAAACTGCTTAGACTGACATTTTGTGTTTCTACGATTATTGTCATATTAAAATGATGTTCGATTGAATGTTATAACAGCATTTTTAGTAGAGGAAATCTACTGTTTCACCCAGAAATAACTGCAACACAAATGTTTTTTTGCCAGATTGTGCGGAATGGTATAGTGAATAATATAATAAAATTCGCAATCTAAATGTTTGGGGAATGTTTGGAAAATGGCAGCAGAAATTCAACTTAAAAATTAAAGAAAAATATCTCAAAAATGGTGCATTGTACACAAAAAGGAAGATAACCAAAATAAAAAAAACCAGAAAATTTGCTAAATTATGGTTTTGGTTTGATAGAGCTACCATAAATGTTAATTGAATTAGAAAGATTCAAATATTATTTTTTAATTTTTAGAATTAAGAATAGAAATAGGTAAGAAACTATGTAATTTACGTCCTAAAGTCACTGAACCAAATTCATAGCTTATCATTTCCTCTAGAGATTGGTTCCTATTTCGTGCCCTTAGAGTCAGGGGTTGAGGAGATATGTAGTTTAATGCAGAGTCATGTGTTTCCCTAAATTTACGTGTTCCATTTCTTATGATATTGGTTGATTGGTTTGTTTTATCTTACTTCGCTTTCTGTGTCACTTTAGGCTAATTTGCGAAGATGGGAATGAGTGATGATATGATGAAATTGATGGACACTCACAAACATCCATACCCAGGCCGGGATTCGAATCAAAGACCCCTGGTGTCGTAGCGCTATTATGATATTGGTGAGAATGTAATACATTGCTTTAAGCAGTGTTTCGTTCACGTGACGTTTATTACTTACATGTTGTTCAGATCCGTTTCTGATACCAGCCGGCGGAGTTCGAATATTTTACTGTCTCATTATCCTAAAGTTATGCAAAATTCAAAGTTTTCATTTATTGTACACCAGTATTTGTAAAAAGTGGATGTTGTTATTAAAGACAGTTGTTTTAATATTCAGATGTAATTTTGGCAAATTTTTAAAGAAAAATTCTGATAAATTGATTGCAGTGTAATATTTACTTTAATCAATGTTGTGATTAATTTTTAATTGTTAAAATTTTTAAGCATTGGTGGGAATAAGCACCAGAGTGGTACTACCTCAGCCCTCCAACAAACCCTTGTCAGAGTACTGCATATATACAGTGGAATCTCGATTTTATTTTCCTGTATTTTAAGTTCTTTTCTCTCAGTCCCGTTAAAAATGTATAGTTAAAGTTCTACAGGGTGGGCGGAAAGTAACTCCCTATTGTTAATTTTTTTTTCTTCCTAAGATATTGAAGGTAGAAACTTACTTTTTTTTACACATGTAGTTTATTGTATACCATTATCTTCCTTCAAGTTACAACTCAATGTGTGTGCCGGACCTTGTGGCCGAGTGGTTAGCACATCGCACTGCGACACCAAGAGTCCCGGGTTCGAATCCCGCTCGGGCTTGGTTGTTTGTGAATGTCCCTTCATCAATTTCATCCTTTCATCACTCATCCCCATCTTCGCAAATTAGCCAAGAGGCACAAAACACGAAGTACAATAAACTAAATCAATCAAACTCAATGTGTGCTTCAGTATTTTCTAAACACTGTCTTAAACGAACAGGTACGTTTGCTACGACCTTCCACAATAACTCTGCAGGAACACCACTTATGACCTCACGGATCTTATTCTCAAGTTCACCAAGAGTTTGAGGTTTGCTGCGATACACTTCTTCCTTAGCTCACCACATGGGGTGAGGTCTTGACTTCGCGCTGGCCATTCTGTGGAACCTCGGCGACCTATCCAGCATCCTACGAAGCGCTCATGAAGCCATTGTCTAACAGTCAAGGTGTGTGTTCATCGCAAATGTCAGTCATCGCCATTGTCCACCATCGCAATTGATTTTGAAGGGCTTCACTTGAACATCTCCCTCACTGTGACCACCTTTTCCTCCAATACTGAAGAAGAGGGCCTACCTGATGATCTCTTAATGTCCACGACACTTCCGGTAGTCATTAATTTTCTGTGTCAATTTTTAATTGTTTTTGCATCCAGAACAGCTTGCCTCCCATTTTGACCCCTCAACCACCATTGCACCTGAATTACAGATTGCCACACCTCAAATCTTGATGCAATTTTGGCTCTCTCTCCAATGCTCAATCGTACTGCCATCTCTATCTTCAAGGGCACTTCAAAGGCTTCAGAGGATCTGGAAAAAATATGCAACAAATGGCATACTTTAGGCTATAAAACAAGATAACTTTCATTGCAATATGTACATAACTTCAATAGAAGTACAAAATTAAAAATAGGGAGTTACTTTCTGCCCGCCCTGTACTGTTATTCATTTTATATTTTACAATGTACATTCTGAAAGTTACTATTACGGTAGGAAAATTAAGGTGTCTGTAGTTTTTTATTTTATTATTAATGTGAAGCTGGTATGAATTTCAATATCTGGGTCCTGTTCATCGGTCATACATTGCCTGAGGTGCTGCCAAAAAAAAAAATCATAGTACAGTGATGGTTAAACCATTTTCATCCACAAAAGGTTTAAACTGTTTTGTCATATATTCCTAATGAAACTCTCTAAAGTGCATTTTTCATTTTCGTATATGTAATTTGAGGTTTGGTTCTCTGCAGATTGTGTGTGAACGAAGTGATGTCTTTGCCTCAGCATGTGCTGTGGCAAGAGCCTACCCAGTGTACTCAAGGAAGACCGGCCAGACTTCATCGTCTGTTGTCACGGTGGAATTTATTTTGGCTGGAGGGGAGGATGAGGCACCTCTAACTGAAGCTGACATCCGTTGCCTAGAAACAGCTTGCGAAGGCATTAGGTTGTCAGCACGCATAGTAGATTCTCCATGCAATGAAATGAACACTGATGACTTTGTCCAGGCAAGTAAGGAATTTGGTTGTTCCATTTTTATTGCTTTGAATGCGAGGAGATGGCCATGTTCAGAAAAGTACATAATGTTATGTAGTGTTATCTGTGCTAATATCAGGATAAAACATGATAAATGAGATTGCATGAAAATAAAGACCTGCAAGGGGGCTACTGACATTTCAGAGATCACATCCCTGTCTTTGGGGTTCATTGTAATTTTACCCTGATTTTAGCACAGGTAAAACTTGTCATTTATGTTTGTTGTGTATGTCTCCTTGGAGGATGGATATAAGCTTTGTAGTTGCCTTAGTATTTGAACTGTTTCTAATATAGTGTTTTTCTCAGATATGAAGTGAGACCTTAATAATATGCTTTCCAGAGTTGTAGTACGGGAAAATATAAAATTGTATTTTCACTGTTTTCTGCAATTGTTAGAACTACTCAAATTGTACAGGATTTATTTTATCTCAGAATTATATCAGAAAACTGCAGAAGATTAATGAGCTTGTTGATCCTTTTTAAAGTTGAAATCAATGTTACTTTCAAATTGCAATCATGAAATACGTATTCCGGTTGGCATTGTTTCAGCTTTAATTTGGTGCACGAGTTTTCTTTACAAATTGTGTGTAACATTTACAAACACATTATCTTAAGACACACACCTAACAACAGGCATTCAGAGTATGATATTATCTTGAGAATTTATCTTTTCATGCATATTTTCACATAGTAAGCTAATATTTACAATTGTGTTACCTTTCTTGTGGCATCTTTAATGTGGATAGTTTCTGCAAAGCATAGTGGGTTGTGATCAGCTGTTGTCTATTATAAACTGTTTTCCATAAGGCATATGAAAGAACTCATTAATATCATTGTCAGTAAGTGTCTCATTCACACAACTGTTACCAGTAAACAAGAAATGAACCTGAATGGAGCTAGTACGCACCAGTAGTGACGATAAGTGCTGGTGCACTGGCTATGAGTTGTCTTCACTATCCACAGAATCCTCATCTGTCTCTTCAATGTCCATGTCAAGTCAACTGTCACTACTATAGATAAAGTCTTCGTCACTTTCCTAAACGATACCTTCTATTTTTGGAGAAATCTATTTATTTTTGTGTTTTGGGAGGACTCTTTTTAAGGTAACTTATCTAAAATAAGGGGAGTTTTCCTTGTATACTTAGAAGAATGCAAATATTTTAACTTATCACCACCATTATAAAAAAGCACTATCTGCAAATAATTATATTCACTAACACATCTATGTTGAACATTTGTTGGTAAAATCAGATGGTATGTTAACATGAATTACTTGGAAATATGCACTTAAGATTCGCCATGACTACTGTCAAGTATGGCCATCTGCTGGTCAAAATTTCAACTGCCACAATTAATTACCAACTCTCACAAGACACATACAGCAATCACTCAAATACATTTTTGCTGGGTTGAAAATGATGATGATTTTTGGGATGTTTTTACACTTGTGCAGTCACCTACAAACAAATGTGTACCACATACATCAAAAAAGCAGAGGAAATATCTTGACCAGCTTGAGTACGGTTCTTTGCAGTAAAAACACAAAAAGTTAAGAGAGACATGTGAACAAAATTGATAATGTCAAATTTGAGTAACAGTATTGTGTTTGGGTGGTTGTGCAAAATTAAGAGTTCTGTTTTTGTTAAAGACCGATCATTACAAACTATGTTAATTTAATTATTTTTTATTCCTCTCCAACAGGATGTGCAGCGCATAGGTGAAGAACTTGGAGTAACGACTACAATTATTCGGGGTGAAGAACTTCGTAGGCGTGGCTTTGGAGGATTGTACGGAGTAGGAAAGGCAGCAAATGCCCCTCCTGCCTTAGTCGTTCTTAGCCATACCCCTCAGGGTGCTTCACAGACAATAGCTTGGGTTGGAAAGGGCATTGTTTACGATACTGGTGGATTAAGCATCAAGACAAAGGTAAGTTATTATTAAAAAATATGATTATATAAATATATATAATATGATGTTATGTTTTGCCTTCCACATTTAAGTTCACAACAAAAAAGAATTACTTGTAAAGGGTTCCCACCGACTTGGAAGGTCAGGGGATGATTTCTCTGACCTATGAGTGAAGTAGTCGGAGAATTTTAAAATGCACTGATGGTCAAAGTATAGCATAATGAGGAAAACCAAGCATATGAAGTCCGCTAACAGCGGCAACTGCTAACAATGTAACAGTGTGATGCGTAACAACCTTAGCACACAGGCATGTGTGCTTGCTGAAGGTCGCATAGTCACATGGTGTGCACTGACATTATATCCGGGCACCACACCTCATTTGAGATAGTGCTCGCGTGAAGTGCAGAGGTGTTTTCTGTGGTGTGCGTGAGTGCTGTTGGCTGAAGCATGCCACGGGGATGCAATTTGGACCCTCTGTTGAAAGGGAGGATAATCGGACAATTGGAAGTGGGTCAAACACGGAGGTCTCAGGTGCTGAATGTGTCACAGATTTTCATCTCCAGGCTGTAGCACAGGTTTCAAACCACCGGAGACGTCCAACGTCGACCCATACCAGGGTGGCCATGGGTCACAACCTCTCAGCAGGACCGTTTTCTGGCACTAACGGCAAGACGTAATCGGCAGATGTCTGCTCGGGAACTGGCATCAGAGCTCGCAGCAGCATCTGGACCATGGGTTTCATGGCAAACTGTATACTGGCAGCTGCATACAGCTGGTTTATATGCCAGACAACCCATAGTGTGTGTCTCGCTAACCCTGCACAATATCATGCCTGCTTATGGTGGAGCGATTCAGTTTACAGATTGATTTGCGATGCACGCTGGTCTGGAGGGAACAGGGGACCTGCTATAATCCGCATAACATCACGGAAAGGGACCAGTATGGTGTACTGGTGTGGGCGGGCATCATGCTCAATGGACATACAGAGCTACACATCTTCGAGGGTGGTACATAATAGAGGTGTTGGACCCTCATGTGCAGCTGTGGCGGGGTGGAATGGGTCCATCGTTCATTTTCATGGATTATAATGCACGATGGTCATCGAGCAAACCTGGTGGAGGAATATCTTCAGGGGGAAGATATCCCACGCATGGAGTGGCTGGCACAGTCACAGGACTTGGACCCCATTCAACATGCGTGGAATGCATTGGGACAGCGAATGACAGCCAGGCAGCCACCTCCACGAATGATTCCAGAGCTCCATACTGCTCTTCTTACAAGCATACTACATCGCTGTGATGCTGTGTATCTGCCAGGGGTGATCACACACCATATTGATGGTCAGCATCCATCGCAGACTCCAGTTTCTCCATGTTCTATGCATTGGTAATGCCCACTTGCTGTCATTTCTCATTAAACTCCAATTCATTGCCCTGGAACTGTTTCTGTCCACTTGTCTTTCACCTGAGATGCTCTTTCATACATGTATACCCACCCATTTGCGGTGCCTGAAACCATTCAGGTCTGCATTTAATGCACGAACTGTTGTTATGCTATACTTTTGGACACCAGTGTATATCTAGAAACCTGGAAATGTCAGATAAAATCAAAAAATATATTTTTCTTAGCACTTTGCCAATAGTTGGGAGTCAAAATCACCACCACTTTTTTTTTCTTGTACAAACTTCCTGATGGGAGATATTCTATATATTTGTATTAAATTGTGAACTATGTTGAAACACTTTATTCTTTTTAAGAGCACATTAGCAAACAGTATGTTAATTAACCACAGAGTGGTGTGGAATATTTTTTTTAAAACTGCCTGGAATACCATTAAATAGCAGGAAATTTGTTTTTCAAAAGTGAGGAGGAATTCTCTTATAGTAAAGTGCTGACCTATCCATGTTATGAAATAAGGAACAGAGGTATTGATGGAAAGCATTGCTTTTGATTTATTTGACTTATAGTTTGCGTACCTTTGTTTGGTGAAGTTGGTAGATTGATTGGTTTATTTTAATTCTCTTTTCTGCCACATTTGGCTAATTGAGAAGATGCAATAAAATTGATGAAGGGGCACTCACAAAGAACACCCATGCCGAGGCTGGCATGTGAACCTAGGACCCTTGGCATCTTACTGTGTTGTGCTAACTACTCTGTGGAGATTGGCATTTGGATTGAACCACACTGCAGTGAATCACGTGTTAGGAGGTAATAATGCATCTGACCTTGGCTGTTTGTTTTTGCATAGGTTTTTGGAAGAAAATTTTGAAATGTTTCTCCTATTTCAGACATCCATGCCAGGAATGAAGAGAGATTGCGGAGGGGCTGCAGGAATACTAGGAGCATTTTACACTATTGTCAAGCTAGGATTCAGCCAAAATCTGCATGCTGTCTTTTGCCTGGCTGAAAATGCAGTTGGTCCAAATTCAACCAAACCTGATGATATCCACACTCTGTATTCTGGAAGGTAAACATGAGCTTGTTTTGAATATAGGCCTGATGTGATACCAATGCCAACGCATCATTATAATGAAGTATTGGTTGGAATGTCATCAGTTATGCCATCTGAAAAAATGCCAAATGGCACTTTTGCTGAGTCTAATTACATTGAATTTCCGATCTGACGTTTTTGTGGTACTAAAAACATTGCATCAAAATTATGAATTTTCAGGAGGTACTTCTGAATGATTATTAAAATTCAAATGTAAGATAATTCAAGCAGTGGCAAAACATGTCACCAGGATGATTGACACAGGTGTGTGAACAGAGGAGGGGAGGGTGTGATTTGATGTGGTTGTGGCTGGGATTTTTTATATATAACAAAGGTGTGAGGTGCATTTGGACACCATGTTTCGTCACGAAATGATGCAAAATGAACTGCAAAATGTGAAATAAACTCTTAAACACGAAATTTAGGGCTTATTTACCTGTGTGACACCTGAGGTCTGAATTATCCTGTGAGTTATTCAAATCATGGAAAATGGATTAATTCTGCTGTAAATATTTCAGAAGCAAAAATGGATTACTTTACACAGGAATAAACTTAATACCCTGATAACTATGTAAATGTGCTATTAGAAGTAAAATATTAATTTGGTGTAATAAGTATAGTTTTATATCAAATTTAGGGTTTTATTCACCATTTTAACACAGAAATGTCATTTTATATACCACTTTTAATCCTCAAATATGCCCAGTTTTTGTACCCAGAAATCTGGATCATTTATTCACCATAAATATGTGGCTCTAGTAATATGTAGAGGCACATATTTTTGGCAAATAAAAAAGCAAAATTTCGGTACAAAACTCAATTTCGGGTTCAAAAGCGGTAAATAAAATAAAATTTCAATGTTATAGCGGTGTATAATTGGATCAAAAGCAGTACATAAAATGACATTTTGTTTTTAAAATTGTGAATACAATCCTAAATTTGATGTCAAAACTGTACCTATTCCACAAAATTAAGATATACCTTCCAATAGCTCATTTATGTAGTTACCAGAGTATAAGTTTATACCTGTACAAAGGGGTCCATTTTTGCTTCTCAAATATTTACAGCAGAATTAATCATTTTCCTGTGAAATGCATAACTCACCTGATAATTCAAATTTCAGAAAGTATATTCCAAAAGAGGAGAGAGAAAAGGAAATTGCTGGATGTCAAGGTCAGGTGGAACAAGGGAGACTGGAAGTAAAAGAAAATAACCCTTTAGATAAAAGTTGGCAGATTGAATCTCTTTTCATCTTTTTTTCAAACATCTGGAAATGTTAAATTTTTCACCTTCTTCCTTGCAGACAATTCTTGTGCAAAGTTACATGCAGATAAAATGCTAGTTTCAAAAACCATTAAATGCATGAAAGGGACATTTGCCAAGACTGGAACAAAAGACTGTTAAATACTAGGGATGGGCCGATATGAAATTTTGGCTGATACCGATGAAGTACAGATATAAAATTTACCGATACCAATAACCGATATTCTACTGATCCGATATAAAATTAGAAATGGTCCTTGAAGAACCTGAAATGTTCATTGATCTCCTTAATAAATGTGTGTTTCGAGGTGACTGCTGTGCAAAAGAAGTTGAATATTTAGACATTTACTTTTTTAGAAAGACGAGCATGGAGATTATCCATAAAAATCACAACAAAATTGCAGAATTTTGCACTAAATTATAAGATATTTATCGATATATCGGATCGGTAAAATAATCTGTAATTTTACCGATACACCGATATGCCTATGTCAGCCGATACGAATGGAGTACCGATTACTTGGTCCCATACCTATCAAATACCAAAGAAAATGGTTGTTTGGAAATTCACTGTATCTTGAAAATTTCGAATTTTGCATTTTTTCCATTTATTTTGTACTAGTATTACATGAAAAAAATGGATTTTGTGATTAAATTAAGCTATTTTAATATTGTGATATAAATCTTTGAATGTTTTAAAGGAATATTGTAGTAAATTGATGTGGTATATTTCATTGTTTTTTTGCAGGACTGTAGAAATTAACAACACAGATGCCGAGGGCCGATTGGTACTTTCAGATGGTGTTTCTTATGCACAGAAGGACTTAAAGGCAACAGTAATTCTAGACATGGCTACCTTAACTGGAGCACAGGTAACTATAATATTCCTTTAGATTGTGTTAATCGACCATAATTAAAACATGATCTGTAGAAGGATATGTACTTTTAAAGATTGATTCTAAATTTAATACTTAGACAGGAAGATGGTTCATTTTGTTCAAGAGGAACAGTCCTTGCCTTCAATGTCCAAAATAGGTGTACATAGTTTGCTGTTGACAGAAAATGAATAAGCTTGCAAATTCCATTTACAAAAAATGTTATTGCATCCATTCTCAGTGGAACCCCTATTTTACATTTTCTTGCTTTATACATTTTGCCTTTCTGGTTCAAATATGCTATAAATTTTTCCCACATTATTATTTAGACGTTGTTACCTGGATACTGTGTAGTGAAAGTTCCACTGTATCTTTCTTAACGAATTTATAATTAGAAAACCAAATCAAATCCATTTTATCAGAAACTGTTGATTCAGCATTTGGGTACATGAATCATTTAACACACGATACTGAAAATCTAGAATATGTAGATATATCATAAATATGGAGAAACTAGTACTCACTTTTATCCGCTGAAATTAATCGAAAAAAAAAAACAGCTTTGCAGATAAAAGTGAGTACTAGTTTCTCCATATTTATATACTACCGCCTCTCTTTTCCAATTATAGATATATCATAATCCGAGATTATTGTATTTTTTTCAGGGTGTGTGCACAGGCAAGTACCACGGTGCTGTCCTCACAAACAGTGAAGACTGGGAGGAAGCAATTGTGTCTGCAGGCCGAGTATCGGGAGACCTTGTGTTTCCTATACCTTATTGCCCAGAACTTCACTTCAGTGAGTTTGCTTCTGCAGTGGCAGATATGAAGAATTCTGTTGCTGTAAGTATTTTCTTATTCTGTACCTCATTTGTGTGTATTACTCGTTCACTAACATTTCAAAATCATAAACACTAATTTTGCCATGTACTGATAAAATTATTCTTGAAAATCGTAATAATTTAGGGGTCCCATGTTGGATACCTGGTGCAGGCACATAGTGGTTGGAAGCCCACTTTTAACTGTAGATCAAGTCCAGGTTAGTCTTTCTGTGCATAAAGTGAACTTTAAAACAAACTCAAGCAAGCAATTGTAAAAATTGAAACTTGTTTAGAATATTGATAATTGTGTCCATGTACACTCCTGTTCAGATAAAGTGGCCCATATTTCAACTGTTCAACTTTAAAAAATGTGCCACTTTCTGTGAACAGGAGCATACAAGCATTACATTGGAACCAGCGGCAGCTTTAAGAATAGAACCACCGTGCCATGGCACTATGCTCAGAAGAAGTGCATGCTTCGTCAAAATATAGTCAAATTCATACATTTAGGAAATTCTTATCTTGCAATATTTAAGCTTACGGGCACCTCAATCTCTGCACAGCATCCCCAGCTGTTCCGTACCCTTGGTCTGAGCCGTGAATGGTGTGACCCAAGTTGATGCACGTGCAAAGGCTTGAAAAAGTCTTAGCAGAAATAAACAAAGCAGTGACACTGTATCATCAGTTAATCGAGGCAGTGGTCCTTCGAAATTAATCAGGAAAAAACAATCGAATTCGCACACAAAACTTTACTTATGCAATAATTGAATCTGTTGAACTAGAAATTGCCGGTGAAGAAAGTGGATACAAGATACCGAGAACTGTGCAGTGGGATGCACAAGTACTGTTCGGCAAATTGTCCATGACTTATTTCATTAATTTTACTCGTGCATCCTACGTGCTTTTAAGGAATGGATTTTTACGTGTGCTGTTGCAGAGGGCTGTCAGCAGCTTGTTTGGAGTTTTGCTTCAAATAAAGTGCTTGATCAAGGTGATTGACAGTTTGCTTGGTAATACTTTTGCATCCCACTGTACATTCTACCATTTACCGGAAACGTTCACATCACACTATCAAATCTGTTCTATGTAAAGGAATTTAAAACATTTCCCAGAGGAGTATACCTAAAAGAACTGACAAAGGCTTACCCACTCCTGGAAGAGAAAAGTCTCAACAGTGAACTCCAAATGTGCTACTCACAACCAGAATTGAGAGTGGTGTTGATTTCTGTTGTGTTCCTTTCTCTCATGAACGAAGAATTATGTGACACATTTCAAGAAACTATTAAAGTACTGCAACTGCTAATAACAATTCCAATGTCATGGTCAGAAGCAGAGATATGTTTTTCAATGATGAAAAAGGTAAAAACCTTTATTAGCAACAGCATGGAAGAAGGAAGACTCAGATCATTGGGCATGGTCTCTTGCAAGAGAAGTTTTGTGGACCACATAATTGTAACAAGAAATTGATTGATTTGTTTGCAAAGAAAGAGAAATGCAGGATATACTTCGTCTATCGCCTTTGCTGTCTGAGGGAGGGTATACCTTTTTTGCCCCTGGATCTTGGTGAGTAAAGTATTTGTGATTGTTATTAATACTTATATTTCCTAGAAACTCTTAGCTTTTGTCTGCTTGTACATTTTAGAAAACAAAATTCTATTTAAATTACCTTTCATTAAATTTCTACAATATACGCTAGTGGAGTTTTTTTTGTCAGTTTCTTGCTCATGTCACTACCTATCATACTAGCTGCCAGCCACCACTGATTGAAACTATAATATATCAATCTGCCAGAATTTTCTTTAAAATAAGAATGATGACAGGTTAATGAGTAGTCTGTTGATAAACGATAGAAGTTCAGAAATGAGAAGCAATCTTTAGTTTTAAATTTAATGAAAAGTACATACTCACCTCGTCATGAGAAAAAAATGTGGTATATCATATTTCAGGAAGTTCAGTTTGCTTTATCAGGGATTATGTTTGAAGATTTCTATGGTAAGAGTGTAGTCCTACATATAATGGTAAGAGTTAAACATATTGTTACTATGAAGATTATAAATTGTTCTGAGGCACATGAAAGAGGGCAAAAGAAGCACAGGCAAGGCAGTGTTGCCAGGTGAACAGTCTTCTGTATCCTGTGTGGCTGTTGGAAATAGACTGATGTGAAGCATTCAGTGTCAAAATGTAATGTATTAATTTATTGCTTTGACTTTATTTCAGGATAGGAATAATGCACAGTCATCATGTGCTGGTCTCTTTATTGGTGCTCATCTTGGATTTGATTTCCCTGGCGTTTGGATGCATGTGGATATGGCCTACCCTGTCCACTGCGTAAGTCTTTATATTTATTCCCGAGATTGAATTGCATTTGTGTTTGGTACAATTACTCTGCAAATATTTTTCCAATTTACACCTCCACATAAGCTAATCCACCGTCAGAGTTCCCACTGACCTAGAAATTTTTAAATTCTTGGAAAGTACAGGTAAATTGATCTATGTCTTGCATAGATATGGATATAGTAGTGGACCTAAACAAGCAAACAGTTTATAAATCCAGACATACCTGCCCTTTAATTTTAGATTGATGCAATTAAGATTAACTGTTATGGAATGTACTATTTTTCTGTAGTTATATATGATTATTGTGCAAAATAAAATGTTTTATAATTTGAGTTAATGTTAGCCCAGTACCTAACAGTGGCAATTTTTGTTAACTTTAAAATGAAATTTTATGAACAAGGACTTTTACAGATAATGAAAACGTGTCATTTACTATGTCCATAGTTATTTACAGTGGAACCTCGGTTTTCCGTTTTTCAGGGGACCAAGCTCAAAAAACTTGAAGTGCAGGAAAATGTAAAATTGGGGAAACTTGGGACCATCAAGATTAAATGTATAATGTGGAAAAATGTAAAATCAGAGTTCCACTGTACATGTGTTCTGTACTTCTTAAAAATATCTCCTTATTTGAAAATGGTTCTTAATAGGCTAAGCCACACATTGAAGTGTGTTCTTTTGTTTTAACGTATGAAGCACAAAAGTTTCTGCTATCCAACACACGCCGTCTGCCCATACAGATGCTGACAATTCTGAAGAAAGTTTATAACACATACATGCAGCTCTTTTAGGACCATCTAGCTAAAAATCATGGTGTGTACATTAAAATTGCAACCAATGGTGAACCTATAGCAACAATTAAAAGTTTTTCAGAATAATTACAGTGGAACCCCAATTTTACATTCGTGGATTTTACACTTTCCCACATTATACATTCAATCTTGATGGTCCCAACACAGAAAAATGCTATAAAAATTTTTCTTTGATTTTACATTTTCCTGTATTTTCATTTTTTCAGCTTGGTCCCCTGAAAAACGTAAAATTGAGGTTCCACTTTATAAATGTTCATGCATACATATTCCATTGCTACTACCTAGGTACATGATATCAACTTACCACAGTCTTGCTTGGGAATTTTCATATGTTCATATATGAAGTAATAATAATATTAAAAACTGCTGTCATTTAACTCTTTCGCTGCGCTCGTCGCATTTATGCACAGCATGCCAGGTGCCTTGCTCTGCGGAAGTCGCATTATTGCGAGTTCATACTTCCACTCGCTGCGAGTGTTGCATTTCCGCAGTACGTCGCTTTTAGTAGCCTTTAGACATCTGTTGATACTATTTGGAACTATTTGAACTTGTAGTTTTGTTTATATCCGTATGATGTCGCTAATTACACCTTCGTTTAGAATACGAGCGATGAGTGCTCTGACATGTCAGTTTCAAATGCATGTTCGAATGTAAACAACATGGCTTCGTCAAGTCGTCAACACTTGTCTGATAATGTTGTTACTCAACTGTTGAATCAGAAGGTGAATTAAGTTGTGACGATTATAGCGACAGTTTTTATGAGACTTCAAGTGGTGACAGTGATTGTGTAGTGTCTGATGAAGAATTTGTACCGCCGTCCGTAACATCATGGAGCAGAGTGCAAAGCAGCATTGATCTAGGTGTGGGAAGTTCGACACAGGCAAGTGCTAAGTTACTTGGTGACAGTACAGTATTTAGCACACCATTTTCTTGTTTTATCAAATATTTCCCCCGCTCATTATTTGAACACACAGCAGAACAAACTGAAGTTTTCGCCACCCAGTATCTTGATACTACTTACGAATTTCCACGCCGCTCCACCACTCTGCATCAGCCCGTGTTTTGAGAAATACCATACCACCAGGGACTACAGAATGGTTTGCCAGTACAAAGAATGACTTTTGTAATTTCTCTATAACATATTTTGCAATGTAATTTTTTAAAATTATTCTTTCTAAATTTTTTTTTTCAAAATTTCAAAATATCATACCAGCAGGGACTACAGAATGGTTTTCCAGTGCAAGGAATGAATTTTGTAAGTTCTCTCTCATATATAACGCAATGTAATTGTGAAAATTATTTGTTTATAAAAAAAATATTTTTTCAAATTTAATTACGCAGCCAAGGGATATTGTGTGCCAGAGAATTCCGTAGCGAAAGAGTTAATAATAAAATTAACTTCTGCCACACCATGTGTGTGACTTAGTGAAAATTACACAGTACAGTGCCCTCAGAAGGTTATTGTGCTGCTCGAATGCAGTCCATGTAGCAGCTGGAAGCATGCCACTTTCCAGCGGTAGTAGTTATACGTATCCCCTCAACTCAAGTACGTAGTGCATTTTGTTAAGTTTTCCAAACTGAGGTTTAATCAAGTTTCTCCTTAGTAACTATGGCAATTTATTTGCATGTGTTCTCGTAAGGTGGTGCATAATATTTGTGTGTGGAATAGGAACACTGGGGAATTCCCTTAAAAATCTCCTCCTCACTTTTCTGCACAAGTTTGTTTTCACATAAGGATCTTGCAAAAAAATTATTTGTTCTAAACTGTACTTTTGTTGCAGCATCATAACACTAATGACACTTATCAACACTTCACACTCAACACTTGCCAGTTTACCACTTATCACCTTAGCAAACTACACAGAAATGAATATAAATCCTTCAACATGAACCATCTGCCCGTATCAAAGCAAACACTGCAGGCAGGCAGACAGAGATACGATCTGTTCTCAATAATACGTTGTTGGTCTACAATGTGAAACTTGAAATTCTTTGAGGTTAGTGCTGAATAGAAAGAGCCACACCTTTTGTTCTCTGTCTGTGATCTTAGATGTATCAACAATCAGAGTTAGCTCTACCACAGTGTTCCGTCATGTGTGTACCAAAGAGAAACTTGACAAAACCTCAGCTTGTCAAGCTTCCAAATGTGTTATGTGTTTGAGTTGACAGGATACATACAGGGAAACTCCAATTTTACTTTTCCTGCATTTCCTAACATAACATTTTCCCACATTTTAATTTTCTTCAGCTTGGTTCCCTGAAAAACGTAAAATCGAGGTTTCGCTGTATATCCAATTCCACTGGCAAGTAGTATGCTTCCAGCCACTATGTGGGCCACATTCTAGTGGAACAATTAACTCTTGAAGGCACTGTACATTGAAATTGGCAGTTTTCCCACTTCATCACATCACAGGTTGAAAGATAAATGTGTGTAATCCTTTGAAACACTTGGATCTTATTCTTCATATATATATAGTTAAGTAATAAATGACTGAAACAGTTGTTTACATTCTTTTCTTGCATTAAGTGATTATTGTTTTCACATCTATAGATATGAATGAAGAGGACTCAGTAGGAATTTTGTTGCATTGGTGTGATTGTCCATACTTCTCCATTTGCTAAGAAAATAATTACTTATTGTTTTCAGGGTGAACGAGCCACTGGGTATGGAGTCTCCTTGCTTGCAGCCCTGTTCGGCCACTACTCGCATGACCCATTACTCCAGAGTCTTAGCCCACTACAAAAGCATAATGGACTAGAAGAGGGAAATGCATGTAAAAAACTTAAACGAATTTAATTTTACAATTAGATACATATTCTTCTATTTTTGTACAATGAAACAAAACAAAATGGTTTGTTACTCTGTTGAATGTTAACTTTGTACTTAACTTGTGTAAATAGGAATGTCGATTTATGTGGGTGTAATATTTAAGTCGTGTAAAGATGTGGAAATATTCTGCATGACTTTTATGTGCTTCAGGTGGATTGTGTCATTTAAACAAATTTTATATCAAAAAAAGCATAGAGGGTTCTGTTTTTGTCTGATATTTTTCTTGCGTTAAGCCTGTGAGGAGTGGAAAATATAATCTGTCGAATCAATAAAAGAAAGCTGTTTTTGTGAATGGCAGTGTCTAGAATTGAATTGTGCCAGTGATTTTTTGTTTTAAATTTGTGAAATTATAGAAAATACTCTTTATTGTATAATGAAAAGAGTGTGCTTAATTAATTCTTAAATGAGTAGGCTTAAAGAATCAGAAAGGTATATTGTAGGTATGCATAATGCTCAATAAGATAAGATGGTGAAGCCAATTAATGATGTCTCATTCAGATCTTTTAACGGGTTCTTATCTCCAGTTAAAAATTTCTAGAAATGTGTTTGTCATTTGTTTTTTTCTCAGCCCATGTTTTTATTCTGAATTCCATCAATTTTTTTGTCTTACATTTGCAGGTTTACGTCAAATGTGACAATTATAATTGGAAGATAACACAAGTGGTTATTTTTCAAAAGAAAAAAAACATATGAAATAACAAAGCATCTGCATAATTCTGTTTTCCATGTTCCAAGAATAAAAATTTATATCAGCTGGATAGATTTTTTGTCAGGTATTTATATTTCTCTCCTTTTGCAGGAGAATGTATGAGTTTTCTACAAGTACCCCAAACACTGTATTTGATCCTAGATATCAGCTTGTGTGCAATACTGGTTTCTGATGAATTTAAGTTGCTGCTAGTTTTAACTCACTGTATAAGGATTATAATAAAAATAATATAGAAGCAATATTGTTTTTTTTTTTTTTCAAAACTTCTTGCCTAAGTATTAATTTCCAGGACCTGGTCATGATAACTTACTGAACAGTTGAGTGTGAAAATTGTAGCTGAAACAGGAATTGACCAGTGCTGTACCGCTGAGTTACCAAGCCAACCTATGACCTCCCCACAATTTCCACAACTTAGATCTCTAAGTTTGTAGTGCTTATTCCAAGAATATGTAAGAATAGAGGCATGCATATTTCATTTTTGACTGAAACCTAAAATGTGAAATAACACACTATAATGTTCATTTTTCATGTTTTTGTAAGGTGTGAGGTGCATTTTCCTACCATATTCTGTCACGAAATGATGCAAAACAAAATGCGAAATATACTTTTAACATGAAATTTCGATTTTATTTACCGATGAAACACTTTCTGAAGTATGAATTATCCTGTGAGTTATGCAAATGATGGAAAATTGATTATTTATGCAGTAAATATTTGAGAAGCAAGAATGGACTCCTTTACCCTGGAACAAACTTAAACTCTGGATAACTATAAAAATGTATTATTAGAAAGGAAATCAGGCCTCCCCGATGGCGCAGTGGTAGCGTTGTCACCTTCTAATCAAGGTATCCCAGGTTCGATACCTGGTGGAGGCACAAGTGGTTCGGATCCCACATTAAACTGTAGGTCCAGTCCCGATTAGCCTTACTGTGCATAAAGTGGACTTAAAACACCAAGTCAATCAATCAATAGAAAGGAAATCTTTAGTTTGTGTAATAAATGTAGTTTTTAAAATCAAATTTTGGGTTATATTCACCATTTTAGTACTGAAATGCCATTTATATACTGCTTTTGATCCCAGAATGTGCCCAATTTTTGTTCCGAAATCATGATCTTTTTTTCACCATAAATATGATACACTACTTATCAGCATTGGACCCTTGGAAATGTGAACACTAATGCCATCTCTGTGCAATTGAGGGAACACTAATTTAGCCCAACTAGCTCCATGAAAAAGCTGATGACATTTTGCGTATTTGTAGGGGCATGCATATTTCGTTTTTGACGAAAAAACTAAATTTGAAAAAACACATTGTAGTGTTAATTTTTCATGTTTTTGAAAGGTGTGAGATGCATTTTGTGACCATGTTTTGTAACGAAATAATGCGAAATGAACTGCAAAAAGCGAAATTAACTCTTAAACACGAAATTTAGGGTTTATTCACGGACGCGGCACTTTCTGAGGTCTGAATTATCCTGAGAGTTATGCAATTCCCGAAAAATTGATTAATTCTGCTGTTAATATTGGAGAAACAAAAATTGACTCCTTTACACAGAAATAAACTTAATACTCGGATAACTACATCAATGGGCTATTAGAAGTGAAATGTTAATTCTGTGGAATAAGTGTAGTTTTTAAATCAAATTTAGGATTATATTCACCATTTTAAAACCAAAATGTCTTTTTATATACCACTTTTGATCCAATTTTTCACCGCTATAACACCGATATTTTATTTTATTTACCGCTTTTGAACCCGAAATTGACTCAGTTTTTATACCGAAATTTTGCTTTTTTATTTACCAAAAATATGTGCCTCTACGTATTTGTTATTTTACGTCACTGTTTTGCCACTTTTGGTTGAAATAGTGTATGGTACACACAGAACACACTACAACGTTGTGAAAAGTTATTCGTGTGTGTGAACCTTGTACATTATTGGAACACACAAAAATAATTTGTTGGAAAAGATGTCTTTTATTAATAACAAGTTTACAGGTAAAATACATGAAAATAAATCTACTGTGAATGTATCAATGTATGTATGGCCACAATTTCAGCTTTTGGGTTATGACACATACACCACCCAATAAGCAAGATTAAAACTTAGGAAAATGATCGGAAAGAGAAACTTTGAAAAAGCATCAACTTTATTTTGTTGAACTTGTGTGTCTGTCTTTTTTGTTTCTGATGTGAACTTGATTGTGCTTGAGGCTTGAGATATGTCAGTCTGATTTGATGTTGCTTCATGAAACTCATTTGTGTGCCGAAAATCATGCTGAAATGGAGAAAAATGAAAATAATTAGGGATTGGCCAATATGAAATGAAGGCTGATACTAATATAGTACTGATATAAAGTTTCCTCATATCAGTAACAAGTATTCTATTAATCTGATGTAAAATAAAATAAAATGTTGAATGAGAAACTTGAATAGTTTGTTCACCTTAGCTGATGTATGCAACCAATCGACAAACAAAATGCCAGAATTTTTCACAAAATTACAGCCTATTTACAGTACTATCGGATCAGTTAAATTATCGGTAATTTCACCAATAACCAATACAACAACGTGCCTGTATTAACCTATATCAATAGTGTGCAGGATTCTGAAATGGTAGTACCCAGTATGGAGGAAAATTTTCAATTCGTATCCTCTTCAAGTTCCAAACCATTCAGAAAATTTGAAATCATATTAAAAGGGCTTAATTCTAGAAGTTTTTGTGCATTCGAAGTGTTGGAAATTTTTTGGAAATCATAGTTTTCATTCCAGGAATGCAAAAACAATCACTTAGGGGCTACAGTGCTACAATTTTCAGATTAAATTTAGCTGTAAATGTTAACCCTTTCATGCTTAATGCTCCCATTTGAAGACTGATACATTTTTATATTTTCATTTAAAACTAACTCCTCCTTTTTATTCAGTTAATATGTGACTCCTATGGAGGTTGCAAAACCGAAATTTATGTAACTTTCAAATTTGTAACATACCAATACAACTGTGTTTGTTCTGAATGATGGTACATCACAGGGAACACTGAAAATCTTCCTGTGCTCTTTTCTATGCTGCTGAGCTTCTTTACACCTGTTGAAATATGTGTATGATGTTACAAATTCTACGAGAGACAAAAACACTGTGAACTGAAAAAGGAGGAGAAGAAAAAAAATATTACAAAGTCATTATTTTCCAGCAGTACAAGTAAATCTTAATTTAAGTTCAATTTTTATTTTATTATTAATATTAGATGAATAACAGACTGAAAGTATACAGAGTGCTTACAAAGCAAAAAGTGACAAATGACTGCCCAAGTTGTGAAATAGGCCTACTTGATAGTGTAGTGGTAAACACTTATCACTTTATAACCAAGGTGTTCTGCATTCGATTTTTTGCGAGGGCACATAGTAATTCGTATCTCACTTTATGCTCTAGGCTAATTCTGATCTGTGCATCAAGTAAACTTAAAAAAATTACCTGTGAACTGCAATAAAGAGAAAAATGAAACTTGACCAGGCCAAATTCAGAGCCCTGTAATATGCAAATTGTTTTCCGAAAGGAATATGCTAAGGTATTCCTGAATCAGTCTATCTTATTTACATGTTACAGTGAATATTTTTGGCATATGGCAGATTCCATCATTTTTTATTATTGGGTGTTTTGTATCTAGTCACACACACAATTAGTTACTTTGTACATGTAACTAATAAGCATAGTTTTTTTTTGTGTCAAATCTGAACCAATGCCAGTCAGTCTTTTCATATGTATGAATGCTTTTATAATCTGGATGTAACATTTTTCTTAATCTTCACTTTTCCTAATGAAGAGACCATCACATGGTGAAATATTGAAAAACAAATTCTAAAAGACTAAGAAAGTTAAACAGTATTAACCCAGACAAGAATCATAATATGCATACATTCTTAAAAATGCCTTGGTCAGCATATTTAGTTTTTCATAATCATGGAAACAAGGCTTAATGGTGTTATAACATACATTCTTCAGTTTTGCTTCAAATTTGTGGAAATAGTTTGTAACAAGACATAGTAATGGAAAAAGTATGTTTAGAATGTAAGGAAATTATATCCGATATTATATTGAAGGAATGACCAGCCATTTCCTGATCTGGAATCTAGTTTATGTAGCTTTTGAACAGATTTTCCTAATTTACAGCCAACACTCGATTTTATGACCTTCCATGTTTCTCATGAAAAGGACCATTATTTTGAAGGGGTTGTTATTGGAATTTGGACCGATTTTGATCCACCTCTGACCTCCAAGTGCAAAAATTGCATTAAAATTACATTTAGACCATTTTTTAACATTCTCGTGGCAAAATTACATGTTATGTTAATTAAATAATGGTTTATTTGTTTAGGTAGACCTCTTGTGCTTCAAATGATACTCCATGAGTGCAAATGTGCCCAAGCATGATGTCAAAATTTTCAAAACAATGCAGTGAGGAACACGAAACCACATTGATCAGCCCAATATTACTGCTGCACCTTGGAAAATTATGAAGTTCTTCATAAATAAAACAACATTTTAAAAGTGAACATCCCCCTCAGTTACATTGATACCTCATAAATGAAATTACAACTGCTGATTTTTTATTTTTTGCTTTATTTTACTTCGCCTTTTGTGCCACTTTTGGCTAATTTGCAAAGATGGGGATGAGTGATGATATGATGAAATTGATGAATGGAAACTCACAAACATCCATGTCCAGGCCAGGATTCGAACCTGGAACCCCTGCCATCGTAGCGCGATGTGCTAACCACTCTGCACAGGGGCCAGCTACAACTGCTGATAACCATCAAAATTTTCAAAAACAGAACTGCATATGAGCCTAACATTGCATCACTGGAAGTAAGTAACACATAGTCAGTACGTGTTCAGGATATTAAATGGCTGACAACACTAAGGAGGAGAATTGGAATGCAGACATCAAAATAAGTGCAAAATAGTATATTTCGGCTGATTTCATTCAAATTTTTTACCTTTTCTCTATTTTTTTTACTGTTTTTAGGAAAATGTTCATTACTTTGAGAGGGACACTATTCCTGGGGTCATTGCATTGAGACTGGGCTTTATTTTTACCTGTTACCATGTCTTATACAAACCTTTCAGCTCTGAAGAAGTATTGAGGTTGGTCTGAAATTTCAGAGGAAAGTATGGAGGAAGGTAAGCATTGTGACCATTGTCTGGTCTAATGTTTTCATATGGACAACATTGAGTGGATAAACTTTTTTTTAAAAGGAAAGCAAGCCTCTTATTATCTACTGTGCTTTGCCTTTGTCCAGTCGGAAACATGTGCAAAGTTCAAATATATGTGAAAGATACTTACAATGCATGAGAACATCCATACATCCAGAGCCTTCAGATAAGAAACAGGTGGGAGGGTCCGCTGGACATACATGAATTGTGTGACAAGCGTAAGAAGTGTTGTGATGCCCAGTGCAACACGCCCTGCAACTTGATCAGCTTTTATCCAGAAGGCAAACCAGGAAATCGCAACGATCAAGATGCTGGGAATGTAAACTGACCACATGAAGAAACTGTACCGCCTTTTCAACTCCACAACCATCCGCACACAAGAATATGTTTCTAGAAGTACAACAGAATTTGTATGGGACAATTAGATATTCTTTTAGATAAATGTAAACTACTAACTTAATACCAGAATTATAATAAATTAGACCTCTGTATAATATTTTAGGAAAGTTGCCAATAAATTACAGAGCAGTACCAGTTCCTTCAAACAAAATTTATGATACTGTTGGAAAGAACATTCCCTTCACATCTAAATGTGTGTATATGTGTACACTTAGTATGTATGAAAATGTCAGATTCAAATTTACTGCTATTGATATTTAAAGTGGCCAATAATATTGCTGACCTTGCACACAAGTTAATAAAGCCAAGTTACCATTTTCACCACCAAGATCCCAGGCTTCTGTGCAATCGTTGGTTAGCACCTGAATGATTGCGAATTGAGGCAAAGGAGGCATGTCACTCTCCATACCACTGTCTCTCACTGAAAGATGTAAATGCTCAACTGGTAAAATATCTGGAATAAAAATGGGACAAAATGTATGACTAACATTACCACATTTAATCTAAGCAAAATTCCATTCTTTAAGTTAATTTCAATTGCATTATTACCCTTCATTTATCTAAAACCTGTTTTATATTTTTTCAAGAAGAGGATAGTACACCTTCCAAATATTTTCATAAGCAAAATACAGTTCAGTACTTACAACTTTCAATTTCCAGGTTGCATTTCTGCGTATCAAATGGATAGGTCTTGAAGTAATAATTGCATATAACAGTTACCATGTATCTGGAAGAAATAGGAAAAAATGGTATTTTTCAATCAACATTCGTGAACAGAATGTTAAACACAGTACATAAAACTGTGTTTGTATTTATATGGTAAATTAAGTGGAAAATGATGTTAGAAGTCAAATCATAATCAAGAGAATTTAGTAAATTTACTACTATCTATAAATTTTTAATCAGTAAATAAATGCTTTACAACATAGATTCTCATTCAATTTAAGAGCTATGTTCATGTTCATTGAATGTATCAATAAATGCCATATGTATAGAAGAAAGTTGCCAAGCTTGTATTTAAATATTAAAAAAATATTGTGTATTAAAAATTTCTCTCATAAAATGAATCTATGCAAACCAAAGAATCACAATTGTATTTTAAAATATTTTAATTGTACCTGTTGTCAATTGAAATTGTTCCATTTCGATAAAGTCTTCCAGTCCCATCATGGTTTAGGTGTTTCACTATTTCCACTGATTTTGCATTACGGATATGGATCTATAAATAAACAGGCATGTAAGAAGTTTTATTTGAGAAATTCAATTATATACAGATGTAAAACATTTATGTAGCGTGGGTGTCATCAGAAATTTTTGTAGGGAGATCAGACCCTTGGCATAAAATTAAATAGTAGAAATAATAAAAGTAATGAAATTACACTATTGTATTATTATATAATAATATAATTTTTATAATATTATAAAATAATAATAAAACAGTTATTGTTATTGTCAATTTATTATTATATCTTGTGGAGAGAGAGAGCTGCTATATATGAGTGATAATCCAGCAGAATAATTATTATACATTTCATACAGTTAATATATTGAAATATACACTTATTCTGTTTTGTTATTAACATTTACACACCTTGTTCATGAAAAAGCGAAGGGCTGAATTTTTGTTGATAAAGTTTGTTGAGATACAAATCTAATTGTTGGGATTTTGAAGACTCATGTAAACATTTATTTTTGCTTTGGATTAAGTGGTAAAATGTGACAACATGAAGTTCTGACCTGTTTCCCTGCATTTTACACTCAATTGTTTGCTCTACCTAATTTTTTAATGTGGTTATTCTGTCGGAACATAAATAAAGTAAACTTTATATTGACTGCAAAAAATAATAAGCTTTTTTTTTTTTGAAATTTGAAATTAAGGATGTCAATTTCTCGGGGGTGGGGGATGGCAAGGTGATTGACTGCCTCTCGCAATGCCCGTGTTAAGTAGACCTAGATGAAAAGAAAATGAAGACTGAAATGAATTGTTTTCAACTTAACGAAAACACAATCACATTGAAAAATATAACAAGAAGCAGTAAGATATAACCAGTCCAATAGATTCTAACAAGCTTCAAATAAATATTTTTTTAAAATTTAGCATTTTTTATATATAATTTTTGTATTTGGTGTTTGCATACATGAAGTGTAAGCTAGGGTAGTAGTTAAAAATTAATGTTCCTTACATGTTGTATTGTATATATACATAGTTCAATATAATTATGGAAAAGTACTGTAAATGAAAAAAAATGAAATACACAGGCAAAATAAAACAAGGGTTGATGCATGCTTTATTAATTTTTTGAATGCAGAGGAGTTGTTTAACATAAATTACTACCATGAGGTTCATGAAATTATGAAACAATGGAAGATAAATAGAGCAGAAATAAAGAATAGAGAAGTAGAAAGGAATTTTGGTCACATTGGGGAATCATTACCTCCAATTTTATTCATAATGAATGAGCCAAACTGTTTTTTTTTACAACAATTGTTTTTTCTAAGTCCTATATTCATGGACGGCCAGAAAGGGAGGGGCCATGCCCCTTCTGCAAAATGAATGTCAACCTAAAAGTATATATTTCACACATGTAATTTATTTTCAGTCACAGTAATTGTTATAAGGGCATTGCAGGAACGTGATAACTTCAAACTGAAGAAGTGTTGTTTGAGGAGCAACACTATTATGGGGGAAATATGCCTTGTTTGTCTTTCCTTCCCAGGAAAAAAATACCTTGCTTGCCTCTCCCAGGGAAAAATTCTGCAGAAGTTCATACCTACATTATTATTGTTTGTTTGAGTTAATATTTTAAGTCCACCTTGTACACAAATCGGGACTGGACCTACAGTTTAAAGTGGGATCCAAACCACTATGTGCCTCTACCGGGTATCGAACCTGGGATCCCTTGGTGACAGCATTGCCACTATACTACCAGGGAGGCTACATTATTATAATCCTATTCCATTTAGCTCATTGATCATGGGTACCACTCATGGCTATCTACGAGGAAGAATTTAAGAAGCAACATGCATCCAACTATTTATGCTTAATTTGATTTATGAAGGAAAGTATATCTGCAATTTTTCTCCCATCATATTTTAATACTAACTCATTTACAAAGTCCTTATGTGTAAAACATAAAGAAAGTACTTCTAGTAGCAAAACCATATAGGTACATCTGGTATCCAAAAGGAAGAGAACTCTTTAGCAGTGAAAACTATCCATGGGTCTGGAACATCACTTGAAAATGCAAGACGAGGATCAGTCCATGACGTGATGAGATAAACTACAAATTCCATGTCCTGAAAAATAACATTTATTACATTAATTTACCTTACACTTGTTTTATGTAAACACATGCAGATATTAAACAGGAGCTTCAAATTACTATTTTAGCCAATTATAATTATAACTGGTCTAGACCCTGCAGTAAGAGGTATTATTAATATGGATCACACACCATCCTTGTTTGACATATTATTTACTTCATCATCCTTATGAAGACTTGAATTAGAGTTTCAGTGTCAATATTTTTTCAATTATTTATGTTCAAAGAAGCAATGTAGCTAGAAGTGGTGTAAACAGATACAGTAATCAATGTTTGAAATTAATATACCAGATTGAATTGTTTAGCAACATGTTACTGTCACATTACTGGAATTATAATAGTATACTAATGTAACTTCATGTATATATATAAAAAAAATAATAACTAAACCAAATTCTATGGTGCAACAGCTCTTACTGATCAGGCTTGCCAAGTGGCTTTTAATGTGGTAAGACATGGTTAGATTATCAAATCCTTTCCTTTCCTGCTTATAGCTACGATTACAACAATGAGAATGAATGGTGATCAAGTGGCACTGATGAAGTAACATTCACCACTACCATCCATGCCGGAACACAAACCTTCGGCATTCAGTAGTGAGATCATGAATCAATTACTCAATGCACTTGCCCTCCAAGATGGCTAACCAGTTAATCTTGTACTAACAAATTTTCTTACATGTATTTAACATTGGCTAACTGTGCTAAGAAAGGACTTACCAGTTTACTTTCCCTTAGATCTGTTATGGCAGCTATTGATACACCTAGCTCAATTTCCACTGGATTTCCTGTATAAGAGCGAATAAAAATAAAACAATTTCAAAGCAGGTGTTTCCCGCACAGAAAACATAGTACAAGGATCATTTCAAAAGTTATCTTTTTTGTCTTTGTGATTTCCAAATTGCTTTGATGGTTCAGGTATGATGCATGATGGCAGTGCTAAAGACTGGTACTGTCCCATCAGTGGTGTGCCCAATAATTTTGTAAAGGAATGAAAAGAAGAAACAATGCTACTACCTTCATTGATTGGAATTAAATAACATTCTACAGATATCAGTGAAGATTATCCATATTGTTCAGCATTAGAAGCCATTGTTTAGGGAGACAGATGAGCTCCTACATAGCCCAAATGACCCAAAACTTGCTGAAGTCTGTCAAGTTTGAGCCCATTTTCTGCACAGAAAAACTAATCGGGACTGAACCTACAGTTTAAAGTAGGATCCAAAACCATTATGTGCCTCCACCAGATATTGAACCCGGGACCCCCTTGATTACAAGGCGATAACGTTACCGTTATGCTATCAGGGAAGCCCAGAAACCTGCCAAGTTAGAGCTGTTTTATCATCCATCATACACTCCAGACCTGGTAACTAGTAGCGTTTATGTGCAGTATTCACTACATCCAATTGCTATGAGATCAAGCAAGAGGTCTGAAACTGCCAAAAATTGAGCCTGTAATTTCACTAGGAAGGCAATTTGAAAGAATACACCTCATTTACGCCTCGGTGGCTCAGTCGGAAACGCGTCTGACTACCATGCTCAAGGTCCCGGGTTCGATCCCCGGCCGGTTCAAATCCGGGAACTTTTCTAACGGTGGAAGCGGCCCCGGCGCCCACCCAGCGTCGAATAACATGGGTACCTGGGGGAAACCCTGGGGGGTAAAGGCGGTCAGGGGCGTGATGCTGATCACATCACCCCCACTCACGACCGGATCAAGAAAGTGTGGGGCGTTACCCCCACACCCCTATACGCCTCCATGGCGTGGTGCTATGCACAGGGGAAGACTTTACCTTTTTTTTTTACACCTCCTTTACTGGTCGAGGGCGTTTAATGTTTGACTTGCGATTCGCCTTCGAAGCTTCTGGGCTTGAGTTAAATAAATAAATAATATTTTTTTTTTACAAAAGCTGGGGAAAGGCCCATGGGCACGGCACAGGGCATGTAGTTTTATAGACAAGGAATTGAAATCCTGTTGCTGCAATTTGACAATACTTAAATGTCTGTTGTGGTTAATGTTGGAAATTGAATTGGACCATAAATGACTGACTATATGAAATGTTTTTTTGTTTTTTTTTTAATAGTTGTACTTTTGAATGAGGAAATTACTTTCTGGATGATCCTCGTAATATCGAGAGATGTATATTTATTTTTGTTTCACAACAATATAAACACAGGTTTAATACGTATAAGTGTACGTCAATGACTTATAAACGAATCCTGAACATCGCGACAAAATTGTAGACTGATAGTATTGCTAACCGGCATTATATGGCACTAATGTCACGTTTTCACTTCCTCCAAAATAAACACAGATTCTCCCCGAAATTAGCATTCTGGAAATAAATTCACTCTTACTTGAGCCATTAATTAATTTCAAGAATTTTCTGTATTGAATTAATTGGCAAACTTGAGTATATATATCTATATATATCTCAGTAAAACGAGGCTTCATAACGGTTTAAATACATAGGCGCCGACTCCATGGGGCTTGGGTGGGGGGCTCGAGCCCCCCCAATGTTAACGATGTGGGGGCAGAGCCCCCCAAATAATTTTGTTTAAGAGGATCTAATGTATTATTTTGCTTCTCTTGTAAAGTTAACTCCGGATTGTGCCACATGAACTTAACTTTAAATACACATTTGAAATGTTCTATCAACTCGGGGGGGGGGGGGCTATGTCCAGAGACAGCAAAACGCATGACTTATTACTATATACTAAAGTATGTAATTATGAGTATTGTTAAAATTTTTACTAAAATGAGTTTCAAAAGACGATGTGCATGAACTAGGGAAGTGGATGGGACGTTCGGGCTACAAATGGCTCTCACATGACATTCAGAACGAGATCATTGATATATTAAGGAGATCTGTTTTGCGCTCCGTGGTAGCAGATATTAGAAGTCGGAAATATTTTGCTATTATGGTTGACGAAACTTGTGCCATATCCATCCGTGGACAATTAATATTCTGCATTCGAGCTGTGAATAAAAAAATTGATATGTTTGATGAATGGATGAGCTTTTATGAGATTCCGAATTCTGAGTCCAAAACTTAAAAAGGGAGGGAGTGAGTCATTCATTAATTTATTTCAGTGATCAGAGCCCTCCCAATAATTTTGACAAGTCGGCGCCCTGTTTAAATATCTCTCTCAGTTTTCATGTTAGATGCGACTAAAGTTGGGTTCTGCGACTTTTGAAATACATTGTATTATCTCCTAGTCCTTGTTTCTTTCGAGCTCTACCGAAATTACACTTCGCTAGCGCCCTCTGGATGAATGATATTACCCAACAGTCAGTGCGAGTTGAACTCTTGAAACGTCAGATGTGGATATCTGCCCCGTTAATCTTTACGTTGAAGTGTGTCAAAGTGTATTTATGTCATTTCATGACTCCCCATTTATTACTTGTAAGTACATTCGGTGTGAACTACAGCCGTAACCTATATGTGAAAAATACTAATAGGTAGGCCTGTTGATATAAACACGATTCGTTTTCGTTCTACAAGTCCTCACAGTCACGTTAAGAACTGTATGTAGCGAATTCGTAAGGGGACAGTTTTCATTAATGGAAATATTTTACATTTACGTCATTGTTCATAGTTATTAGTGGTGCTGGATGCTTGCACACTTTCTGCAACCAATGAATCGCACACGGGGCATGGAATCGACGAATTACTACAAACGAATTTGCAAATATTTCAACCCGCTCCCTCCATATTCTTTCTGCAGCGTTGTACGTAGCCCACAGTGCCCTAAATATATACATAAATCGAAATGCCAAGTCAATGGTCACAAGTACGCTTGCAATACGTATTACAGCCACCTAGGATTAAAGTTTAAAAGTAATGTTACTCTTTTATCAATTCTTGCAGTTTCAAGGTCATTCTATCACAGTGGCGTGGCGTGGATTTTTAAAAGTGTTACCGGTTATCAGTAGGACCATAGGTAGGACATTTAAGGAAGACTTGGGCGCCTCCCCACCTCATGCCCCCCCCCATGTCTTCCAAGTAGTTCATATAATATTAATCTGGTACGTATGCAATTCAATACTAGATTTTGGTAAAGTTATTAATCAGAAAAAAAAAATGTTGACATAAGGACTAAAGTGAAATCGCAAACATTGGTTGTTGACACAATAATACGTAATTTGATACTTACAGAAACATCGAAGGCTACTTATAGAGCAGATCAATCCGACTTTGAAAATAGTTATATGATGCTGGGATCCCGGGTTCGAAACCTAGCTTGGGCATGGGCGTTTGTGATGTCTATTCATCAATTTAATCATATCATCACTCATCCCCATCTTCGCAAATTAGCCAAAAGTGGCACAAGCGAAGCAAAATCAATCAAATCAAATCAAAAAACTTCTATGATGCTGTCATAAAGAGAAGTTTTTCATTTGAATTGAATTTTTGGGTGCGTCATGGTTCATGTTATCCACATCTGAATTCGACACGTTTTCTTTTTCACCCGAAAATAGAGTACATGGCCAACAAAAGAGTTTAGACAACTGCAAACATCCACATAACCACGGATAGTCGTTATACCACGAAACATTGAAATGTCGGTCATATCCAGCAGACGACTTGGTTTTTAAATCGTTCAAAATAGGCTTTGGCCTCCCTTTCGCCACAATTTCGATTTTTTCTGCAAAATAACGAACCGAAAGATTGCTTCAAAATATCTTCTATCGCACGATTACACACACACTGTCCAGATAGGATGAACCCGCCACCTCGGAACTCGGAGCAAGCTTCATAAATTAATTGACAATGCCCGAAAACAACATAAAGACGAAAGACACCAGTCACAAAACTCCCACTGCACAGTCCCTCCCACAAACCGTTGTTTACTTTTGTAACACGCAGGGGCGGCGCCAGAAATTTTCGACCAGGTGGGCAGAAGCTGTATACTGATATATTAGGGTGGGCAGGTATAAATTTAAGGCCATATATATATAGGTATATATGTATGTAAGACCCATATATGTACAACATACGTGCATATGTATCCCCTTCTCTCTTACACTCCCGATTTCCCTTTACTTCTTTTCCCTTTATTTTTCATCTTTTCTGTTTTAATCCATAATGCTCTCTTATATCTTTCTTTCTCAGCTTGTTATCACTTTCTCTCGTTCCATTCTTCAAATGTTTCTCTTAACTGCCATGCACACACACATCACATGTATGTGTGTGTTTGGTGTCTTCCCTCTTTCTTTTCTAATCTATTCTCGCATCTTGTTCCACTTCTTTGTCTCCGATGTACACAATTATTTCAAGGTAAGTGTTTGTGTGCGCGCAGTCATACATTCTAAACACATTCCTTCCTTCATGTCAATGTAGTCAAATAAATGTGAATTGGTTGCGTCACATTTTGTCCTTCTAAGTGCAAAAATACAAGGCACATACCTACTCCACTTTATATATTAGGCGACAGTGATAGAAATTGTGATGGTAGACAAAGGTGAAGGATTAAATTACTTTTTCGTAACTTAAATGCATGTTCCTGATCATATTATTTTCATCATATGAGTTTTTGACTGAAACTTGGGGTTAATGATCACTTTTCTTAATAGTTCACATTTTGTAGAATGTGATTTTGGACACAAGGAATTAATCGAATTTGATCCCCATACCCGGAAATTCATCTCTTTTTCACAGACGACTTGGGCTGTATGGCAGGACCTTTTCGAAAGCGCTTAAATATCAACCTCTATCCTGCGCAGTTTACCCTGGAAACTTTAATCTTGCAAGCGAACGAGTCTCTGGCGCCTGGAACCAAAGTCAAAATAATAATTTAATGGGGGGGGTTGTATTTTCAGTGTCTGTGTGTATTTGTCCCCCCCCCCCTTTCGTCACTTTCACCTAATCACCATTGAACCTCATCGTCGCCATTAGCAAAATAGCAAAAAAATGACTTCTCATAGAACAAATCAGTCGAATCAGCAACAACTTACTCTTCCAAGAGTGGAGTTTCATTAGTTCATACCCCTTCGAAAGTTGAGGTGGTAGTTTCAATTTCACAGTGTTTCATTATTGGATCAAGGCAGCTAACTCAGTGAACAATAATGTTGTTTTCCGAAAGTCTAAAATATTTGTAATGAAGAGGTTCTAGTTTCTACTGCCCCCTCCCCTGGTGGAAGCACAATGCACACTGGTTCGGACTCCACTTTAAACTGTAGGTTCAGTCCTGATTAGCCTATCTGAGCATAAAAGTGGATTTATAAACAAACAAACAAAATTTTGTAATGGATACTTCGTGACACCTTTTTTCTTTACTTCATCTGCATCTACAGATTCTGTTGATCTTTTCCGCTGAACCTCTGATGCTTCAAAAGTTTAACCCATTCTCATCGTGATTGATTAGTTCTGACGCCCTCAAAACAAAGCTTTCCTTCCAAGCACTTCTTCTTGTAATTCTACGTAAGTTAATCACAAGATATATCGCATGATTCCGTAACTGATAGGCAAAATTTATGTGTGACACTAGGATTTCTAAATAGAATTAGCCACCCATTATCAATTCAATAATTCTGTTGCTTTTTCCAAACCCACATAACTGTTACATCAAAATTAATATACCTCGGTATTGTAGTGGCTATTGTAATTGCTTCTTATTATATTTTATTAGTAGGACGCATACAAAGTTGTTATTTTGTATATACCATGTACATATTTGAAAATGACAGGTATGTAAAATATAAATATAAAAATTGTAATGAAATAAAGAAAGATACACTTCTGGAATTTCAGTGTAGACCTAATTAAAAAGTCAAAATAATTTATTGTGTTGCTGGAGGAAGCAACGCTAAGGTTTTTATTTGTTTATTTAGAGATTATTTTAATCATACACAGGCCGGGATTTATATATGTGAAGACCCAGATATTACAACATCAAGACCCCACCCCAATCCCCTCCACAGTTTGAGTTATAACTTTTCGCCAAGCTACATGAGGTGGTATTTCTACATTTTTCATCACATCCCAAGTACCTAATTTTTTCATTATGTGGTACTTTTCAAAGCAGTTTTTTTTCCCCAGTGAAGGCCCGGAGTGGCAGCCCTCAAGCTCACCCTAAACCCTGATCTCATTTTGACCATACCCTGCATAATTTTGCGCCTCCTAAGCCCAATAGCTGCTTCTAATCATAGAAGTATTCAATTGGTCACAGTTTTCTTGTTTCAAGATCTCTAGTAATTCCTTTTGCTTTCTAATGACAAAGTTAAATCATCTTTTTATGGGATGATGATATGTGAACATTTCTAGTATAAATAATATACATGTAACGAACACCAGAATACACTTATTAATTGCAACATTCACATATCTCTAAGTATATGTACTTAGTGAATTTGACTGGGTGGGCAATCGGGTGGGCACAGGAAATTTTGGGTGGGCGCTTGCCCACCCGTGCCCACCCCTGTCGCCGTCCCTGGTAACACGTGAAGCACCCTCCTTGCCCCCTCCCCTCTCAGCATAGGCCCTTCCCCAATATTTCGTTCGGAACCTGCAAGAAGTCCAGTTCTACTAATGTTGCCATCTTAGTTCTTTTGAAACCAGATTTGCCCAAATCGCGAAACATTTTCGTTTCAAATAAGACGTATGTAGAGTAGATGTAGTCTTCATCTGTTTCCTAACTACTCCCACTCCCATGTTTCGCTAAATCCACTGAAATCTCATTTCTGACACCACTACCATTTCGTATATTTTACGTCCTTTGCTACCTTTAAGGCTTTCGCTTTATAGGATAATCGTGCGTGGTGAATTATTGAAATAAAATTATTATTTCTTTGTGTATGTAATTATTAATTTTTATAATTATGTAAGTAAAATAATAACAACGAACATTGAAATAACCATTTCTTGCTGAGGATTCGAACCTGCAACACCTGACACTTAAGAGCGTGCTAAGATAACAATCGGGAAATTATGCTTGTAAGTATTGTTTTTACCCAAAAACAGTTCTACCACCTCAAAAACATTGCTTCAATCCCAAATTATTGCATTCCTGCGACAACGTATGTCAATGTCAATCAGTATTATCAACAATTATCACAAATTCCCGTAACCGAAATAATATTATATGTGTGAAATATAGAATTTTAGGTTGACATTTTTAGAAGGACAGCGAACCCCTTGACCATACCCATCCCTCTCCTCTCCTTCTCGCCCATGATGTCGAAGAAGGACAAAGAGGACTTTCATAATCGCTGATATTTAGTGTAAATACAAAATATCACTTGGTAGTTTGCTTTTGCCCCAGTGTGATTTGATTTTTTTTAAATTTTGATTTGGCGATTTAAGTCCACTTCATGAACAGTAATGCTAATCGGGACAGTTTAAAGTTGAATCCGAATCACTTGTGCCTCCACCGGGTATCGAACCCGGAATCCCTTGATACTAACACTGCGCCATCGTTCCCTAGTGTGACTGGACACCTTCAGAGTAAGATAGACCCGATTAGGCGACTTAGCTCTTTTCTGTCAATTGAATATGGCAACACTGGTATGTTTCCTGTAAGCATCACCGGCAACTGCGCGGGCTAAACAGCCCGCCATAACAGTCTTTACCGCTACGCAAAGTCTTCCTTGCGTGGGCTCAGGGTCCTTTCCTCATGTTGCCTGTAGAGGGTACCGGATCAGTCCTCCTCTTCGCTTTTGCCGGTGTCAGAAAAAATGGCAGTTTGCAATGTTTACTTTACGACAATATTACCAGTTTATGTACGTAATAATATTTTAAGACGGGTTCTTCAATTCTTTATATTTTGGTGTTACCTGCGGTAACAGCGGCTACATGCACGCCACGCCTCTGTTCTATCATATGATCGGGCCAGTTCATGCGCAGTAACACAGTTCTCTCGTTTGTTTTCACTTTTTAAGTAGTAGTCGTCATATTGGGGATACCGCGGAGGGGAAGAAGAAAGTGTGATTCATGCAACTGAACATTTTATTTATCGTATCATACACAAGGTTTTTGTTAAAAGTTATCTTTGAATGGAATTGATGTATAACCGCTGGAACCCTTGATTACAAGACGACGACGTTACCGCTACGCCATCGGGGAGGCCTTATTTCGTGAAAAGCTGGTTCTAAAATAAACATACGCAACCCAGTGGCGTATAAAGGATGAGGGGCTTGAGTTATCGAGATTGAGTCCAACCGAAATGCCCTTTACCCAAAGAATTATTAAAATTGTCTCTTAAAAGCTAAAAGAGGGAAACTATAATATAGCTACACCTGACGTCCAAATATGCACTTAGATATAGTAACATGTTTCTCTCCGAAATCAGATCGTCAATACACCACTGTGCCCACCATTCGAGTTTTAACTGATGAGTAGAGAAACAGAATATTTTTGTAAGGACGAAGCCACATTTAACCTACTCCTCAATATCTAAATCAACGTAATTTATTTATTTACTTATTTATTCACCTTCAACAGTAATTAGGCCTATATGTATGTATGTATGTAGACCTATATATGTATGTGTGTATATATATATATATATAAAGGATACAAATTGATATAATTGCCAAGTTATTCTTATTTGTTGGGGAGTTGGAGTATGAGAACAGATTGGCTGGCTTTTGGTTGTTCCTTTCTGGCGTTGCAATTTCTTTACAGAGATCTGAATTTAGATACCAAGATAAAAGAAAATGATAGATACTCCCCATGAAAATATACTTTTTCACAATTAGAAAAAACAAGAACATGAACAAATCCAAAAGGCAGGTATTCACTCTTGGTGACATCTTGTCACCAGGGGTGCTCACAGGGGGGGGGGATATTTTCTTTGCTTGACTTGTTATTGATTTTTAGTTATGGGTATTATGTACAGTTTATCTATCTGCCTGTGGGTGGTCGCGGCGATGGGGTTGAAATGAAACACCACCTCTTATGCCTTTAGAATCTGTTTGGAAGGGAAGGGGGCGTGCTGTTCGCATTAATACAAAGTTAGTCAAGCAGACAAACTGTTAAGAATAAGCAGAGATAAAATGGAAGTGAGCCTGAGCCGTTTGGTACGTTTTATATTGCTTAAATATGTCTGCATTATATTGTTCCGCAAATTTTGTCTGACCAAAATAATTTGAGTAAATAATATCACTATATATATGTTTTGATTTATATCTTGATTGAGTGATTAAGTTTGTGTTTTAAGTCCACTTTATGCTCAAGAAGGCTAGTCGGGATTGGACCTACAGTTTAAAGTGGGATCCGAACAACAATGTAACTCCACCGGGTATCAAACCCGGGACCCCGTGATTACAAACCGACGACGTTACTACTATGCCATCGGGGAGGTTTGATTTATCATCTTTAATCTATTTTCCTGTCGTTAATTTCTATTTTCGAGAATTTCACTTGAAGTTTTTGTCTCCTTTTAATACATATATTGTATAAGAAGCAGGGACGTCGTTAGGGGGGCACGGGGGGGGGGGGCACTGGCTCCCCGAAACGTTCACGTGGCCCCGGCAAACTGTTCTACATTTGCTGAAAATTTTACTTTCATGACAAATATTGCAAAATAGTTTTTCAGTAATTGTTTCTTTCAGTTAGAAACACTGTTCTTAATTTGAGTGGCACGAACCCAAAACCACATTTCTTTCTCGTTTTCCTGGTTCTAGCTATAGTGGATGTCAGTGTAGGAACCTAGAACTTCGTTGTTTCTCGAAATTTTGAGGGAGCGGTCTTTCCACCCCTAGCAGTCGCAGGTCAACAACAGGCAGGGTTGGGCGTTGAGTGTTGCCGTTGCGTCCAAACAATGTTTTGAGCTTGAGTAGATTGAAGAACGACTGCTTGTGCAGCGGTAAACCACATATAAGCTAAATAAGTATATACGCTAAATAAGTATAATGGTGGCAGGATGCCTCATATCTCCGGGTAAGTAGTATTATTCGCACCAAATATCTATTCTACTATTGAAACAATTTAAAACACGCAACGTGTTAAAAGTAATTATTAGAGCCCGGAAGTTCAGGCATTTATTTTCGTTAAAATAGGCAGGCAAAAAGGCATTTATAATGTGGAAAATAGACACTAAAAATGAAAAAAGGCAAAATAAACCGAAAAAAGGCACATTTGGAAGTCGCTTACTTTTATCTATAATTTCTGGCAACATGTTAAAATCTACATTGGGAAGAGCATTTCAATTTTCTCCGTCTTGATTGCACATAACTACAAGGTGTTTTTTTAATTACTCAACATTCATTGATAGTAGTCTGTCAGAGAGAATGTTTTTCATAATAGAAAATGATATTTCTACTTCGACAGAAGTTATTGGAGCATACATAAAACAAGCTAATGTAGCTGGACGCATTTCGGTAACAGCATTTTCACCTTTTAGAATATCACAAATTGTTTTCAATTGTTTCAAGTCCTCATTTGCACTCACTACCCGCTTGCACTTTTCCGCAACAGCTGACCCCTTTTCTCCTGGCACTTCCATCATCTGCTGCATAGATTCCTCGTACATTTTCATGGATGCTACAAGGTGTTTTTTTTTAAGTTTTGTAATTGTAATTGTCTCTGGGAATGCACCATAATGTGCAGAAACAAACTTGAGTAGCACAGGAGTTTTTTCACTTCACGAATTGAAGCCGCTTCATTTTCTGGAAGAGCATCGATCACCTCACTGATTTTTTCAAGGTTGTTAGCATAATATATAGCTGCTGATATCCAGGTTCCCATCTGGTCAAAACTGGTTGCGGAGGTAAACTAAGCTCAGATGCAACTTCCTAATTTCGGGTTCGAGAGGGAGATTTCAGAAATATCTTCTTTGTGTTCGAAATCAACCTGTCCACTTCAGCAGTCAATCATACACAAGGAAATGTTAACCGAAAGGCAATATCCTAACTGAGCATGAAATACATTTTTCTCACACTTTTCTCCTTCAGCAATGTTGAAACATGCATGAGTTCAATATTACTTAAATAAGGCGAAAATTATTCACATAATAAACGAAAGAAAAATAAATGCCAACAACGTTTTTTGGGAGAAAAATAATTTATATACACATTTTTTTTAAAAAAAATGGTCAAATTTAATTGAAAAAGGCATTATAATTAAAAATAGGCAGTGGGGTCCCAAATAGGCAAAATAGGCAAAATGAAAAGGCTTCTAAAACATTCGAAACAACATGAGAAATGTATATCCGGAAAAAAATTATCAATATATGCAGTGGATAAAATGAGGCATTTTGCCAAACTTCCGGGCTCTAGTAATTATCTTCACAAACTGTGCGATTTCTCGAGTCGCATATTTTTCTCGAGACCGATTTTGAGAATCCTCCTTAACAAACGATGCCTCCCCGATTGCGCAGTGATAGCGTTGTTGCCTTGTAATCGGGGGGTCCCGGGTTCGATACATGGGTGGAGGTACACAGTGGTCCGGATCTTACTTTAAACTGTAGGTCCAGTCCCGATTAGCCTTACTGTGCATAAATTGGACTAAAAACACCAACTCAACTCAACTCCTTAACAAACTTTTCGAAGAATCGAAAATTTAAACAAGAACAAGTAAATACATTTTTGTAATTTTGAAGTAAATTATTATTATTATTGTTATTATTTTGGGTATTTTTGGTTCGTATGAATCTGCCTCACACAGTAAGCTTATTTTGTTGAGTCAAGTACAATAACAAACCCTTGCAATAAGTCACTGGAAACACATGTGAGGTTGCACATATATTTAAGCATCTATAAATATATAATAACCCGTGGTTCGACAGCCCTGGAAGGGCCTTGGTCTATCTCCCGACTGCCAGTCCCTCCCACAATCCTACCTAAAATTTTAGAGGTGTGGAGATCTTTAACCAGTAATGGGGTGACGTGGGGTCAGCACGACGAACCCCCAACCGTTATAGGGGATAGCCGTAAAGAATAATTATATTCTTGTGGTAAGGAGTCGTTGTCATTTAACAAACTTTATTAATTTTTTCCATCAGCATTATTTAAAATGTAGTGACATACTGAACTTACCAACTTAACAAAGGTACATTGATTGCTAAATGAGGCATTTTCCTTGTGTTGCAGAGCAGGTTCAGTTTTTGGAGTTTTGCAATGTTTTACGCAGTCCGTTCGAAGAATTTTGAGAATATTGATGTTTTGTCAAAGAGACCACCCCCGAATAAATATCTGTGGATGTTTTACAGGTTTCATCGTATTTAAGAAGGTAATTTTTCCTGTACAACTTTCCTCCGTACAACATGTCTTTTGCCACTCAAGCTGAAGAGCCGATTCATAGGTGCAACGACCTTGGCAGAAAGAAACTCTGATTGGCACCATGTTGACAAAAGACTCAAGAAGTCCCGCAACCGACAGAACTCGAAGCGCTCTTATCCTACGGTGACATACACTTTGGTTGAACACAAACGGATGCATTGGTAGGAAATGCGGTGATTTTATGGGCCGTCCCTTTCTGGGAAGTCGGGGACCTTTTGAAAACACACTTTCCCTTCATGCACACCAGGGGACCTAAGCCAGGTCACCCCTTCCCACAAAATCTTCTCTTCATCTGGCTCTGGTTATCGGCCGCGCCGAAACGCACTGCAGGTAGCTAGGACTTTCTGGGTTAATTACTTTATGGTTCACCATGGACATATGCTTTTCAAATTGCAAGAGACAAAATTCTACTGTTTGTCCCTTTTGTAACGGGAGATGAATGACAAAGATGTCGCGGTTCCTTCAGGTTCCCATACTCAACCCTTGTGCTCATAACCTGCAATGAAGGGAAAGGCCATAAAAAGCTTTTGTAATATACCAATTTTATATCCTTCCTTGTAACTTTCCACTCATTTTCAAGAAACATCTGCTTCTTTTTGCCCTACTGTGTTGATTGGTCGACAATTGATGACTGTCAGCTAGTTCGAAGAACAGTTTGAACCAAGAAGTTGTTTCGTAGTTAGCTTCTGTAAACGTGAGATTCCGGTAGGATCACGGAGTGCTTGAGATCTCATTTTCATGCTTTGCGAGTGAAATTTCGATTGATTTGGTTCATTTTACTTCACTCTTCTGCCACACTTGGCTAATTGCGAAGATGGGAATGACTGATGATATGATTAAATTGATCAATGGACACAACAAACACCCATGCTCAGTCCGGAATTCGAACCCGGCACACCTGTCATCGTAGCACAATGTGCTAACCACTCCGCCACTGGGTAGGCGAAGTGAAATTTCGAGTGTGAAGCTGCCAGCTTGTTTTCCTCTCGAAAAAGGTGAAGTAGGATCGACTGATCAACCAAATGTCCAACACATTAACTTTCTAAATTGGTGTCCGACTACCACACAGGAGACCGCGTTTGACTCCCAGGGCGGTTTATTTCACATGTGATGAAGAATAAGTCACATTTCAATTAAGGAAGGAAACGAGGTATGTAGTCAACATTTTATAGTAGTGTGCATGCTCTAGAAATAATACGTTTCAAAATTCTGCATATTTTGTGATTTTTCTTTATTTAGCTTCCACCAGGGTTGTCAAAGGTCCATCTACCCATAAGTTCTATGGGTTTTATTGGGTTCCGTTGCAGGACCGGAACCTTTCTTCTCGCACAATTTAAATTCGGTCCTAGTAGTGTATTGTTCCATTAAAAAAAGTTACTGCATCGTATTTAAATTGATCCGGAAAAAAAATCCTGCACCGAATTTTAATTGATCCTGGAAAAAAGGTTCTTGGACAGTGTTTAAATTCAGCCGCAAAACAAGGTTCCTGGACCGTATTTAAATTTTACCGAAAAAAGAGTTCCTGCACCGTATTTAAATTCATACGGAAAAAAGGTTTCTGGACCGAATTGAGGCCTAGAACCCATTTACACTTGCTGATTTTTTCTCCCGGATGTGAAATAAATTTATTTACAATACCTGGACCATTAACAACCCTGGAATTGTTAAAGATTAGGGAACGCATACATTCTAATCCCATTATAGGACCGGAATCTATTCTCTCGCACAATCTAAATTCGTACCAAGTTGCTAATTGTTTCATTTAAATACGGAACTTTGACCCTATTTAAACTGATCCGGAAAAAAACTGTTCTTTGACCGTATTTAAATTCATCAAGAAATAAGGTTCCTGGACCGAATTGAAATTCATCTGGGAAGAATATTCCTGGACCGAATTGAAAACTTTACAAATGAAAAGGTTCATTACGGTCCAGAACCCATTTACGCTTGCTGATTTTCTCTCCTGGACCAGGATTGAATTTATTTAAAATTCCTGGACCTTTAACAACCCTGGCCTCCACCCGCAAATGCAGACGTTGTGGCTGCTGCTTAGGCGGGAAAGTTGACTAGACATACAAATAAAATTTATCCAAAGGTATATAGCGAATAATAGTTGCTTACATAATAATATCATGAAATACGGAGAGCCAAATTACTTATCAAGAATTTTCTGTTATTTGCCTATCCTAGTGGGAGCGAAAATCTTTTTGCCTTGCTGGTGAACTCGGTTCCTGCAAATTCAAGACGGCATTTCTAATTTTCATTTCTATTTGGGCCTACAACTCCGTGGTGGAGTGGTTAGCAGGTTACGCTACGAAGCAGAATGTCCCGTGTTCGAATCCTGACCTGAGAATGTGTCTTCTTTGTGATGGTCCTTTCATCAAGTTAATCTTAACTCATTCTCATCTTCACGATTAGCCAAAAAGTGTCAGAAAAGTGAAGTAAAATGAACCAAGTCAATCAATAATTTCTGTTTCGTTATTTTACGCCGCTTTTCTACCTCCTGGGTTAAATGCGACGATGAGATTGAATGATGATCCGAAGGAATAGCGATGCGAGACATGATGCAACCACACCTGTCCAAGGTCCGAACCTTGGACCTCTGGTTTCGTAGTGCGTCATGCTCATGCTTTGGGAGTGGAATCCTTTGAATTAAAAACTATAAAAGGGTGAAAGAAAACAACATTGTACTGTGCAAAAAAGTCATGTTTAGGTCCTCTAAAGAAAACTACAGTTATTCAGTAAAATTAATTTTGAAGAACAGAGCCTCCGAAGTGTTTTTCCATTCGGTGACTCGTGGTCATCACATATAGTCCCATCTAGTTTTGAGAGTGGAATTCGCTTACATATTGATTTCAAGTAGCTTCCCAATTGTCCTCACGATGTTAGGTCATTACAGAAATTTTAAAGTTCCTACCAGGGATCGAACCTTGAAAGACTTGAGCGCGCGGGAATTTTGTTGTTTCTATTGCCATCATATATTCAGTTTTGCACTCGCAAAGAAGTTTACTTTTAAGAAACTAGATGTGAGCATAAAATTTCGTATATATTGTCACCATTCTCCAATGTGAACAGTACGACGCCACAAAAGACTCGTGCATGTCCCAAAGAATAGTGGTTAAGGGTGTCGCCTTGCAATAAAGGCCGCCGGATTCGATTCTGGTATAAACAATATACATGGGATGCCTATCTTGAACTCATTACACAAACATTTCATTTTCGGACCGGTGTCATAATTGTACACCTGATTCCAGCACCATTTTATATCTAAACCCACGGAAGAGAGTTTTCTCTACTTCTCAATTTTCTTCGAGCAAATTTACAAATCTAAGGAGTAACGACTAATGCCATTGTTCTTGGTATCTCAAATCTGACATAAGAGAAAATACATGGATTTTTAGACAGTCTAGATGCCATTAAGTTAATGCGTTCATTGTGCATTTAGATTCCCGAATAATGGCCGTGGATTTCGCGAGTCTATATTCGTAAATTTTAGGGGGCTACAGGAGAATATAATGTTCTCTTTCAACAATATATATATATATATATATATATATATAAATAAAGCACACATATATACATATATGTAGGCCTATATGGTATATTAATAGTTTGTTAGTTTTTAATGGTTTGATAGAAAAAAATCTTAAGTTTTGGGCCCCCCCGAACTGATCATCCTAGCTACGTCCCTGATAAGAAAAAAAAAAGGTAAAGTGCTCCCCTGTGCATAGCACCACGCCATGAAGGCGTATAGGGGGTGTGGGGGTAACGCCCCACACTTTCTTGATCCGGTCATGAGTGGGGGTGATGTGATCAGCATCACGCCCCTGATCGCCTTTACCCCCCAGGGTTTCCCCCAGGTACCCAATGTTATTCGTCGCTGGGTGGGCGCCGGGGCCGCTTCCAACCTTAGAAAAGTTCCCGGATTTGAACCGGCCGGGGATCGAACCCGGGACCTTGATAAGAAGTTTATAATATTCCGATTACATAATTATCCTTCCTCTTATTCTCATCCACTTCATTGCCCATTTATGCTTCTCTCCTCCCCATTGATTTCCCTGTTCTTTTCTTTCCTTCTTCTTTTCTCCTGATTTTGGTGTCTGATACGTTCTAGGGCATGGTTTATCTTAAACCAACTTCATTAAAGTTACATCATCGTAGTTAAATTTATCCATGTTCTATACATATTTGTCCTCTCTTTAATCATCCTTGCTGCAAAAGAAGGGAACATGCCTGTCTGTATTTCAACGTTCGTAAACAAGGAACAATGCTTCACGGGTCGTTGGCCGTGAGTGAGATTGTTGGATTATGACATGAATACTCTGAGGGTTAATTGGTTAAGAAGAAAACAAGACAATACTTGCATTGAAAACAAAATTACCATTGTTACCAATTTCTTTCTGGTTCACATTAATACACATTAATGTTCATTATATGTTTGTCTTGGCCTTCCCACAGGTCTCTTGCCCTCAGGTTGCCCAACAAGAATCCTATACACTTTTCTGTCCTTTCCCATGCATGCTACTTGGCTTGTCTTCTGAAGTTTCCTTGATTTCTCAGGAGATGGATATAGATTATGGAGCACTCTGTAATGTTCTCCACTTCCCAGTTGTTTCATATCTTTTAGGACCAAGTATATTTCTTAATATCCAATTGCGACCCTCGACGATGTCTAAAATTAAGCTATCTAAACCCATATATGGCGTCTAAAACAAATTTTCACTGAACTTAGGAGGCGAGTGCTATAAAAAGATCATCCACAGCCCCCGACAAGAGATCGCTAATCCGCCTCTGAGCTTGGAGCCTCGATTACGTGAGATAAAAAATAAAATATAAAATAATATTTAGTACCGAGATATAAAGTCCACAAGCTATTTTTAAAAACTTAGTCCTACCTACCTTCGTAAAAATCCTAGTTACACGACTGTTCGAAAGTTCCTATCTTTGAGTTAATCATTTCTAAAACCAGCTTACATCACAGATGTGTAGTTTCTTCGAAATAACTATGATTTGCTTTGCCTTCCAATAACACAGTGAGTAAGTATATCGTCTTTAATCAAGCTATTTCGTGTCTTATTGGTACGGAGACACATTTTAGTGTTGGGAATCCACTTTAACCTGTATATCCCGTCCCGATTAACCCATCTGTGCATGAGTAGATTTTGAAGAAACATTTGCCAAATGTTTTAATGGTCTCTATTTTCTGTACCCCTCAACTCACAAAATGGGGAACAAATGTTAGTACTCAACTGAGTTAAGTTATTAATTTGTTTTAAAGGCATAATCTACAATATCCCTCATATGAATCTTGCTTTTGCGTGCAAAATTATCATTGTGTGAGCTTTTGTGTTAACTAACACCAACAAGGAAGTAAAATTTATTCCCAAACTCTTAACATTGCTTTTAGTAGCTATGAAGCCAACATGTCGAGACCTTTCCTGTAAACAGTTGGCACAGCAACCGGTTTTGGGAGTTGGGTTGACCTTATGCAACTTTGTTTTGAGGTGAGGTGGTGTAATGTGATACTTGTAATGGAAAAGATAAACCAGGGTAAATACTGGAAGTTCGTCTCCTTTTACCAGACAATTCGTATTACATGTACGTATATAGTTAAAGTACAAACTAAAGAAATGAAGAGTAGAGTTTATTTTACTAAACAGGTAAACATTTCTACATTACTGGTCTTTACGTACAGCGCAAAATGAAAGCCGTCCATGTGTGCACGGAAGAGAGAAGTGTAGCAATATAAGTGATTGCTTCCTTCGAAATCCGTGATCTTTACGGATAATTGCTGACGACATCAGAACATTCAACTTGTTTATAGCTACTATTGGTTCCATGAGCATCATTTATTACCTGTTTCAGTTAAAATCAACATAGCCTACTAACAGAAATGCAATTTTTAGCCCAGTTTTCCATAATCATAAAACAGCTTTTGCAACTATGCTAACTCATATATTAGACTTAATAAATGCAGATTATTTCAAATCTATATTAGACATGGCAGAATGAAATGAGATTATAGTAATGTTGAATAGTTCCGCAAGCTAGCCTCTATGACGGGCTTACGGTATCACGAGTCCATTGTCATGAGACTTTTTGTGAGTGTTCCTTCATCATCTGCATCTAATGATCATTCATTCTCATTGTCTAGATTAGCCAAGGTGGCCATGATAGTAAAAGTGGCGCCAGGCGATGTGATACGATGCCTGCGCTCCCCTTGTATTCAGTTCCGAGTCCCCAGTTTTCATCGTAATTGTAATAACAAACACAATAAATGCATAAGTTATGTCTGAATGTAAATTTTGAATTGAAGACTAAAATTGGTACACGCTGTAAGTGCCACAATAATTCAAACACCGTTTTCCACGTTAAACTGTGAAATGTGCCATGCTTTATAATGTGGTAAATGTGAAATGTTGCTGGTAGCCCTCTAAGTAGTTCAAAGGGCGTGTAAAGAGGTCACTAGTGTGCACGTTCTTACGGGCTGATGTGCGGAACGATGCGATTTCCCAACACTTAGGCTTTTGGCACTTACAACGTTTACCACTTTTAGTCCTCAATTATGCATATTGTAATGAAGTGATCTATTCCTTCTTTGAGGTAGCAATTCACATGTCCAAAGTGCTATCCAGTCCCGATTAACCTTTCTATAATTACTTTGATTTTTCTCATTCTATTTTTACCTTTCTCAAAATCCATATTTTGCCTTTGTATTAGCATCAGTGCCGGATCTACAAATCTTGCCCCCCCCCCGCAAAATATTACCGAAGGCCCCCCTCTACCTACCTATCTCACACACTATACTTATATATATATTACACACATATAGAGCATTCCCTGACATTCGCTACGAGACTCGGCGGCAAGCGGGCCGGCGTCAGCGCTTGTCTTTCCCGGTGAACGGGGTCCGCGACAGTCGGTAGAGTCGGTTATTAAAATTACAGTTTTCATATTGTGTACTAACCTTGACTACAGAAGGTGTTGAAAATGATGTCCCTCTGCTGCAACAAATTCCTGGCATCTCCGAAGGAAATTGGCATTTACAAGTGCAAGTTCGTCTGCTGTAATTCTCCCGATTTCTCGTACAATACTCTCTTTTAACTCACGGATGGTGTGCGGATTGTCTTTGTATACTTTATTTTTAAGATTTCCCTATAAATAAAAATCGCAGGCTGACAAATCGGGGGACCTAGAGGGTTTTTGAAACACCCGTTTCTTGTGAGAGGCGGCGGATAGATTTCCGAGGAGACTGTTCTAACCTTTGTCCTATCTCATCGAGTTTTTCCTCAGTAAGTACACTTGGGTTTTTCTTTCCACTTTAATTCAGAACTGACCCTGTTACTCTAAAGTTTTTTACGAGGTTTAATATAGTGGTCCTATGTGGAACGGGAACACCAGGAAATTTCGTTGTAAAACGTCGTCGCACTTCTCCACAATTCCTCTTTCCGAAGTAACAGTCGACAAGATAAATCCTTTGTTGTAATGTAAACTTTTGTGGTGCCATATTAAGCCACAATCTTCAACACATAGACACGACACAACACAACTTCCGAGGGAGGATTATACTGGCGTCAGTCTGTAACGTCAACAGAAAGGGAAAGAGAGCGAAGGCAGGGAGAGCGAAAAAAACAGACTAGCGTGCGACTGTCGCGGACCCCGTTCACCGGGAAAGACAATCGCTGACGCCGGGCCGCTTGCCGCCGAGTCTCGTAGCGAATGTCAGGGAATTCTCTGTATAATGTATGTGTGTGTGTGTGTGATTGTTGATCTCATGTTGACAAAGTCACATACAAGTGCCTACAGGGTGATTCAAAAGTCCCTTAACACCCCATATAAAAAGTATAGGAGTTAGGCTGGGTACAATTGATCATGATAGAAACAGGTTAGGCTTAGGGGAACCACATTGGTGTGTTCCAAGCGGACGTCCGCCATATTGGTGGCAGCCATATTGAATTCAACTTAAAATTTTTAAATGAGAAGTGGGTGATGTGTAGATTTCTTCAGATATTTTGGGGCGGGGGGCAAAGCTAAGTAAATGGGGTAAGTTGGGACCTAATGCACTTGAGTTAATCTTTGAAAAATTGTAATTACAATAACTATCTTTGACAACAAAACATATATATCAGGGTACATCCAACTTTATTAGCTGGACGAGAAATTCACTGTACTACTGTGATTATGAAATTATACAACATAATACTTTACATGTAACGTTTGAGTGAGAATTTATCATATTCGGTTTATAATACTTATTCCTACAATTCTTTATAGGAGTTTAATATCTTCACGCATATTTACATAAAAAAGGAAGGCCCAAGCTAAAAATTTCATCCAGGCGAGGTCGATTTTTGGCACCCCACTGTCCACCCTGTCACCCCCCCCCCCTCAACTTTCTACCTTGATCCAACTACTTTTCATCTTCGGCTAATACAAAACATGACCGTGCTGTATATGTAGGTACGGTTTAAACGACGATAAATAATAGCCTTGTTTTTTCAATGCCTTACTGTCAAAGAACGAGTATATTGTAGGTTGATATCAAAATAACAGGAGTCTCTTAGTTTAAATTGCTACTCCCTCTGTCCCATAATTATAGTCCGGTATGCCAAAATGGTAGTACAGGAATGACAGCCTAAGAGGCAGATGGAAAGCACAATTTGGACTGATCCTTGAGTAATAAAGTTGTATGACTCATTCCCGTGTTTCATGTTGTTGTTGTTGTTGTTGTTGTTGTTGTTGTTGTTGTTGTTGTTGATTTGGTGTTTTAAGTCCACTTTATGCACAGTAAGGCTAATCGGGACTGGACCTACAGTTTAAAGTGGGATCCGAACCACTATGTACCTCCACCGGGTATCGAACCCGGGACCCCTTGATTGCCGTGTTTCATGTTCTTCTTCTGTATACTCCAATGTCACAGTTTGAATATCGGGCAATTATTATGAGACAACAAAGAAAGGTGTACCGGACAATAATTATGGGACAGAGGGAGTACATGATTTTGCAATATACATTTGTCATTGAGAAGTAACTAACTAATTAACTCTCTAGCCTTCCAAAACCCGAAGGTTCATGGCTGCAGCAACACAGGCCTTCCATCCTGAGCAACATCTATAGCCTATAATCTTTTCCATCCCTAACAATTTCCTTTAGGTCCATCTCAACATTATCCTTCCATCTTCATCTTGATCTTCCTACTGGTCTCTTTCCATCAGGTTTCCCAACAAGAATCCTGTAAACTCTTCTTTCCTCTCCCATTCGTGTCACATGGTCTGCCCACCTAAGTCTTCTTGATTTAATTATTCTAATAATATCTGGACATGAATACAAATTATGTAGTTCTAAATTATGTAGTAACCTTCTCCACTCACCTGTCTCCTCATCCCTTTTAGGCCCAAATATTTTTCTAAGGATCTTATTTTCAAATACTCTCAATTTATGTTCCTCTTTCAATGTAAAGGACCAAGTTTCACATCCATATAACATATAATATTACAGGCAAAATTGCTGTTTTGTATATTTTAACTTTTAGTTTCTTAGATATTAAACGAGACGACAAAAGTTTATGAAGAGAAAAGTAACATTCATTTCCTGAATTAATCCTGCTTTTTATTTCCTCTTTAATATCATTTTCATTTGCTAGTATTACTCATAAGTACTTGATTTTTGAAACTGGTTCAAGCGAGTTGTTATCAATAATTAGATTTTGATTATTACCTAACACTTGGTTTCGGCCTGTAAGCATATATTTAGTTTTCTCTTTGTTAACTTCCAAACCTATCTCTTTAGCTGCTTGTCATTCAGAAGTAACTTCAATTAATTTTTCTCAACACAAATCCAACTATTTACAAGATAAATATCCACATTTATGTAATCAGAACTAAGGATTTGGCCCTACTAAATCGGGACGCCCCGGTCTGGTGCCGTCGAGGGCTGTGTCCCGGCAATCGCTTGAGTCGCCTGGCCCTTAAGCCGCCTACACACACACACACACACACACACACACACACATTGTTTTAATCGTTGGTTAAGCATTGGTATAAATATGTAACAGTGCAACTTTCAGCCACATAAATGCAGTATAAAGTAGCACACACAAAAGTTTTGTAATATGTTGAAAGTTATACATTTGGCCCCCTATAAAGGTGGCCAAAACGAGAAATGAAGGGACCTGGACCCCACGGTTTCGGCTCTTGTGGTGATGTGATATACTGTATGTATATGACATTACTTTCTCACACCTGGAAAATGGTACATTTGTTACAATCATGCAGTCATAACTTTTTCATGATTAAAGATAGTTTGAAGAAACCTTCACCACTTCATTTCTAGTGAAATTATAGCCTGATTTGATCTAAGGTTGGAATTTTTCCGGCTCTATCCTCGCATATAGCGGCTCCATGGTCAACCCAGCCTCAAATCATATGATACCCGGAGGGGTGGAAGGCGGCCGGAGAGTGGTGCTCATAACATCACCTCCAAGATGTCCGACATCGGAAATATGTGGGGCCCTACCCCCCACACACCACTAAATGTGTCTTATTGGCACGGTGCTATATGAACAGGGAACTTTAACTTTACCTGTATAGCTATACGTATATTCGTTTCTGTACTCCTGAGTAACTGCTTTTATTGTTTACATACGCGAACCCTCTATTGTGAGGCCCCCCCTAAAGACTTACTTGTCTCCGGCTTGCGGCTTGTAAATCCGGCACTGATTAGCATGTAATATATTAAATAGATAAGTATTATCTTATCATTATACTTTCATATGTGTAGGGAGGGTTTCTTCTGATGTAATAGTGGCAACATAGTCGCCTTGTAATCAAGGAGTCTAGGGTTCGATACTCGGTGGAGGCATATTGTGATTAGATTCCACTTTAAACTGTAGGTCCAGTCCCGATTAGCCTATCTGTGCATAAAGTTCACTTAAACACGATATTGCATGTAGGGCCAAAATCTGCTCTATATAGTTATGAAAGAAGCAAAATCAAGCATGAAAACATAATTGCAACCTTAATGTAAGCAAAAATGAAATAAAAGCAAGTCGAAGCACTGTGTATAAGGCTGAATAAATATATAAACAGTTTTTTCGATGCAACACCAAATGCACTCGACGTAGTATATTCCGCACAGATCCTGTCGACACCTATGCAATAAAGCGATCCACACTAAAAGAAATAAGGGGCAATACAAAATGCAACCAGGTCTACTTCCGTGACGGAGCGGTTAGCGTAGTGTCTTTATCTACTTCATCAATTCACCAGTCATCTTCATTGTCGCAATTAACCTAAAGTTAGTAAAGTGACGTAAAATGACAAAAATTGTTATGTACAATGAATATATATATTTTCAACCTCCCATTCCACCCCACTAATTATGTGCTGGTGTTGTTGATTAGGAAGGACAATCTACGGGATCTCTGAAAGTGAGAAAAACCTTCAGTGCATCTATGATGTGGCAGCTGTGAAGAGGAGGAAAGGAGACACGGTAGTGCAATAAATATTTCTGCGAGTGTAACCCGCCATCGCCATGAGTGTTAACGCGTGTGTGTTCTTCGTAGTTAGTGCAGTGATCCAACTGGTGTGTGGACTCTACATTTGCTAGGAGCCCAAGTATTATCTTCGAATGGACCTTCAGAGGTACATGTGAAAACAACAGCTATTTCAGCGTTGTGTTGCACTTCGTTGCCGGATCTGGTGAGTACAATGTCGTATATACTTTTACATCTTTTATTTTTCTTGTGCTCTTCATATTTCAACGTGGTCACCGGGGGAACCTTTCTGTACACCATAAATGGCAGTGAAACTATTTTGATCTCTTGCACTTCTCTCATGATATTATTATTATTTATTAATAATATTTTTTAACGAGTAGATGTCCCGGTTCACGTAAGGAAATGAGAATAAATAGAGAAACACTTGTACCGATTTCTTTATTGACATAAGGCACTCAATTGTTTTTTGTTATGAATATTCACATGTTTGCCAAATCAACATTCGGAACAAAATAAACGTCTGTAGAGTAACAGCTAAATAAAGGTTTGTTGATGACCGTTGTTTGCCAGCTTTGAGCACGAACTTATCGGCGAAGTAAGCGATTAAATTGGTGGATATCAGCTAAGCTAATATAAAAATGCATATAATTCGAAATTGTTTAGTGTTTTCGTGATAGAAAACATTTTTAAAAAAGTTTCGTGGCAAAGCGAAAAAACTCTTCATGCAGAAAAATTACCCAAATCAATGGATTTTGCAATATTTTATCATATCTATATTTATTTTGCTTTATACTCAGTGACACATTATGGGAGGTGTGTAACTCGTGTCAATGTTTCTTTAGCATGTAGTACAAATTGAACGACATTTTTCTCTTAAGGCTATTTGGTATAGGGTAAGGTAATATTCTTCATAAAATGAATATGCCAGGTTTTATTAGTACCCGTGGAGTATATCGCACTTTTACAACGAGCGCTGTTCTAACTTGTTATTTCCTGTTGATATGATGCCTTGGTACCTTGTACACTTGTTGCTCGTTTGTCGATGGACATGGAAAGTGGACTTTTCCCAACAGCAGTTCGGACAGTAGTGTTATGCCTTCTTTTTAAGCAGTCATTCCTACATATTGCATTTTTCCTGCCTTTGAGTTCGTTTTTTTATGAATGTGTGTGAGAAGCGGTGTCGATAGAAGGAAAAAATTAGCCATCTTCTGGATATGTATTAGCCATTTTGAATTCAGTCCATTTGTCGTGAAAATCTTCCTTAGGGGATAATTTTTATATCATGGATTTTTGAGCGGGCAGCTTTTTGTGTGGCATTTTATTATCGCACGTCGATCTAAAATCGATTTTATTCTATACTGATACTTCTCGATATCGAAGAGCGCGGATGGAAACTCGAAGATTTTATCGCTGCACTTTTCAACAATCCTGTTTATTTCAGTAAGCGAACACGAGTTTAATTCAATCGTTCAGCATAAGCAGTGTTGTGTCCAAGGATAAACTTAAGATGAATGTTAGATTGTGAATATCGACTACATAATAAAATTAAGTATTTTGAGATGTTGTTACTATTATATACGTGTAGTAAGAGTAAAAATCGTGAACTGTAGTTTTGATGGAGGAATGCGATATGACAGGTAGAAATGTGGGACTTTTTGAGACAGTGGTTCAAATTAAAACATGTAAAGTAATAGCAATAATACGAGTAAAATCGAAGACTGTCAACAAAGGAACAGAATAAAGCTACTTACCTTGGTTGTGTGGATGCTGAAGTCTATTATAGCCAGGAGGAATCACGGTTGATAAGAGACTATTCTGAATCGATGGATTCTGAGCATTTGACGCGAATCTGTAATGAAAGATGCCATGTAAGTTTTGAACTGCCCTTTTTCCCTATATTCAATCGTGAGATTCAGTACTGCATTCTGCTATATTGTAGGTTCCGGTAGCTATTTTCTATAGTTCCGAAACTTTCTGTTACTGTCTTTCTATATTAGATGTTTTTAATTGGGGATGGTACTGAGACTTGCCAAAGTCTCGTTCTCGATCTCGTCGAGAGTTACGAGTTCTTGCCTCGGTGTCGTCTCGAGTTGTGTCTTTCTCATTCTATTTCGTCTCGATGTTTATACTTAAGACTTACATTAAGGCAACAAGAGAATACAATAAATTGTCTGTATCATGCAAAGCTATCTTGCCTGAGTTTTCCACGTTGTTCCTCTCTAGTCACCACAGAGAAATGTTGATATTGTGCCTTTAAGGAAATCCACTGAGACTCACTCCCATTTTTTTGTCCCTTTTTTGTCCTTTCGTATTTATATCCTTATTTCAGCGGCGGCTCAAAGGGCAGAAGCCATGCTGGTCATATCATAAGACACCAGCCGAGCCCGTTTTTGCTTGGCACGGCGAGGGACATAGTTGCCACCTTTAGAGATAAGCCGCTAAATATCACTGATTTGCAAGACCCGGTGGGAAGTAATTCGTGGGAAATGTATTATCTACTTTTCTGCCTACTTTTGGAAAAATGAACGTAGTATTGATCCAAAGTTATATGAACATTTAGATATACGTTAGATGCGTTTAAAGGGCCATCCAGACTTTTATATTTTTTTCAAAGTAAAAAATCCTTTGGTGATGCGAGTTTTCTTTGACAATTCGACAATTTATTTTACAACAAATGTAAAGGATATTTTCGACGTCCAGTTGGAATACGTGTGAATGAGCAGAATGTGAGAAGATTTGATTTTCCCTTCCTTTTTGTAATTGTGTTTTTAGGGAAGTGTCTTGTAGTGTATAAAAGATAGGTTAGTGAGTGAAGATGAATCGGATTAGTGTGTTATTACTTATTACACACACTGTTTTCCACGTTACCAAACGAAGATAAATTAAAAGTTAAACATCTTGGCCAGTGGCGCAACCACAAGGAGGGGGCGGGGGGGGGGCCATTGCGGAAGTTTTTTTTATTTCTTGATCACATTGGCACTACCCATGAGAGTAGCCGCCGGCCGCCAGCCACTGCCTTATTTTATATCGCTATTCTGCCTGCCTCTATAGGCTAATCACGACAATAGGGATGAATGATGATGAAACGAAATTGTCAGGCTAGAACTCGAACCAGGAACCCTCGTTGGCGAGATTGTGAGTAGACAACTCAACATGTTGGGCCACTGAAGAGGCGTGCTAAGTGGTGAGCATGAAACAGCGCTACGAAGTCAGTTGTTCTTGGTTCGACTATTGGGTAACGCATGGATGTGTGTTTCTTCCATCATCTATTCCATTAATTCATCCTCATCGCCGGAATTAACCCAAGAGGTACAAAAGCGACAACATTTAACCAATACGGAAATCTGAGTCCGTGTTTGAAAGTAATAGGTACTTTTTCGACTACCGCAACTGCAGCTCAGTTACTTATTTCTGGTAACAATTAACGGAATTAACAGTTACCTTACGTTTCAACAGTAATGAACAAAATTATGGTTTCTTCAAGAAAGATCGAAATACGATTTTAATATTCATATATACATTATTGTTACGAGCAAATGTTTTGCGTGGTGTAATGATTTCATGTGGCTTATTAAAAGGGTTTACGTTTAATTTTCTTGCCTCTATATACTTACCTTAAACAAATAAGGTTTGCTATAATTTAACGAAAAATTATTTTAATTTTAGAATATCTTTATTAAAAAGGAACAATCTCTTGCATGGAAGACGTTTTGCTAGTTACATATTACCTAGAATAAATTAACTGTAAAGTAACTTACAGTCGCTTTTAAGGTAATGGTAAATGTAATTGAATTATATTAAAAAAAAAAGAAAACTGAGTTCATTTTCTTTTAAAGTAACTTTAGTTGTAACTCTGCTACTTTTAAAAAGTAACATTCCAAATACTGCTCTGAGTCCACCGCAATCACACGTTGTTCCTGATTCTAAGCATTTTTTGAATATTGGTTATATTTTGCCACTGGCCATATTGTGGACACATTTGAATAACGACAATACATATTTAAAGACAGAAAAAACGTTCTTATTGATTCGAACGTGCAATTTTCCCTTGTACGTACACAGTACAATTAACCAGAAACTCTGCAACAGAAAACAACTGTAGAATGTTTTGTGGGTAATTTAATCACGAAACGGTTTGTGGTACTCTGGCATTTATTTTGGAACCTGAGTCCCGAGGCGAAATCGTATTGCACACAACAAAATCGGTCTGTAATGGAAGGCAATGAAAGTCTCGAAATTTCCGTGTGCATTCTTTCTCTCTCTCGCACACGCACTCCCACGTGCGTTTGTTGCTATTCGAGAACTCTAAAAACAGTTTCAATCCTCACTCAGTTAAATGGAGCAATTACACATTGAAGGTTGTTTTTTTAAACATAAAATCTGAAATGGAATAGTTCGTGATGATCATCAATTTTCGCCTACTAATCACTTTCGTCCCCTGGCACCAAGCAAATCACGTACAGCCAGCGGTAAAAAAGCTCTCCTCTCGTGTAAGACTTATTTAATTCCTTAATAGAACATTGAATGTTATAGAAGAAAAAAGTAGCAATGGACAATTTCCCTACTACTCTATCATCTTCTTTATTTATTTTTTTTGCTCACACAGCTTTTTTTTGCGTATTCTACATCAGCTTGTTACGCCTTGCTTATTTTGATAAATTTATTACAACATTTATAAAGAAAGGAATAGAAAATGTATAAGGTGAAAACTCAAAGGTTGTAAATTAAAGGATATGTTATGACAAAAAAGAGTAGAGTTGATTGTTCCGATAAATGAAATATTATGACGTAATCGAAGGAACGCCTATGAAAATTCAGAAGATGTTGATGTACTAACCTTTATGTAATAAATTAATGGCGGAAGTTTTAAATTTTATATTTATCAATGTATAAGTATTTGTTGTCAATGTATAAATATTTGTTATCAATGTATAAGTATTTGTTAACAGGAAAAGATGTATCAATACCTTTTGAATTATTTATCAAACGCAACTTACGTAAATACTGCACATTATAATGTAAGTGAAGACATATTTTGTCTTTATAACCTACTAGTCAGGGGTTCGAGAGTACAGAAATCGGGTATAAATACGCAGACATTTCATGGTAAAATTTAGTGGATTCTTGATATCCGCTCCTGCGTGGGTCTGTTACAGGCCTAGTGTTGACGCTCACACCCCGCAGGAAATTATCTTTAACTAAGCAAAGTTCCTTTGAACGATCTCAGTCGGATATCTAAGAAATTAAAACAGTTATCGCGTTTCTAAATCCTAAAGAACCCTATTTCTCAGTCTCGCGCTCATAGTTTCCGCATGTACGTAAATGAACTTACTTGAATAAAGACTAGATAAAACTCATATCCTTTGGTTCGAGTTTTCCTTCTACCCATCTGAGATGGTTCCAGTGTGGACTGATGGAGTCCTCATGTTGCTGACTACAGGAGCTGTGGGTAATTAACTTAGTTCCTACAACTGCGTGTGTCTGTTAAGATACAGTGTCGAGCCACTCACACCCCGCAGTGGTGGGAACGTTAACAAGCTGCTGATTGTACAGTGGCATGCATAAATATTGCTCATCAAATTGTTCATGACTATTTTCATTGTTTTCTCTTGCTTCCTGCTTATTTTCAAGGAATGAGTTTTTACGCATGCTGGTGCAGATATTGTCAGCAGCTTGTTTGGCGTTTTGTTTCAATTCTCGAAGCTTTCAATGAGTAAAACAAAGATAATAAACGTGGCGATGGACAATTTGCTTAGTAATACTTAAGCATGCCACTCTACCATCCTTAATTTTGGTTGCCGAGTGCCGAAAGACTGAAAACTGTTTCAGCGATAACTCAGACATATGTTACAGGTATGTCTGGTACCGATAGTATTTAAATATATATATGTAAACAAATTTACGTCATGGAAAGATTCGCACGGTACGTTTCTACACTACATATCACATTCAGAGTAGTAAGTACAATCAACGCCGCCTAGGATCTTTATTTACAAGATCTTTTTACTATGTCATGTAGGTCTGCTCTACGACCTTGTGATATTTATACATCTTCACGATGCAAATAATTGAATTCGCTTGTCACTCTATTCCTATTTCCGTCCACGCAACCATTAGAAATCCAGATATAAGCTTACAATTGCAGAGTAGACTACTACTGTGTAAAACTGACGAAGCATGTAATGGGCGTTACGGAAGTCACACGAGTTTAAGGCGAAGGGGGACAATTAGAGACTCGCCGAGGTTTACACTCGCTGGAAACACTGCACAAGGGAACACTGCACAAGAGGCGGGCCGCTCGGAGAGCACGCCAAGTCCACAGCTGCCTCTCTCGTCCACTTAGCCGCCAATATAATTTATGACTGTTGATGGGAGCGAGGAACACCCAAACAAGTCCTCGGTCAACTTTCTTGCAATCTGAGAGTTAGGAAGGAAGCCAGAGAACTTGCCCTGACATATCTGGAACAAGTTCATGAAATTTAAATTTTGAGTTTGTACTGACATTTCTAGACTTTCATTTTCGGTATCCAGAAAGTGCAGAAATCATTTACGGAAGTAGGAAACTGACTTTGACAATGCAGTATCTTTCGGCGCGTAAAATCATGCATCAGGGATACCATGAAGGAGAGCAGAGAAAGTGCTCTCTGTATGTTTTTCTTTTATAATAAGACCTCGATTCTTTTATAATAATAATGGACTCAAATATGAACTTGTCAACAATAAAGTATTATGAATTCAATTACAATTTTATGATTTGTAAAATAACAATATTAATATACGTAATATATATTTTCTTAACGACTAAAAGTCAAGACATGGAATCTTACTCTGCCTCTCCTCCCTCCGCAGAAAAATCCTTCGGGTGCCCTAGGTCGTCTGAGGAATGAAATGAATTAACTTTACTCCTATTTTTATGTGATAAATCAAATAATAATGTATTTATGGTTTTGGGTATTGTTCAAACCACATAGCCTACATTACAGTTTACCAAAGTCTCCAACGGGAAGACATTATCGAACAGTAAGTCTCCGTCTCGTCTCGATTTTACAAAGTTTGTCTTGTTCTCGGTCCTGTCTCTATTTTCAAGAGTTTTCTCATTAGACTTTTGAATATTAAGATGTAACAAACTTGTACCAATCCTTTCGAGTTCTGAGATCTCGTGCGACTTTGGTTTAGGTTAATATTTCAAAGGCCACACATTCTGATTGACCAACTATCCAACGAGACGAGAGTGTCGAACAGTAAGTCTCAGTGTTTTCAGTCTTTAGAGAGCACGTCTCAACTTTGGTCTCGTCTTGGAAGTCAAGGAAAAGTTCCCCGTGCATGTAGCACCGTGCCGAGGAGGCACATTTAGTGGATGTGGGGGATAGAGCCCCACATATTCTCGATCTCGGCCGCTTTGGAGGTGATGTTATCAGCATCACGCTGCGACCGCCTTTACCTCCCACGGTTTCATCCAGGTAACCACTGATTTGAGGCTGGGTGAAAACCGGATCCGTTTTTAAGTGGGGACAAGGCCGGAAAAATTCCGACTTTAATCGAACCCGGGTATCCCGCGTGGCAGTCAGATACCATACCGACTAGTCTTGAAAGTCAGGTATCGAATATCAAACAGCCATCTCAGTCTCGATCGACTAGTCGCCAACACCTGCCCTTCAGTCAACCGGTAAATTATCGTTTTCTACCGAATTATAAGTTTCCTGTCCTTCTCCAACAGTGCTGATTTGAAAATCGCAATCTAAAAATGTGAGCTATAAAGAGCGTCCGAAAAGTAAAAAACAGCCAAATGCGAAGAATACACACCCACACACACACACACACACACACATACACACACACACACACACACACACACACACACACACACACACACACACACACACACACACAGGGTGGACCAAAAGTCGCAATACATAGGAAAATAACATTTTGTTTTTCAGTTTTTCTATTTATTTATTTTTTAAAGTGTTCTTTTCTAATGAGTGTTCATCAAGAGTGGAAGAAACGTATTGCAAACCAATGGTAACCACGTAGAGGATATTATATGAATACATTGTTTCTTATCACAACATATTTATTTGTCCTATGTATTGCGACTTTTGGCCCACCCTGTATATATATATATATCAGGCACGTATTTAGAAATATGTTACGGGGGGGGGTCCGAACCAAGTGTGTCTCAGGAATAATGATATTTAATAATAATGTTTAAATTATTATATAAAATTAAATTAATACTAATTACAATATATAAATTAATATTATATTATTATTACACGATTAGGTAAAATGACTATAAGAATAGTTTTATTCATTACGTAGCTTATCTGTAGTTAAGATCGGAATAATTTACATAAAAACAAGTGACCTGGCAATGAAATTATGTCAAATAGATAAATAATTTAATATTTATCGAATAACAAAAATGATGTTACATGTAGTTGGAGAAAAGTAAGTTTCTGATTTATATTTTATGCATAAATTATTTTGAGTAGTAGTGCACATAAATCTTCTTTGTAATGGCAATCAAACCCGTATGATCCCAATATAATCCTTGCCTTCTAAAAAGTTCAGAGGAAATTAATAACCATCGATTATTCAACAAATGCTAATATTTTCATTACTTCATTTTAGTACTTGGTAAGGCCATTGGCCGTTCCGTAAGTCCTGGCGTGAAGCTTGTGATTAGTTCGTTAATCGTTATGGCGTTCCGTAAGTGGATTTTCGTGCGATGCGTGAAGTTCGATCTGGCACGAAACGCACGGCCCGGGAAGGTGGTAATTTATTTAATGAAAGTCGTTTGCTACTTACAGACAACGCGTGTGACTTCAAGCTGCACTAGTTCGGAAAATGAACAGAGAGTGGTATGAAGCGACATATACAAGACATGTGTGCGTTAAATATTCTTAAAAGATGATTAAAATGAATATGAATATCTGCAATGAAGTTATTTATACCAGAAGGACATGCCTTTCTCTGTACAGCATGTGGAAAGTTTACATAAACAAAACAATGCGATTTACACTTTCCTTAAGTTCGTAAAATAGCTGGTATCACTAGGTTCATGAGACCAGTTATTTTTATTCGAATCATGTGTTTAGTTACGACTTGAGGTTTCTAGTTCAATGTAATAGTCGTTTGTACTATTCACCCTTTGAAATGTCCCTTTCGTGTGTTTTGTTTCACCACTAAATTTGAAATACCAGCTTGGAGAATCGAATCTGGTATTCTTCCTGGTATATTGTACAAGGGAGGTCCTTCTGTCCATTGGTACTGATATACCGGGCTTCTCCGATGAACCTAGGCGTGCGAAAGGAGCCAGCTGCCCTCATGTACCAACTGAACTATGACAAATATTGCAGAATAGGATATTTTCGTGAGTCTATAGAAATTCATTCTAATGTTGGATCAGCACTGTTTCATATGCAATATTGTTAAATCCATGTGCATACAATTTACATCTGTGTGTGTAGTGAAAGTTTTAGATTAAGAGGAGCCATGAATTTTGTTTAGATTCTACTTGCCTTTACTTGGAGTATATATGAGTTCCATTTCCACGTCCGAGGTATGACTTATGCCTAAAATTACATTAAATGTACAGTGATGGAAAAAAGTTCTTCCCCATAAGACTTTAATGGCAGTAAATAATGCCGGAAGGGTAGGCAACACACATTGCACCATTAGGTGATCGGGTGATTCTGTCTGTCTCAACAGCAAATCGTCTTTCATGCAAAAGCCAACAGGCACAGGAAATGTAAGAAAGTCACGTGACTTGTCAGGTGGAATGTTGTTAGATAATCGCCTTTTTTCAAGCCAGGTCGCAGAACCGACAAGAGCTACACGTTATATGTCCGAAAATGATTCGCCTAAAAACATTGAACGAAACGTTAAAACAATTATTGCCTTAATTACATAGGCTACTATACTATGTGTGCCGCTGTAGCTCAGTCATTAGGGCGTTTTATTACCATGCGAGAGATCTGGGTTCGATCACCGACAGGGGAGAATCTGGATTTTGTCCACCTGTTCAAGCTGCTCCGGTGCCCATCCAGCGTCGTATAAAGTGGGTGCCTGGAGAAAACTGTGGGGAAGGGAGGGGGGTTAGGCGGCCAGGGGCGTGGTGCTGATCACATCATCCCCATCTTACGTCTGATGAAGAAAGCTTGGGGCCTTAATTCCACACTCCCTATACGCCTTCATGGCTTGGTGTAAAGCACAAGGTAGAACTTTGCTTTTTAATTTACTATACACCCCGATTTTGTCGGAACAGAACTTCCCAATCTCTACGTGGGGTTTCTTCCAAGTTCCGTAGGGAAGTGAATAGGCTCCAATTTTTCTTGACACAATTCATACATGTTATATTTCGTTATAAAAACAACAGCCGATATCTTTTGTGTGCGTCTGTGTGTGTGTGTGGGGGGGGGGTATAATCCAAACATGTGAGGTGATCTTTCTCCCACTCAGAAAGAAATCTCAATTCCACAGACTGAAAATGTAGCACTTTCTACATCTTAGCATGCTGATATCTAAAGTTCAAATCACAAACCCTGAGACCTTCTGTAAACAAAACCACCTGCATGCAGAAAGCATTGCAAACTCATAGAAGTAAAATAATCCACACGAAAATCCAGCGTTGTTACAGAATTCATTACGTAAGGTAAAACAATGGCCAATTTGTAGTATGGGATACGCTCCCGCAAATGACGTCTCACTTTAAACCCAGTGCTCTTTCTTTTTTTACTTATTGCTTCACCTTTATGGTTAACTCTTTGCACTAGTAATCATTTCCCATAAATTTGGCTTCTTTCTTGCATGTGAATTGAATATATTTAACTTGCATTTTTTTAGACAAAATGATATAACATGGTAATGTATATTTCTAAGGATGATATAGATAGGAGTGTATTTGAAATTTGTTTGTAGATTTTATGTAAATTGTATCTTATGTAAATAAAATATATAATGGGCATAAACAGCCATATGCATTGCTGTAAGTCCAATAAATATATTGATGATGATGATCAAAACAAGACAAAAAGTTCGTAAATTTATTGCGGTTGGAAACTTTGACAAGCATCCTAATAACGATTTTTGTTCCGCCAAATATAGTGCACTTCGTAAAATAACTTGGTGACATGTTAAGGCAAGATAAGTGTGAACATTTTGTAGTAATATGCATTGTAACTTTCAATGAGCTTAGAGATTTGTGTACATAATGATATTTTATAACATTGGTTATTTTCTAAAAATAATCATGTGAACAGCAAGGAAGTAGTGCAACTTAGTAATATTGCCTGACTTATCCTTAGAAAAATAACATGGCGAGTTCTATGCGTGCGGGAAAGTCTCTGTGTTCTCCGAGCTTGTTTTCAAAACACCAGCAAGGACAGCCTTTGAAAAGGGGTGAGAAACAGATTCTACTCAATATTTATGTAACGTTCTGTCAGTGGTATCCTGAGAAACCAGTAAATGAAGTGGTTAAATTCGTATCCCAGTGCAGTGGTGTGTCAGTGTCTGCAGTTTTAAGGGTTATGAAAGAGAGAATGACCGGGAGAGTAACAATGTATGCGGCTGCATATTCGTCTGATGTTTTGAGAGCGGGTTCTCACATTCAGAGGCTCTTATATAAAATGAATAGGTGCGGCGAACTATGAGTGTAACAGCAGATGATTGCAGTCATGAATCAGCTGACGCGGAGTGATACATCGAATCGGTGAGACCGTTTGTTTACAGAAGGTCTCAGGGTTGGTGATTTACACTTTAGTAGCAAAGTAATGTGTGGAAAGAGAAAAATTAACGATTTGGAAAGCCACAATGGAAATTTCGTATTTTTTTTTTCAATTTGTATTGACATTCATAATATTCATGAACAATCCCAATATTGACAAAATAATAGCTTAGTCGTTCTGCTACTTTCAATTCTTCATTACCGTAGTCACTGTAACTCTCTCTCTCTCTCTCTCTTAGCCTTTCCGATGGCGCAGTGGTTCCGGCGTCGCCTTGTAATCAAGGAGTCCCCGGTTCGATACCCGGTGGACAAACATAGTGGTTCGGATCCCGCTTTAAACTATAGATATAGTCTCGATTAGCCTTACTGTGCATAAAGCTGGACTTAAAATACCAAATGAAATTAAAAATAAAAATCACCGTAACTCTCTACAAAGCCAGAGAATCAAGGTTCGAAACCTGTTGAGGCTTAGATGTAGCATTGCATTCGTATCAGTACCCATCATCTTCATCGTCGTGATTATCGCAAGAGGTAAAAATGCGACACAAAAGAACCCAAACAGAAGCTTGGAATCAATCTGAATATTGGTTACGTTGGATACGTGGTACAATTGTCTTAAAAATTACTTCTTGTGATGTAATAGGGTTTTTGATTAGAGACCATTTGTATAATACATATCGTTGTTGCAAAGTAGTTTCACGTTCACCACACTCTTCGTCTTCGATTGTTTAGAAATCGTAAGGAAGAAGGATCTCTAAATTTCTGCCTTCACATGTCAATGAAACTTTAACATAAATTCAGTGTAGGTCACAAAAGAGATTTACATATTGTTATGATATCTATTAAACGTCACGAAATCTAATTCCAATAGAATACGATACTACTCCATACGTTCCTGTAAATGTTCACCATTAGTCTGGCGAAAAAAAAAAAATAACGAAGATTTCCGTGTTTCCTTGAGCAGAGATAAGGCGCCTGCTTGTAACAAGCAAGAACCAACTCCTTCAAACAGTGACCTTCACTGCCAGAGTGACTCACAGCAGGCCTCCGCTCGTTCCAGTGTGCGTATAAAACAGGTATTTTATTTCGTTCTTTCCAATCCACAGTTATATGAAGCTAACGTTCTAATATTTTCGTAAAATATTGATTGATTGATTGATTTGGTGTTTTAAGTCCACTTTATGCGCATTAAGGCTAATCGGGACTGAACCTACAGTTTAAAGTGGAATCCGAACCACTTGTGCCTCCACCGGGTATCGAACCCGGGACCCCCGGGACAAGGCAATGACGATACCACTGCGCCATGGAGGAGGTCCTTTTCGTAAAATATGTAGTAAACAAGTTGTATACATTATGGTCATCCAGAGTGTTGTTGCCTGCTATTTACACGCGGGAGATGGGGGTGTTGTAAACATTTCTGAACCCAAAGGTCGAGCACGAAGGAAAAATTGTGCAAGCATTGGAGGTAATAACAAGGTAATAGAAGTTGAAGGAATGCTGCAATAAATTATATCAGACATTGAGTAAAAACAGTTCTCATCTCACATAGGGCTATCAGATCAATCTTCAGCGGAAAGTAGGACAAATTGTCTCAAAATGTTGGACACGAACGTATTTGCAGTAAATATAATAGGTTACTAGGACATTGTAGCATATAACGAGAATGTGACACATCTTCAGCTGAAAAATTAATGTTGAAGTGAACGGTTGAGTTCAAAATTCCTCAACTGCTAATTAATAGCACGGCCTTATGTGCTTTCAACTTGTGTATGGAAGACAGAACGTTTTTCGTCGAGGCGGGGCCAGGAAGAGAAAACAATTCATGAATTCGGGAAGAAAAAAGTTCACAATTTCATAAACAAAGTCTGGAAGTTCTTGTTTATTGAAATGTAAAAAACTAATATACACTGGGAAAAAACAGAATCGTGTGCCTTATTTCTCCAATAAGGACTGCTTATGTAATTTCTGGAATGAAACTTGTTACTTCGGACAAATTACCAACACTTATAGTATCGATAAACCTTCACAAAGTAAGCATTTTTATACATATAACCGGACTTTTCCGGATCTAGAAAATCGGGAAGTAATTTCGGAGCTGGGATTGTAATTATTTTTTCTGAACATCCAGTAGCAACCTTGCACACTCTTTGATTTAAACATACTTCTCCAAGGAACCATGTTATCTCAAACTCCCCTCAGATTTTCTGTTTCTCCATCTAATTTGAAGTTACGTGATGCCCAAAATACGTATAAGACATTTGAGATTTCTTTCAAATTCCTTCCGGAGGCCAGACACAACTATAAAATCTAGGACACGTCCGGAAATAAGAATGATTCTTTTAACCTCTTTTTATTTTCTTATTTAGCGTCGTTTTTCTTTCACCTTTTGCTAATCGCGACGACGATTGATGAAGGGCCACTCACAAAGAACACCCATACCCACGACGGGATTCGAACACAGCACATCAGACATCGTAGCACACTGCTAACACTCCGTCACGGATGGAATTCTTATGTCCCTAATCGTTCCACAACCATTTTTCCTATCTTTAACTACACACGAAACATTAAGAACAATCTAAATAAACAGGTGGCAGTTCACACTAACCGTAAAAAAAACATATGCATGTGAAAATGCAAAATAATATTTATTTTTAGGTAGTTGTGATTTATTATTGTATATTAAAGAAATATATTAGTGATAAAATGACGGAAGTAGAGGAACATCTCCAATGAAACACTCATGCCTTATGGATATTTGTATTTTTTGCCGAACAAGGTTCCGAGTTCGAGTTTCGACCAAAATGGGTTCATTGTGTATGTTCATTCATGTCTTTAATGTAATCGTAAATCGTCGTGATGAATAATTTAACTTCAGAGGAAGAAAACTGAGGTAATTACTAATAATAACAAAAACAAAACAAATTTGATCTTAAAGCGCTGGCTTTGCACTACATATTCCATCACGGGGACCATAGGCGTGCGCACAGGGAGGCAAATGCCCCCTAATCATGGACGTCCGCAGATTTTTTTTCCACGAAGAAACAAGCAAGGTATTTTTCCATGTGACATATTACCCCGATAATAGTGTTGCTCCCTCAAAAGACACCTCTTGAATTTAAAATTCTCGCATTCCTGCATCCTCGTTACCATAATTAATGTAAATTATTATGACTGAAATCAAATTATACATGTGAAAACGTACTCTTTGGTTGACATTCGTTTTCTAAGGGGAAGATGTGGCAATCCTTGCCCTCCTTCCAGACAACTATGCCCCTATATTATTATATTTTCACCTATAAATTTAGGATAGATGAATCTTATCGCCGTTATTACACGATATTATACTCTTAAAAAAAATTCAGTATTTTCAAGGTGATGAAAGTTCAAAGCAACTACGGGGGAACGGGGTGCAGTGGCGCAACCACAGCCCCCTCCCTCAACCTTGAACGGAAATCATTTTTAAGGGGGCAAACATGGAAGTAAAGGAAAGCAAAACTAGCAGAATCTAAGAGTAGAAGGACAAAGGATATTAAAGATGGAATTAGATTTTACGTCTTTCTTGCATTATTTCTTCCAGACCGCCAAGAGCACCTGCGGGGGGAAGGGGCGAGGATAGAGCTGCAATTGCCCCCTTGATTTCAAATTTTATACAAATATAAATACATTTTGTAAAATTTTCTTGTTCGCTTCGCTCGCAATGTCTGCTTTTCTTGCAGTCTTGTCAAGTTCAGAGCCGTAGCTAGGGGTCGGCGGGAGTTAACCCTGGACGCCAAATGATCTAAATGAAAAAAAGGTAAAGAGAATAATATGGCGATTAGATCGATATTGTTTTCATTTTGCAAAAATTTGGATCTGAAAATTTATTGCGAGCGAATGCATTTTAAATTACCGAGGAGAGAAGTACTGCTGCTAAAAGGAACGCGCACATTTGAGAGACAATTTATATGATTTTTACTGTTGGTATATATGCATATGTATATATATGTGTGTGTGTGTGTGTTGTATATATATGTATGTATGTATGTATGTATATGTGTGGCGGGCGGGGGAAGGGCTGTATATATAAACACACCCATCAATGCAATAAAATTCAAACAAGTGAGATGAAATTACGTTTTTCTTTCCCGCCTGAACTATCATCAAGGCTCTTGCCCCCCCCACTAATCAGAGGGTCTGCGCACGCCTCTGACGGGGCTGACACTTTACTTAGGTGTAGACACGCTTCGTACAATTTAATGATATCGCGATTACGTAATGAATGTGCATCCAGTTAACTGAAGCCCCAAAAATTCCCATTTTATTACTAAATTCTAAATTAGCATAATATCACATAATTTACGTATTCATAATATGCGCTGCTTTGTTACACTTTGTGGATTGTTTCGTTGTTTTTTTAAAAATTAATGTTGCATTAATCAACTTCAGGTTAATCGCGGCAGGCAAAGTTGAGGGAAAATGACAGTGAAGCAGAACGAGGGGGGCCCTTGGTTCCCGATTAATGAAACTTTGTCTACATGCAACTGAGTCGCTGCGTGAAATCGCTGGGAATGTTATTTATTAATATCTTAATTTTGTTTATTTTATATTGCTAGTCTAGCACTTGCGTCAACAAAGGCGATGAGGATGATTAATGAAGCTATGAAATGGATGATAGGACATGATGATCCATGCCTTACACAAAATTCTAAGTTGGGACTAATGAATATCGATTCGTCTTCTCATTTGTCAAGTAGTTGTTTTTTACTCCAATATTTTTCAAGGACTTCTGGGTTGACAGCATGTGTGTTGCGCGATGATGATTTGATGAAAACCAGCATTTCAGTGAACTTTCTTGACAATGACTCTAATATCAGTTAAGAGAAAATTTCCTTACGAGTAGCTGTTGTTAAGAAACCAATTCCTAAAACGTTTTCTGGTGGTCTCACGGCAGTCAGCTGTTGTTTGTTGTGGCTGGGCCTGGGGGTGTGACTCACGGTGCTGTCAATACTCAATTGTTCCCGAGAATCCAGGTCCGCCAGGCAAAACTAAGCGACAATGTTGTTATTTGGGTTGCATAGACAACAGGCGTTAAGATGTTACGATATCGTAGGTCTCGTGGCTCAAGAACTACTTTCTCTCACTGTACACAGGAATCGGATTTTAGGGTGACGACAACAGTAAATACTGGGTGGCGCACGAATATAGGTGTGTTTCACCTACGTCACAAACTGTTGCATTGTGGGATCGAGCAGCCATGATTGAGGCCATTTCTTGTAAACATACGGCATTCAAGCGGGCGGGCGGGAGATTTGAACCTTGTTTACAATGGTATGCATTGTGCAGTATTCGGTTGTCTAACAAAAACTCTTGTTTATCCTCGAATTTTCCTAGTAAGAACAGAAGGTGCGCTTCACGGCACGGGACTTGTTGTTGATAAGAAGGCGTCGCCGCGTCTGGTTGGCGAGAATAAATCGTGCAAACATTAACGGACAAAGCAAACATTACATAGTGTGGAGTGAACATTTCCTCTCAGGTAAGTTCATATATCACCTTTCTCTGTGACTTTTAGTATAAATGTATCGAACTGGTGGGTTTAATCACACTTGCGAGAAGTGTTTGTTTTTTGGTAGAAAGGTACTGATACTTCCGGCATGTTTGACGACGAAAATGGTAACATTCAAAGTTAAAATGCATCTTGATAATTGTACGTTTGTACTTGATTATTTATATTTCGTTCGTTAACACAAACTGTTATTAATTGTTATCCGATCCATGAGAAAAGGCGCCGGTAGCAGGCTTTGTATACTGTCAGAAAAAAATTCACTGCTTGGTTAAAACATACTAAACATACTTATCAAAGAATCCCAAATTGATTGATTGATTTGGTTTATTTTACTTCGCTTTTCTGCCAGTTTTGGCTGATCGTGAAGACGAGTCTGAGTGATGATATGTTGAAATTGATTAAGGGACACTCACAAAGAACACCCATGCCCAGGCCGGAATTCGAACCCGCGACCTCTGGCATCGTAGCGCGCTGTGTTAACCACTCCGCGACGGAGGCCGGCATATCCTAAATTGTTAAAGCAAGGAGTGAAATTTCTGTTTTCGAGCAACTCAACTTTTTAAATTACAGTACTTGAACATATGTAAATAGGAAACATAGACGATAATGACAGAGCCTTGGAATTTACAGTTAATCTGCACTGGATGTACATATTTCAAGCAGAATCCGAACCACTAAAAAATACGAAAACGAATTGATTCCGGGTAGCTAGGTCAAGTAAATAAACACACGTGAACTACAGTTGGCCAATGGTTTAGGCTCATTTTCATTTCCTTATCGTCAAGTTCACCTGGATCTACATAACAAAACTTCGCTTTTTCTCCATATCCATACCTGTCGACTGCGCAAAGAGTTTGAACATATGCAAAGATCCGCTATTTCCACATGGGACAACATTGTCATTATTTTACCGACATTTTACGCATTTGGCGCAGGTGTAACGAACGTTACGTGGTGGGTATTTCCGTGCAGACGACAAACAACTTGGCCGCGAAGATGGCGGCGGTGCGAATCCTGACGTCACATGAAATTCACCTATAGTCCCTCTGCAATACTACCGATTTTCTCACTGTCTGTGATATGAACAGCTCGCCGGTTGAGGCAAGACTGGCACGCAAGATTCTGAGTGCCGTTCTCGCGTGGATTGATACGTAAAACCTGCTGCAAAGTTAACCTGTCACGGGGCTTACAGTGCGATAAGCAACATATTTTAACTACGCTATTATCACTTTCATGGAAGTTAAGTAGATTTGCATGACATTTGTTGCTGTAATGGCTTGACTAATTAGACCTAATGATAAGTTCGACAGGCAACGATGCAAACCGATGTTGAAAGTATTAATTACTATTGTTATTTTGCAACTTCACTTGTAGGTACTTACAAAATTTTGAACGCATTCCTGCCTTAATTTTTACATCAGTAGTAAATAATATTGCACAGAGCCACTTATTGCTTTGTAAGTAATGAGAATGACAATTTGTAGTTTAGGTCAAAGGCGTGTCGATAGAGTCATTGGAGTTCAACTTCTTGACAATTTGTAGTTTAGGTCAAAGGCGTGTCGATAGAGTCATTGGAGTTTAACTTCTCGAAATCCATAACAATAAAGAAAAAAAATAGAAATTGGAAAATTGTAGAGTATATTTTTATGTTAGATTCCATACAAATATTCCGTTTTTATACATAAATTTATTAGGATACAATGGAAGGGGGGTGGGTGTTAAGCACAGAATGAGAGCTTTTCGTACGGTGCATAGTCCAAGACAAATATAACAGATTTTTCAAATTTAGTAACTTTTTAATTCACTTTCTTGATATTTAAATACATTTTCTGTTTTCACACAGTGTTTTACTATCCTGTCCCTTATTAGCACAACCCTTTTCTCCCAATTCAAGAACTCGCCATTAACCAGAGTGCCTGCCAGGATCAACTTATTTAATTTAGTTTCGGAGAATCATGATCGGTTTCACAAATCCAAAATTTGTTTGCAACCAATTCGGGAAAATAACATGAAGGATAAAGGACCAATGCCGCCAAATGGAAGATGATTTAAATTTATTACAGACATAATACAGCTCTGTTAAGCAAAGAACTGCCTGTACTGTGTTTTAAAGAAACTTTAAAAATAGCTCCACAAGTCCACTAGGTCTCACGTTCAGTTCTGAAAGATATGGAGAAAATGTCTTGACGTATCGGGTTTGAGAAGCACTCCAGGAGTGAAGCAGAACCTCCATGTCCTCAATTTTCAATCCTTACTCTCGTTAATGTTCTTTTTATCCTAGTTTGTAGAGAAATTTGGTGAGAAATATCAGTATGTAGACAAAATGAAGAACAGCTTTCATCTTTTTGTAGTTGAAATTTGTTTATTGTTCCTGTTTTTTACATCTCTCAATGTTAGTCGCACGCAAGGATGAATGGTGAATTGATGAATTAAGCGCCTAAAGGTTTACCCAGGATTTGAACTAGGGCCGCCGTACTAACCACTCCTCCACGAAGGTGAGTTCTTTATGCAACCACATGGTGCAACATAATCACACGGTACGTTTCAGAACGCAAGAAAATTATTTAAGCACTGCGACTAAGTTCGTTAAAAATATGTCTGTCGGATGCAAAATCAGCCTCTGTATGCGACAGTAGCCCTCTTGAAGTTTTTCCCTCGACATGGCCCTATTTCAGTTTATTGTTGCTGAACTGCCATTGACTTTCTATTACAAAATTATACCTACCTACAGTTTATCCGAACCACTGTGCACTGTGCTTCCCTCCACCGGTAAGCAGAGACCATTTGATTACAAATATGCCACTACACTATTGGGAACAAACCTTGCTACCCTCAATATAATCATATAGATATAGATTTTCTGTAGAAACGTGGTTGAGATTGAAATTATATGAAGACAAAACACGCAAATGAAATTAATAGTTCATAGAGTTCATCGATCATCGTGCAGTGTTATATTGGAAAAATACACAAGCGGAGATGCTTTCTGTAATTTGAAACATACTTTCAGTTGCATTCCTCACATCCACATCTATTGAATGTACTGAGAAGAGTAGAAAGGGAGGGGGGATGTTTTCCAATTACGAAATCATTCCATTAATATCGGAATACAACGAATTCCGTACCGCTTCAAATAAAACGAATGAAAAATTTAAAATGTGCATAATAATACATTTATACTCAAAAATAATAATTTAATAAATATGTTACAAATATTGAAAAAGGGAATATACATTTCCTACAAGCCTATATTCTTAAAGAATACATGTTTGAAGTAAAATAAACATTATTGGCAATAGATGAATGTGTGATCAGGAGTTATATGATCATCATAATGTGTACTACATTATCCATTAGTTATAATTAGACTCACTTTTATTGAGCAAGAGCAATTTGCATTAGCTGTGAATGGAGACGAACTGATTAAGGAATTCAATACTGATTCCTATATTAGGGAGTAATCTCTTTTAATCAGACTTATGTGTTCTATAATTGTATATATATATATATATATATATATATATATATATATATATATATATATATATAACTTCCAATATACATGTACAGTGGAACCTTGATAACTCGAACCTCAGCATCTTGAATTCCTTGATAAGTCGAACTTTTTGTAATCCCCTTGAATTGTCCATAACACTCAATGCTAATTTTACCTCAAAAACTCGAATAAAACCTTGATAAGACGAATTTTTGTACACTTTGTGGGATGCCGTTCGAGTTCAATACCTCGAAAGTAGAGTATGAAAAACCTCTACGAGTCGAAGTTAAATTCTAATCACCTCTATAACTCGAAGTTTTATTAGCACGGACCTCAATAAGTCGAAGTGTAGGGTGCGTACGTACAATGTCAGGTGATCAACAATCGTGTCGGGACTTGAACTCTCCCACAGCACCGTGTATGTAACGATCATTGTTAATGTGCTTTAGACCTCTATAACTCGAAGTCGGCGATTTTGGCCCTCAATCACTCGAACCTTGGTAAGTCGAAATCTTTGATACCTAGATTTTTTTCTTTTTCCCCTCAAGTTCGAGTTATCAAGGTTCCACTGTATTAATGTTATCGAATCCATTTCTAAAGTTTAACAAAATACTTCAAATTTTGTAGTGATTGAAATTGCAGTTTTCTATGTATTTTTGAGAGAATAAACGCAGTAACACTCTGATGATACTTCCTTACAAGCACGAAAGTGAATAGCGATAGGGACTTGTAAATTATATTGTAGGTAGTTTTAATCTTGTAGGTGACCCCATCAGATGTTTAAGGTTGCATATACTTATGACAAATTGGAGGGCTCTGTCCAGCCAAAAAATGACGAAAAAATCGCTTTTGTCCTCCCTACTGTGGGTGTCTACAAGTGTTGTAAACTCTAATCTACAGTTCATTTATAAGCTTATATCTTTCTTGTGCACGAAATGGACGACGGAAGTGTTTCATAAACTCACGAATCCATTATATTTTACATTGTGCCATGGAAGTGTTATGAGATTTTCCTATTCTTTATTGGGTAAGAAATAAAGCCATACACGTACGGGTTGTTTAGTTCCAGTGACAGGTGCTTAGAGTACTGAACACCGTAATGGTAGGGGATATCAGTAGTAAAAGCGTGCTCCTGAACTTAATGTTGGTTACATTTTTGTTTCTATTATTTTCAAATATTATGCTTCAGCGTATGACACAAATACAGTTGAGAAAATATATGAAACATCACTGTTCGCAGAGGGAAAAAAAGATCAAATTTCTATAATGAAAAAATGCATTTGTATTCGTCCGTAATTGAAGCTCAGGCAGACGACGGCAATTTTCCATGTGAACTAGCCATAAACCTAAAAATTGTCGCGAATAAGTTAAATATCTTCTTGAGATAAAGTTTCCGAAGTGATAGAACAATCCGTAGCTAAATTCTTAATAGTTTTCGTGCTCGAATTGGAAATTCCTAGTTGGGGAATGTTATTCGAGCCTTGGGATTAGGTTGAGAAGGGGGGGACAGGGAATTGAACCTTCCACTAGGATTACAACATTTAATGTGTATATTTAAATCGGCCGGTGCCTACAATTTAAAATGAAATATTTAACCTTAAAGAGACCAATTAGGCTATTACAAAAGCCAACAGGAATAACAACTAGACAATCACAAGGGTTCTTAACGCTTTAAAATATTTTGTATCAGGGCTCGAAATGGGAATTTTCACGAAACAGAACCGTTTACTTCCGTTAACATGCTGTTCTCTATTTTTGTCTCAGATTACGACAGTGACGAGACGGAACAGGAAAGTTCCAGACATTCACGAACTGGAACGCCGTTCCAGACCTTTCCAGTCAATTTTTACACCTGTTTTGTATTGTAATATCATAATAGAAGCTTTAATTATTATTATTATTATTATTATTATTATTATTACATATTTGTGTAAAATGGGATCATATTCACTCGCTTGCCTAACTCCAAATATCACCGCACTTCTATGGTTATAATGGTAAGTTTTTTTGCTCTCTCATTAAATTCTAAATTCGTACTAAAAGTTCAGAAGTGAAAATGCAAGGAAACATATATGTATAAGAAACAAGGAGTTGAGTGAAAAGTAATATTATCATAATGGTGTTGAAGTTCTCTAGAATTTGAAGCTAGTAAGTTTCAGGAAATCAATGTGCTTTCTGAGATCTAACGTCCGGAAGGGAGGCAAGGTGAAATGAATGAAAAATGAATGTTTTATCTAAAATGTATATATGCCACACGTATAATTTCATTTCAGTCACAATAATTTGAGGGCGTTGAAGGAACTTGATAACTTTAAACTGAAGGAGTGGTTCTTTGAGGGGACAACGCTATTATGGGGGAAAATATGCCTCGTTTGCCTCCTCCTCTGGAAAAATAAACCTTGCTTGCTTGTCCCTCCCTGAAATAAATCATTGGAAAGTCCATGTTGTTAACGCCTCTTTATCTCTTACATTAAAAGTTACAGGGAAACTATTCATATTTCTCTGTGTGCTAAGATAATTCAGTAGAGAAGTTACTCAAGTAAAAGTATTTTATCTCCATTTTAGAAGATGGAATATAAAATATCAATGTCGTATCAAATAGTATTCATTAGGTCTTCGTAGTTTACGCGCATGAGACAAAGAGTATCAGTACCTACCGGACATGCATTTTGTCTGCAACTGCAACATTCCTTCGGTAGAGTGTAAAGACACAGGCGACAACGAACAAAACACAAATGAACCAGGCCATGATTCTGCTCTCTCTCTTCCTCTCTCTCAGAAAATTCCACCTCGCAAACAATAATTTCCTGGGATTTTCCCCTCGCGAGGCGCCAAATGTTTCAGCACATGTGGCTCGCGTCAGTGTCAGCAGACCGATTGTGTTGCGCGCCTGGTGACTTGACAGCACGCATGTCACAATGATGAAGCATACGCAGTGTGGTTGTGAGTTAGACAACCTTGCGAATTTAAACATTGCACCTGCATAACTAGGAAGGGTTGCAAGTCTCTACATATTTTTCTTACGTGCAGAAGAAACTTACCATTTATTTTGCCCACGCAAATAGCCTATGTGAGGGTGCGTGTGCCCCCACATGTACTTATGTGCAAATATTAATAATTATATTATGGTATGATTGTTGATTTCAATTTTTAAAATTAGAAATAATTGAACACGATGTCACACTTCACTTGAAAAATTCCAAATCATGAACCAGGAAGAGAGCCAGGGACGGCGCTACGGGGGGAGGGGGGCTAGGGGGGCTGAAACCCCAAAAACTGCTCTCAGCTCCCCCTGTAGCCCCCCTAGATTTTTGTAGTATGGTAGACGCATTTCGACCGAAAACTTAAAAAGTAGAAGTTTTCATTTTCCATTTTTAAACTTCCATTGGGGCAAGTACGATGATCAAGTGCATTTTCTAGTTCGGTTAGATTGCAAGGTTATTTTATTACGATGTGTTCTAAAATAAAGAGGGGGTGCAGCTGCATATATACCTGGATAACCGTGGCAACTGATCATTTGATACTAAGTAATTGGTCAATCATCTTTCTACGAAATCTGCTGCCAGCCTGGTAGGTGGACGTATTCAGTGACTGTGAGATTGTTCTTTAATTGTTGGCATACAGCTAAATGTGTACAATTATTAGCCTTTATAAATCGCATCACTATATTTCGGAATAAGTCTAACAGGTGTGACAAATGAAATTATTTTTTATAAGTAGGACGACATTCAAAATCTAGAGAAGTGTTATGTTTCTTTTATGCTTGTTAGTTCCTCATTCGAGTACCTTCAATGACATGATGTTCTCTCATTTGTTTGATTATTATATCTATCCTTTTCGTTGCAAATATTCGGGAGGGAGAAATACGACGTTAAAGAATTAAGGAGTACACATACTACCTAATTCTTAAATGCTAAGAATTGGAAAGATTAAAATTGGGCTCCCAGCACCGATAGTCTAACGATAAAACTGCCGCCTTGATATCAATGGGTCCCGGGTTCGATCCCCGATGGAGTTAACATTCCATTAGTTGGTTCGGATTCCAATAGATGCTGTAGCTCTCATATAGTGAACCTTAATAAAATTGAATCAACTAACATATGGTGCACGCTTGGGCAACTTTATTGCTCGCAGTCCTAGTCCTACATGTTAATTACTTATCATATGTGATGTTAAAAAATAATTTCTGCAGTGCCGTCATAGTGGCAAAATTTGATTCTGTGCGGCAAAATCAATATTTAAAGCACATCTAAAACAATTTATCCAATTCTGATTAGTATTTATGTATAATTACTCTGAAATAAAATTATAATCTTCAGCAGTTATTTTCTCTAATTAAAATGACCAGTACAAGAGTTGGAACTATATTCATTGCTTTTATGTGAAAGTATTGCCTCTTAGTGGAGGTGAATTTGTGGTGAAAATATGTTTTGTTCCTTGAAAGTTGCACCTCCTAAGTGGACGGTATTTCTCGCATCCTCCCCATTTTTAACCCTAAGTTCTGAATTTCAGTTGTGGAACAAGAAAACTTAAGATATTTCGTCATGGCAGAGAAAATGACATAATTAAGACACTTTCTATTCAAGGGTGGTGTTGTTTATTTGATGCCTACTTTATTAAGTTAGTTTCGCTATTCTGAAGCACGAAAAGCTACAATCTTTCACCGCTCCGCTCATTACTTACTGTTGTGATTTGGACAGTTTGTTTAAAGTTTTGGCACACTATGAGGCAGAAAAGAACTCAAAATAAAGATCATTCAGGAGCTTCCTTTTACGATCTTTATAAGCTTTGTGTTATTGAAATGTGCATACCCCCATCAACGGCTGCTTGTGGCAGATCAAGTGTTACCTTCGTAATCGAATTGGTAACGGGAGGTTGAGTGGTCTGTCTTATTCTGTCTTGTGAGAAAGAGCTTGCCATATCTTTGGATTTAAACAAGGTTATAGCTGCTCATAAAACATATGTATCTTATTGTAATTTCTTGCTAGGTTTCATTTTCTCATTTTAGAAAAAAAGTACTAAAAGTCTTTCCATAGACATAATGTTACCTTTAGTATTTATACGTATATCCAGCGAGTTGATAATGAATGTAGTTTATGGTATAATTTGTACTGTTCATGTAAATACGAGGGTCACTATTTATATTTTGAGCCTTGGCAACACTGATTGAAGTTAGGCGCGATTTGACGTTTGCACGGAATCGTCTGGCATTATTGACCATAACGTACTTCAAATGTTTTGTCAATAGCTTCATTTGTGTTGTTTATGTTGCCTTGGAGATTGCGCCACAACAATAAAATGGAATTAACTCGTGAACATTTTCGTGCGATGATTTTTTACGATTTTCGCCGTGGATTATCAAGACAAGAGTGCATCGATCAACTTACTTCCACATTTGGCGATGAAGCCCCATCCTTTGCCACTGTGAAACGCTGGTATAACGAATTTAATCGTGGCCGCCATTCGCTCACCGACGAGATTCGCGAAGGTCGTCCAAAATCAGTTGTTGTTCAAGAAAACATTGATGCTGTGCAAAACCTAATACTGCAAGATCGTCATGTGACATACTGTGAGATTGAGGCAACCATAGGCATTAGTTCAACCAGCATATATAAAATATTACATGATCATTTAGCTGTGAGAAAGGTATGTTCTCGTTGGATCCCACACAATTTGACAAAAACTCAAAAAGACGCTCGCGTCAATTGGTGCAAACAAATGCTCAATAAATACAATCGTGGTGCTTCAAAAGACGTATATAAGATTATAACAGGTGACGAATCATGGATATATGCAAAATGAGCCGGAACGTAAACAGCAGTCGACTGTATGGGTGTTTCAAGATGAACCCAATCCAACAAAAGTTGTTCGCGCTCGAAGCACATCGAAACAAATGGTCGCCTGTTTTTTCGGGAAAACTGGTCATGTGGCAACTGTGCCTTTAGAGGAACGTAGAACGGTCAACTCTGTTGCCAGAGGTCTTCGGTCAAATACGGAAAACAAACAAACGCCGTCGGATCATTCTTCATCAAGACAATGCCAGCTGTCACACATCTCGTCTAACAACCGACTTTATGAACAGTCAAAAAATCGAATTGATGGGTCATCCGCCGTACAGTTTTGATTTGGCACCCAATGACTTCTTCTTGTTCCCGAATGTCAAGAATAATTTGCGTGGACAACGATTTTCGTCGGCGGAAGACGCCGTTGATGCGTTCAAAAACCATATTATGGAGGTGTCTCAAGAAGATTGGAAAAAACTGCTTTGACAAATGGTTCGAACGAATGCAAAAGTGTATTGACCATAAAGGAGAATACTTTGAAAAACAATAAAGCAGTTTTCAATGCCAAATTCCTGTTTTTTCATTGTTAGGCTCAAAATATAAATAGTGACCCTCGTAGTACGTCTGCGATATTATTCCACCCAATAATGGCGTACGAAAAGAAAACAATATAATTATTGTATTTTGCTTGACATAAAAGATTCGTGGCTAAAAGTACTTTTGAATATGATGGATCAAAATGCAACATCTCAGCGATTTATCTTTGTGTCTGACTGTAAAATATGTCACTGGTAAAATTATACCACGGTAATCTTATTAAGTAAATACTTTTAGCAGGCATTAGTTAGACCCTTAGAATCTGACTCAGAAATCTGTAGCCACCCCCCCCCCACTTATTTCAGGATAGCGCCGTTCACCCCTTATCCCACTTTCGTTTTTCAATTCGAACACTACAGTATTGTGAGATAGTCCAGATTTTGGACTCACATAAACAGACAAGTACATACAAAAGAGGAGCCATTCAAACAAGACTCCCCATTTTACAAGTTGTATTCCATTTTCTAGGACTTACCTCATGATAGCTTCTTGAAGTTTCCCCAGTCGCTTAGTTTATTGTCTTCCCACTTCATCTTTCTCCCCTGATTTGTGATGCGCACTAACTTTTTGTTCTTCTACATCAGTTCATAACTTTAAATTCCATTCGGCAAACATTCATTGACGAATGCTTGTATTTGCAATTCTGAATCTCTCATCAGAAATAATCACATTGTATTATTGTTAAATATTCTAATTTTACTCTTTGCAGACAGCTTCTTAGAAAACAAAGCATATTTTCTATTAGAGTGAATGAACTTCGGACTTTTCCCGTCTTCTCATTGACTTTATTATCCAATAACCTTTCAAACGAGAAAAATTTCTACATTTATGGTTCTAGATAATATCCTCATGCCTTGTAGCATTTATCCTCATTATTTTTTTGATCTCGTTTCTGAACAGATACGAAAGTTCCCATTTAGAGAGCTGAGGTTATGAGAAAATACTGTTGAGGAAACATATACGGCTAAAGTATTCGTAAGTATTGACGCGATGCCAGATCTCAAAAATAAAAACGAAGTTGTAACTAATGACAACGAAACGTTTTACCACAGAACTGAACTCTAATGAGACTCGTATACGGTGGCAATCAGCATCCTTTATGGCAAAACCCTAGTTTCTATCCTCATGATGTTGCCTTTTTTTATCGCTACAGTTTTTTTCGCTTCTTTTTTGAGATCTGGTTTTGTTGTAGGCTTCTCTTTACTATCGTCCGATTTGTCTTCCTAACTGCAGTTTTCAAAACCTTTTCAATCCAAAATATTGCATTAGGAAGCAGTATTGTCATAGTCGTTTTGCAGATGTACAATTTAATATGGTCAATTATACGTTTGTATTAAGTCTACTTTATGCTCATATAGGCAAATCGAGACTGGACCTACAGTTTGAAGTAGGTTTCTAACCACTGCGCAATGTACCTCCAGCGGAAAATGGTCAATTATATAGCAGAATTGAATTTATTTATTGCTTTATTCTCAAATTCTCAGACAAAGTTTACTGATCTTGGATTAATCAAGTGTGCAGTAATGACTTCGCACGAAGTTCACTTTATGCTTAGACAGGCTAATTTGGACTGGACTTACAGTTGGAACTGGGATCGGAGTCACTGTGCAATGAACGTAGCTCCACTGAAGATCAACCTGGAAATCTTTTGATTACAAGGCAACAGCGTCTAAAACAATATCTAAAGGGAAGGCCCGTAGAATGTATTACGCACAGGCGCGGTGGGCCAGCGCACAGGAACAGTGAACCCCCAGTAATGTGCGGTATTTACTTCAAGAGTGGACAATAAACAATATCTTTATCTTTTCGCAATTTTTCGCAAAAATTCCTACGTAATAAGTAATGTCTTTGAGGCGCAACACGACAAATTATTTTGCTGCCCAAGCGAATCCGCGAGCCAGCCGCGCTGGTACAGTTCCTCAGTTGAACCCCTTCAGGATAACTCCTGCCATGGTGAAAGCATCGGGCGGCAGACAAATGCTCGAGGTGGGAATAGGGCAAAATACATGGAAACGGATACTGCCGAACTCCCGTCTCAGGAAAACGGACATGCGCAGTTCGTGCTCTTGCAGAACGCAGTCCTCACAGCCAAAGAGCTGCTTTTTCCCTTGCAGTGTTGTTCTGTGGCCTTCAAGCAATCTTATCTTTGTATCACTTTTGTGCCAAATATCTTACACGAACTGCAAGCTTGTAGCAGAGATGGATGAGTAGCAATGAATGAAAGCTAGAATTACAGGAGATGAATTAAAGTAAAAGCAAAATAATTTGTGCATACATCCAGACGTTTTCTCTTAAGGTGGAAACATTTCAGGTACGCGAAAGTAACATAATGGGGCGGTTAGAAGCCACGACCCTGTCAGGTCTCAATTTTTCTAGTTTTTGAAGTGCTCGGATAGTTGTTACAAAATATTAAATGATGCTTTGAGTGAAGCGAGAGGTTGACTGTGCTTAGGTAATGTCATTTGATGGAGTGTAGGTGTTGCTATCTGTGCAGGAAGAAATGACCGCTCGAAATGAATATATTAACGTAAACAAACATCCTTGTGCGTTGAAAGGAAATTAGAGATAAAGGATTAGCTTATCGACCCATCCCAAATTTGAACAAGGCTGTCGCGTTTAAAATCAAGGGGTTTCAGGTTCGATTTCTAGTGCGCACATATCATGTGCGATTACTCTTTAAGAACAGTAAGACCACTTCTGACGAGTCTTTTTTAAAATTGTAGTTATAGTTTACAATTTATATGGTTTTCATTATAATTTGGGCTGTACGAAATAATTTAGACAAGTGATTCATAAACACATCCCCAACACCTTCGTAACAGATTCTCATTCTATTACCATACAACCCCGAAATTTCCATAATGGCACAATTTATTGTCGTTTCAGCGCTTAATTTATTCGTATATCCCTACTATAAAACATCATACTCCCACATAAGAACTTACTTGTTTGGCGGAGAAAGTCTTATTTGCGGAAACTGAATATGTTTCATACAGTAGCGTGCCCAAAGAGGAATGGTGGGGGACATAACCTTTTGGCCTCGCATTTCTAAAAAAAGAACGTCAGAGACATTAAAATATGTAAAAAAGATGGCTGGCTATAGTAAAAAATATATACGTACCCCGCCCTTTCGAAAATAGTAGGCACGCCACTGGTTTCATATTACAACGGTGAACCCCAGGAAAACAATCCACGACCCGCGCCTGATTACGCAGGAGGTTTAGTTAAATATTGTCTGTTATTATTCGTTCTGTCAATTTAACTGCAAAACCCTGGAGTTGTTTTATTTAAACTTTCATTTCAGTTATTACAAGAGGAGTGGATTTTCTCTTTAGTCTCTAGAGACAGCATTCCGCCAGTTTGAATTTCTCCTGACCATTAGTATAATTGCTTGTGAGAATTGAACTAGTTGGTCGTAGCTATCGGCAACAAAGACAGTATGAGTCCAGAGAGGTAGTTTACGGGTGTGCGAGGAAAAGCGTTTAAAATTCTCTTTCTGCTGCTCCATTAAATCGACAACCTTTCGACGAGAGCGTATTGGACTCAAACTGGTAACTCATAAGAAGCTTTTAGAACTTTCCTTTCCAGCTCGATATTAAAATCTGATCTAATATTTACTCACTTTGCATTTCTTACGTTCTCCAGTACATTTTGTTCCAAGTTACCAGCGCATTTGTTGAAGAAAACAGGAAGTTTAAATTTATAGAGGTGAAACCTTCTGTGATATTCAACAATCACAAGTTCTTGAATTTTCTGGAGAATAATAGCATCATAAGTTTCAGAGTGTTATGCAATTAATACCCCATATATAATTAACTTACCTTGAATTATCCTTGGAAATATTTAACAGCAAGAAACAAACAAAAGAAGAGAACTGTCGATATATGCAATTTCCAATCGACGTCTTTGCATATTGACTTTAAGTGCTTTGTGAGTTTGGAAACTTCCGACTGTATTGAATGTGAACTGTTTACGCACACACGGCACATTACAACGTAGATGTGGAGGTAGGGCCCACACATTCACAGTCTCGGCCTTTGTGGAGTTGACGTGATCAGCACGAAGCTCTGGTCGCCTTTAGCTCTCAGAGTTGAACCCATTTATTTGAAGCTGGATGAATCCCCCAGAGCCATTCCATGCAGGGACGTTGGTTGAAAAATTTCACCTGAAATGATACATCCCGGGAAAACTACCATGTCGACGACCTCGACTATATATCCGAGATACATACATACCCGTGTCTGTGCGTGTGTGTTAAATATTCTCGTGTATATTATAGGAGAGAATTTAAATCATGTCCCATTTAGAATATCGGTGTTCATGCTTTGGTACAAAATATTTAGAGGAAGCCATTGCTGCGACAGGCTCAGAGTCCATGCCAGGTGTTCTGGTTTTGTATCCTGAACAAGAAACAAGCATCACTATATGTTTCCATGTTTATTCCTTCTCTAAATTATATGCAAGTCTAAGGAACATGACTTTTCCTTCTTGAAATCATTTTCTTTCAGGATTTTTTAAAAATTTTCACGTAAGTGAATGAATATCCGCAGTGAACGCGATTCTGCAACTTATGGTTGAATCGTATAAACCTTGTTTGGTCATCAATGGCTCGACATGACATGTTAAATTTTACTCTATAACTTTCAATTGTTTAAACAAATTGCAATTTCCATTAGTTATTCGTTTTCACACACATGATAGGGATATTGTCATTTTAATTAGTCCAGCAACTTGCTTGCAAGTTTATCCCCGGTCACAGCAACTTACGACTACGGTAAAGTTACAGGTGTTCTATCTACCTTACAAACAGGAATTAAATGTAATTATGTTCTGAGCAAAGTTGTAGAGTGGGATTCACACATGTAATGAAGTAAATTGTCCATCACTACGTTCATTGACTGTTCTGCTCAATGCGAAGTTCAAGAATTGAACCTAAAAGCCAGTGAGCATTGTAAGAATTGTTCATCTCTAGGCTAGTCGTTCATCGGGTAATTCCAGCATTCATTTGATCAGATCAGCACCACCTATTGATCTAGTGTTTACTTACAAGATCTTTGGTTTTATGCAATGCGAGGTTACAGAATTTGATTTGATTGATTTTAATTTGGTTAATTTTACTTCGCTTTTTTTCTACTTTTGGCTAATCGCGAAGATAAGGATGAGTGATAATATGATGAAGGGACACACAAAGAACATCCATGCCAAGGCCGGGATTCAGATCAGGAACCCGTGACATCGTAGCGCACTGTGCTAACCACTGCGTCACGAATGTCGGCGTTACAGAATTCAAACAAAACACAAAGGGGGCATCTGCACCAACATCAAAACAATTCCATTCCTTAAAAATACATAGGACACAAGAGAAAAGTGAGTAAAATTAGAGATGGACAATTTGCTTGTTATCATGTATGCATCTCATTGCATCTACATACATTCTATACATTACATCCATTACAATAATTTAATTTATGCACAGATAGGTTAATCAGAACTGGGCCCGCAATTTGAAGTGCAATCCGAACTACTGTGTACTTCCACCGAATCGAACCTAGGACCCTTTGCACTACAATAATTCAAGCAAAGTTGCTGTACTATAAGCCCTAATATCAAACCTTCGCATGTCCAAAAAATTGGTTTTGGACTGAATAGCGAAACAAATTTGTACAACATAACAGGTAGTACAGATAATAACAATTTAGTATGAATATTGTTATAGTAATAGTATTGGGTAAGACATTTATTCTTTAACATTAATATTATTAACAATTTTTGTACTTAGTAACACAAAATATCAATAGTATTGGTAGGCCAGGAGAATCACAGAGGCATGCTGAAATTAGCAATAGCTTCGAAGCAACACAAGAACACACAATTTATTATTTCAAAGAAACGGGTTTTGGGATATTTAACTCTTAATGCAGGGAAATGAGTTTATTAACCAAGAGACATAAAACATACTGAGTATTCCAGTAGTTCATTTCCGTCGGCCTAGGAACCGTATGTTGGTCAAAATGGCGCCGGCAGGTCGCTTCCTATTGCAAAAGTTGATGGTGCGGCCAAGGTTGCCAGATCTTGCTTCGTGCAGTGCCACCAGGAGCTGGAAGACTTCTCTTCTAGACGGAGTGCACATGTACTGGTAGGTGTCGTAGTTGCGGGAGCGGTTTTGCCGTTTCCAGTTGTAGTATCGCCTATTGTACCGTGACCTCTTCCATGGACTGGTACGTACTGTTAGATCGTCGTCCTCTCCGCTTTCGATTTCAGAAGGACTCTCTACATAAACCAACGGATTGTCGTTGTCATTCCAAGGTTCCTTTAGCAACTGGGTCAAATAAGATGAAAGGTCATCCAAGCCCTTCATACTCTGGGGGCTCATGGATAGTGACTCTACACCGATTGGGGACATCTCGTTAGACTGGCCTTGGATATCTGGAAAGATACAATAACCTCTTAGATGGGGAACCTACATCACAAACAAACTCTTACTCGCAACACTAAGGAACAGTAGGATCTGTGAACATAAGGGCGTGTAAATAAGTTTATTTTTTGGTGGACGGGTTCTCAAATCCATCGGAACTACCTTCTAAATTATAACACGAATAATAGAGCACGAAATGTTGCCTTTCTTTACCAATTTATTTTACATCGCAACATTTCAATCCTCTTTCTTGCTTACGTATTTATTTTATTGCGGAATGGCGAATATGAGAATTTTGATTGTGAAATTGTGAAAAATCTTGACGTGATGGGGAAAATGGATATCATGTGCGTGCATGATCAGCTATCAAAATATTTTCAGAATCACTTATTGATTTGGAAACAACCTAAATTTCCCTTGCATAAATTTATTTTGATGCGTTAGGTAATAGATGTAATGTAATGGCAAATATGATAATTTTGATTGTGAAATTATGAAAAATCCTGACTTGATGGGAAAATATGGATGTGATTTCCGTGATCAGGATTCAAAATACTTCCAGAATCACCTATTGATTTGAAATCATCCGATTTTTTCCCCCAAAAATGCAGGGCTGTGATCCATGAACATAACTTAATTCTTACAATTTACACAAGATATGATACCACGAATGTAAAGATAGACAAATATTGTGAAAATAAATATCAGACAGTGTAAAAACTACTTGGGTTTACAGGCCTCCAGCTGGACAATTATATAATTATCAGCCTACATTGCAGATACTCACATACTCCTTACATTCTGTGCGCTTGCACGGAATGATTTTGTATTTGTGGTGCCATTCTCTGATTTGTGATCGTTTTGTTTCACGACTTGAAACAAAACTCACATTACGAACAATGATCACCCATGAATCTCGCTTAAGGCTGAAGTAATAGTTAATTGTAAGAGCTATTCCAAAACATTGCAACTTATTTTTAAGCTTATGTATCTTTACATACGATATTTTTAACGATACTTTATATTTCCTCTTCTGAAAATATTGAAGTAATTTTTCAACAAATAATAGCTAATAACGATTGCTCTGGAGAACTTAAATTTTTCTCATAGAAACTATATTGAGAAGTAAGAATGATTAAATATTTCCACTCTTCATCTAACATCACCATTTGAGTAGGTTTATGTGTTTATAATCACAAAATAGACATACTGATGTCGGGAAGCCTATAGACCTACTGACAATTATACGCATTTGAGATTTGCACATTTTAAACAATATTGTCTCAACCACTAACATCTAAAGGTGGCTTATGAAGTTTCATATCGTGAAACGTGTTGGCATAGCAATTCAAAGATAGCGGTGATGCGGAATTTGAATAAATAGAAAGGATAACTGACATGAAAAATAATGGAAAAATTGGAGAAAACCTTATTTGCTCGGCTACCACATTACGGTGGCCCTATAAGATATTTAGTAATATCAAGTTAACCAAAATTCAAATATTAGGAGTAATATTAACAAATGAAAATTATATTAAAGAGGAAATAAAAAGTAGGCTTAATTCAGGAAATGCATGTTACTTCTCTCTTCATAAACTTTTGTCTTCTCGTTTAATATCTAAGAAACTAAAAGTTAAAATATACAAAACAGTAATTTTGCCTGTAGTATTATATGGGTGTGAAACTTGGTCCCTTACATTGAAAGAGGAACATAAATTGAGAGTATTTGAAAATAAGATCCTTAGGAAAATCTTTGGACCTAAAAGGGATGAGGAGACAGGTGAGTGGAGAAGGTTACATAATTTAGAACTAAGTACATAATTTGCATTCATGTCCAGATATTACTAGAATAATTAAATCAAGAAGACTTAGGTGGGCAGGCCATGTGGCACGAATGGGAGAAGAAAGAAGAGTTTACAGGATTCTTGTTGGGAAACCTGATGGTAAGAGACCTGTAGGAAGGCAAAGACGTTGAGATGGACCTAAAGGAAATCGGTAGGGATGGAAAAGAGTATATAGATCTTGCTCAAGATAGGAACAGATGGAAGGCCTGTGTTGCTGCAGCCATGAACATTCGGGTTTAAGAAGGCTAGAGAGTTAGTTAGTTAGTTAGTTATGTTAACCAAAATAGACTACTAGATATTGAACAGCTAAAATAAAATGTAATAGCATGAAATGTATCTGTCGAGTGAAATATTATATATTAGGATTATGTAACAATGATATTCGTTGGCACAATTAAAGAGAGTGCAGTGGTAGAGGCGCCAACTTAAGATAAATTTTGGTGGGCAAGGCACATTTTTTGGGGGACAAGGTTGGCATAAACAATACTTTATATGTGTAAATATATGTAAAATGTGTTCTTCTGCGTGAGTCGTAGGGGGCACAAAGTGCCTTACCCCCCCTCCCCGCCCCACAAATCGGCGCCTATGTGCACTAGTGAATGTAAAACGATTCTCATGAACTCCTCATTGACTTCAAATGGTCCATTTCTTGTCCTAGAAATTTCCTTCAAAAGCCTGTGTATAGACCGTGCCATACTTGTACACAAAACATACATTTCGATCGTCGAGCGACTGAATTTGCTGCTGACGTAAGAATAGTGATATTTAACATGACCTGGAGCGGAACTTCAGTCACTGAAAATAATTAAGTAAGCTGCTTACTTGCAAATGCTTTTGGAAACACTGGGTTATTTGGGTTATCTTTGGTTAAGGAAAATGTTCAGGCCTATTCGTAGCATTGTTAAAGTAATTAATGGAGTACAAACGATTTCATTTCTACATTTTTTAATAGGTGCACTATATAAAGTTTAAATCAACAAGTTATAATAACTATATTTTTCTATTCAAGTACATTTCAGGATCTTAAGAGCTAAAACCCATTCTAAATGTACGCCACTGTAAGTACTTATAATGAATTGGACATTTTCCCGTTATACAAACGAATATCAATATGCTGATTTAACAAAATATCAAACTAACAATACAGAATACTTTTCTTGTATTCTTAGTTCATTAACTGATTGATTTGGTTTATTTTCCTTCGCTCTTCTGTCACTTTTGACTATTCGTCAAGATGAGGATGAGTCATGCTGTGATAAAAATATTGATGACGGGACACTCACAAAGAACACCCATGCTCAGGACGAAATTCGAACCCGGGATCCTTAGTAGTCTTAGTTCATAAGTAAAATTGGATAAGTTTATTATTATTATTATTTTCTTTTACAAGTTCTTGCCACTGGCAATTTTACTTTCGTGAATGTGATTTGTTGCCTCTCAAATGTGCTGTTTTCCTTAACAGGTAAATGCACTGCAGTATTTTTCCTTTCCACACCAAGGCAAAAAATACAGGTTTTCCGTCCGGTCATTGTCGTTGGTATCATTCAATCAGACCATGCAGTATTAAAAAGGAGAGCAAGCGTCACGCTTTACGTCACGTTTTTTGTGGTAATTAAATTTTCATTTGCTGTTGGGATGCAGGGATACAGCAGCTGCAGGCACAATGTCACCAGAATGAATATCAATCTACACCTCGGAACAGTTGACTGTCTACACGATAACAATATGTCTAGTTAGTGAGAAATTATTCAGCTTTTGATCGATTTCGAAGTAGAGCACATCCTTCGATTTTCACTAATGTACACTTACTTTAAGGAAGATTTCAGACATTGTTTATTCTGAAGATCTTATTTGCAAAGACGAACGTGTTCACGAAGTATATCAGTTTGTAAAGTTAACAATATTCTAGCACACATTCTTTGAAGAATCTAATTGTGTCTGTTCAACCTACTCACTGTTCAGAAGATAATTTAATTAACTTTAAAATGTCGTGGAAAGGAACCCATTCAGTACATTTGTGTCATCACCAGGCATTGAAAGCAAATGCTATCCAACAAAAAAGTTATTCACGGTCCGAAAATAGAATGAACTCGAAATATGCAACTTTAGTCAACAGTAACAATTGAAATTCTCATTAAAACCACTCTAATATAATGATGAGGGTCATCATAAAAGTTACACTATATCGAACAATTATAACCAAATTATCCCCATGTCTCTCATTAAACAATACTATAGCTATTGCGCAAATGTAGGCTATGCTATGATTTGCTGATTTTTGTAAGGTTATAGCATTATTACCATTACTTGTTTCACAATTATGTTGTGTAATGAAGAAAATATCACCAAATCATATGTGTTATTTTGCAGTTTGGAAAACAAAATAGAATCAAATAAATCAACACCTAATTTCTTGAGAAGTGATAGGAAAATTATTTTGTTTTGTTTTGTTTTGTGAAGTACATTAATAAAATTGTTTTTTAAACATATAGATACATGTATTAGGCTACGTTAATAATCAATACATATACAAATTATCTATTGGTCATATTTTCAGGAGACGACGTATAAACGCCTATTGACTATTAAAATATCTCGTGCTTGGGTGTTCCTAAAGGTGACACCTAATTCAATTTAGAAAGGTCATAATCGAAAAAATAATTTATTGTGTAATTCGATATATATATATATATATACTACATTCACATGAAGATAAAGGTGTCTCTTGCAATCTAATGTAAGTAAAATTTCTAATGTCTCTACATGACCTCCGCCCATGTCAAAACATACTCCATCATTGAGTGGTGGTGCGAAATTTAGACTGATGAGGTCTGCTGTTGCCCTGATGCGATTACTTAGCTTAATTGGGATATTAGCGTTACATTCGTAACGCTTGGATTTGATGGATCCGAAGTCGAATGGAAGTTTAATCGGGGGTCAAGAAAGGTGTTATTCTCGTATCCACGAAAAAATAATGATGCATATGTTTGTATTGAAATAAACGATGACTTTGGAGACAGGGTGTTTGTCAAATTCGGATTAAGAGAAAATAAACTTTCAGTCACGATGGAAAATTGAAATTTTTTGATGGCTGACTATAAAGACCCGAATATTCAGGAACTTTGCATGGTTTGAATTTAGCAATATGTTAATTATTCAATTGTAATCACCTGCTGTGCTTCCTGCCGTTGAAATCACAGCCTGTGCCCCTGCAACTACAGCGAGGTAGTTCCAAAAGGAGGCTCCCTGCAGTCGCATCCTGTAGCTGGGCCTGAAAAACAAATGAAAGTTGATTACCTTTAGAGAGAATCAAGGTTATTAGAATTATATGGAGAGAACATACTTTTTTCATATGGCATAAGATACATGGATATCAGAACGTTGTAAGAAATATGTTTTAGTGCACCTAATAAGATGCTGAAATGTTGAAAATATTTTATATGTGCTGGGTATACGTATGTTCAAAATATGTTGCAAAATTGAAACAGTTAAGTAAGACGTTATGATACGTTTCACATGTTTAAAAATTTACTCTAAATTGTATAAAGTCTCGTCTATTATTACCGATTCATATAAATGGCTATAATATGTGTGCTGTGCACTTTCTTTCAAAGTACAAGTACCTATAGATGAAACAACAAATGAACAAGCTCACACTATGCGGACAATGACACAGAAAATACTTGCAGTGTTTTGGCACAGATAAACGAAGATTCCGGTAGATTCTCATAAGCTATGGGTTATGTGCTCTGCAACAAATACATGGCCATTGAAACTGTCCCCCAAAATTGTGCTCGGTAGCAAAGTGGCACATAGCAACATGCTGTTTGTCTCAGCGGCGGATGCATTTGTCGTAGGTCGTCGCAAAGATACACGTATAAATTTAACAACTAGTAAACATTAAGTTTTGTGTTAAGTTATAGGAAACAACCACTGAAGCATGAAACCTTCTCCAGCAGTTCCACGGTGATCAGTCCTTCTCAGGAAGCCATGTGTTTAGATGGCACATCCGCCAACCTGGCTTCTAGCTATCTGTACAATGGTTCTTATTGCATAACAAATGCAAGATTACACACACACACACACACACACACACACACACACACACAAACACGCACCCATACTCTCTCTCTCTCTCTCTCTCTCTCTCTCTCTCCCTCCCTCCCTCCCTCTCTCTACTCTGACGGTCAAGGAATTTCTTGCTAAACACCAAATGACGGCCATTCCACTCCATATTTTCTTCATATGTCACCTGCGATTTCTTCTTGTTTCTTGGACTGAACGAAACGGTGAAATGAAGGCGGCATAAGGACATTCCAGTTATCCAGTAGGCCTCGACGGATGGGCCCAAAAGCACACCAGTATAAACCTTTCATGGTTGCTTCCAAAACTTCCAGAAACGTTGGCAGCAGTGTATCAATTGCAGAAGGGACTACTTTACCCAGAAGGTAAAAGGACCATGAGTTACTTAGTTGAATATTTTATTTCTTACAGTGCCAGTCCTAGAACTTTTATGACAAAGGTTGTATTAAGTCTATGAAAAACAAATTCATTTTACGTACCCAATGTCAATTTCAAGTATATTTGTGTTCCTTAGTTTCTAACTTATTCATTACTATTGTTGTTAATATCGTGATCAGCAACATCATCGCGTTAACTGCGACTTCAACTTACGTTTGACTTTTTCTCCTAGAAAAAGCTTGATATTGACCCTTATGGAAACAATGCCTTCTTTTATCTCTCTGTTTACATTCCTCTGCTTTACAAGCACTTTTTTCTCTTGCGCTTCAGCATTGGGAAATCGCCCATGGTGTAGGCGATTTGTCAAAGGGACTCTTTTCGCCGAAATGCTTGTGAAATCGGCCGAAGAAGGGAGAGAACCGCGATGTGTGCAAGGGACCCGCATTTTAATGGCCACTGCATCCATTTCGTGGGCGCTCTATCGTGGACACAAGCTCTTGTCGAAGAATGAAAAGTGGACGGGCCGAATAGCATTATCTGCCTCTGAGCCGAAGTGCCTTTGGAAAGCTAATGGGGCCGAGATTCGTTTGTTGTCATTTATTCAGCAGAAGAGACGTTTCTTCTCTCGGTTCAAAAGAAGATGAAGTCCAGGCACGGAATGCTGAGGTTTCTGCATTGGTTTTCAAGCTTCTGCAGCACTGACATCTGTGAAAGGAACTGAAGCGTGTTCCACAGTCCACAGTCAAAATGGAAGTACTTGCTTCACATAGAAAGCACATTCATCAGCTTCCCTTTTGTTTTCTAGATGTAACTTGCTAAATGTGTCTGTTTATGTTCAAAATTTCATTATATCGTACAATGTGCATACAGCGTGCAGAAAGTCCTTGCTTGTGAAACAACTAACTACTCCCTCTATCCCATAATTATAGTCCGGCATGCCAAAATGGTAGTACAGGAATGACAGACGAAGAGGCAGATGCAAAGCACAATTTGTATTGATCCTTGAGTAATAAAGTTGTATGACTCATTCCCGTGTTTCATGTTCTTCTGTATACACCAATGTCACAGTTTGAATATCGGACAATTATTATGACACAACAAACAAAAATGTACCGGACAATAATTATGGGACAGAGGGAGTATTTAACATAATAATTGAAATAATAGATTTTATGACGGTGATGGAATTTTCAAGAAGTCAATAAACTTTAATTCTGTTGTTTCCGTTACTAGATGATTTAATAAAGGCGACGTGAAAGTGGAAAATTGAAAGCTTATTCTAATCAGAAGACACAATGGGTTACACTTTGTCAGCTGCAAAATTTGACCTTCATGCCAGAATGTGAATCTGGAAGAAGGCTTTAGAATTGTTATTCCAAATTTTGATGCTCTCAGCATGAATCCTCATAAACATCCGTATTTGATACAAATAATTAATATGTTCATATTTACTGCTAAACTGATTATGAACCACATGCCAATAGAAAAGGCCTCTTCGCAAACATTATAAATATATGAAGAATATATTTAAAAGATTTTAACGATCATCTGGAAGTTGAACATTTTAGAAACGCCGGACTTACTTTAGATTCTTCAGTATGAAATATTGTTCTTGTTTAATTTTTAAAGGCAAGTTACAAAAGTTTGTTTTATGTTCACTTTTTTCTCAGATAAGCTAATCGGGACTGGACCTAAGGTTTAAAGTGGGATGTGAACCACTGTGGGGTGATCCTCTACCGGTGATCGAACCTGTCTCCGATTGAATACCAGGCGACAGTGTTACCACACTAGCGGAGATATACCAGATATTCCAATTGTAACTTTCTTAATATATACTCCAATTAAGCAACTGCCGTTAAATTGTTATTTAAAGTTCAGTTTCATTCCTATTTCCTCTGTCTCCTGTGAATTTGATTTGATTAAGAACTTTGTGGGGGAGCACAGTGGATCAGTATAGACTACCGAATCTTGGTCTTGTTTCCAGTAAGTACAAAATAGCATGGTCACATATGAGATCATCACATCTGAAGCCAATAAGCAACACTGGATCAGAGGGGAACTGGTTCTTGACCTCGGTGACGTAGTGTAGTCGAGGATCGCTATTCCGTATTATGGGTTAACATAAGATCTTTAGTGTGGAGGACCCGGTGGAGGCATATAGTGGTTTGGATTCCACCTTAAACTGTAGGCCCAGTCCCAATTAGCCTATCTGTGCATAAAAATGAACATAAAACTATACTCAAACTTTAGTGTGGAGGATATATTTTTAAAGAAATTCCAAAACCACAATATATCAAATAGCATTAGTTCGTGAACTAAGCAATTATTAAAGTAAACTCCGTGGTGTAACATCCATTTGAGGTACAAGCCCTTTGAACGACGTGTAGTCAGTGCGTCAAGTCAAGCCAGACGATGATACGCACAAATAATCCATTCAGTAAGAGAGTAACAAGATAATTTATCCTTTCAAATTTAAAGATGGTTTCTAAGTTTGATGCTAGTCTTGAAAACCATACCGTTGCGTCTCTAATATATTTGAAATATTTACTGATCTGTGTGAAAACGCACATTCACGTATGTGCGTAGATTAGACTCCCTTTTTAAATTAACAAGCTGTCATGATCTGAAAGATTACAATTTCGTGTTGACACTTTGCTAATTAATAAAACTCGCAAATGTGCCTGCCACCCGCTCTCACAGAACCTCACTAAATTTCTATTTCCCTGCACGTGGGAGTAAATGTTGAACGCACTGACATCCAGAATGTTGACATTTGAGGTTGGAAATGGATTTTTTCAACCTTGAAAACGGAACATGCAAGAGCGGATGCGCAAATTTACACATGTATTAAGAGCATTAACGTGAAAAGTCTCCCCCGGCCCAATCCAGGAAATGAATACCGAGTGCAACAAATCTTTGGCCTTTTTTTCTTTCACATTTCAGTTACATCAGTAGTTAATTCCCAAAGTGTGCGCTGCGGCGCCATGGGGCGCCGTAGGTGACTTACAGGGGGCAACAAATGTTCTAATATTTTCACTGACATTCAATTCCAAATATGTGCTTATTTAGATTATTACCTTTTACATATAAAATGTTTCGAAATATAAAATATATGTTTATTATTTTTAACTTAAGGCGAGCAACCTAACCACGCTAATAGAGTGTTGCAAGTGTTAGATAGGCCTATATTCTGACTTTGCTGCCGCGGAAAAATCTTGTAACACTAAGGGCGCCGTGAAACGAAAAGGTTTTGGAACCCCCGAGTTACATTATATCATGCGATTTTATTACAGACGACGTATTTGTATATTTATTCTAGATGTAACGTAATTTCCGATTTTGTATAAATTAATAATTTGTTTTGTTTCTTAAAAGGCTTCAAGATGGAGAATGAAATCTCAATTTCTCCTTTGTTGCGAAGGTTCCATATTCTGCAGAATTTTAAGAACTTAAACAAATCTCGATTAGCCAAAAGTGGCTAAAGAGAAGTAAAATGAACCAAATCAATCAATCAATCAACTTTCGTGAAGTTTATTGTGGGTTCTCATTTTTCAGTCTCCTGTCCATAGTTTATGAGATTTTATATTTTTTTGTTTTAAGTCCACTTTATTCAAAGTTAGGCTTATCAATCCGGACCTACAGTTTAAAGATGGATCCGAACCATAACGTACCTTCTTCGGGTATCGAACCCAGGGACCTCTTTATTACATCTCACCGTTGTCTATATCCTGGAATTATTTAATATGTTTACGATAAAAATCTCTCATTGGTCGATCAATAGCTTTTCCCCGATAGTGTGAACCTCGGCTTTAATTAGCCAAACCAAAAGCAGCTTGTGACCCATATTAAATGTGATGCCAGCACAATATAATTAATGTGTGTTTTAAACCAGAATTGATTTGAAATAATGCTGCGTTTGGAAATCTGAAGCAGTTTTCGGAGGGAGGGATGTTCCTAGTATCAAAGTACAGTGTTATTGGAAAATAATAATGGGAAAAGAAAGGACTGCAGAGTGTAAAAACTATATCCGACCAGTCATGAAAGAAACTGATCTTGTATGTTCATAAATGCGTAGGTAACTTGTATCGAGCAAAATTGCATTTTCATTTTTTCTCTCATCTTTATTATTGTGGTCAGTGAATAAAAGCTGGTTTTTATTCCGTTCAGCACGTGTTAATAAAGAAAAATATAGCAATTCTAGACGGGCATTACAGTTAGTTAGAGTAATAAGTATTATTAATATGGTGGTATAATTATAAAGAAAATGCAGTCCTCGAAGTGGGAGAACGCGGAGGTATTACCAATATCAGCCAGTCCGTTTGATTGATTTGCTTTATTTTACTTCGCTTTTTGTGCCACTTTTGGCTGATGTGGATGAGTGATGATATGATGAAATTGATGAATGGACACTCACAAACGTCCATGCCTAGGCTGGGTTCGAACCTGGGACCCCTGGTGTCGTAGCGCGATGTGCTAACCACTCCGCCACAGGGGGGCCGGCAATATCAACCAGTCGTTGTTTCCATATTCAACCATACAAGCAACCGACCCCCTTCCCATTTATCCTCAAACTGGAACAAGCATCACCCTACCCTACCTAGGAATTTCTATTTGGAGCACTGCGCCAATGTTAGAGCATTCACATTAAATAAGGCGTTTAATGTACATCATGAACCACATACTCTATACATGCTTATATTTAATACGTAATTAGTTATGTAGACGAATTATTTTGTGTTCTAACGCTTGGAACGTGTTAGAAGCATCATAAAAATTAATTCAACTTTGGTTTACATTTAAGTTTAGATAGCCATCTGTTATTCGGCGATAAACCATTTTTTAATTTTATTTTCTCCACTGGATGAGAATAACAAGTTTCATAGAGTTGTTCTTTTCCCCTTGCACGAGATGAGAAGGTGAGGTTCGTGTATACGGACATTTTACCATGGTCGTCTGGTGCAATAAACACTCCATTAGAAACGTTTTCTCATCTACGCGTTATTGCGCCTTTCATATAATGCGAGAGTCTTCACTTTTATCGTTTTTTCCTTATTCTGTCAACGGATATCGTCCACGTGGGCGTGTGATGTGTACTTTTATTTCGCTCGTGCCGCGACTCGGCTATGAACTGTGACCAAGAGCTGCTTTTCTTTGCCATTATGGGATTTCCTACTTCCGGGCACCGAAGCGAAAAATTAACTATTGCTTCTCCGAATTCGGACCGAGACTTGGAGGGTTTTTCTTTTATTGAAGTTAGTAAACGAAGTGCGACGCATTCGAACGCTCTGGGGAGATGGTGGCGTTTCAAAAGCATCGCCAGAAGGAAATACCCCCTTTTTTCAAAGGGGGCAATGGGATCTCTTGGCGAATCCAGAAGCGTGGATTATGGCATTTGAAACGTCTCTTTTAGTCCCCTAGGACGAGAGTTGATAATATTGTACAATTAGAATCAAAATTGGGTTGTAGAATTTGATTATTTTCGAAACTTTCCTGCTCATTTTTTAAAATCTTATGAACACCTCCGAGGTAAGTTTACAATGTAAAGTTGTAGATAAATCCTCGCCATTCGTCGTTGTGGCATGTGCCCAATTAACATTGCATTCTAATGTAGAACCATTGTCACTACCATTCAGAAAATTGCAAGACAGATATAGGAAAGAAATACAGTGATAAGAAACATGGACTTAAAACTGTAGATAGACAGATAGATGGATATATGTATATGCACACACACACACACACACACACACACACACACACACACACACACACACACACACACACACACACACACACCCACACACACCCACACACACACACACACACACACACACACACACACACACATATATATATATATATATATATATATATATACAGAAGAAATAGAGGGAGAAAAAACACAAAAGTACAGAGGCAGGGAGGGTGAAGATAAAAAACAGTGATAGAGAGGAGAATAATTGACACATAGCTCTATACATATTACACGCATACACACACACACACACGCACAGAGAGAGAGAGAGAGAGAGAGAGAGGAGGGGAGAGACGCGATGGTCCAGTCGTTAAGATGTCTACTGCCACACTGCAGAGCCGGGTTCGATCCCTGGGATGAGAGAATTCACGTGGGAATTTTTCCAGCAATGTCCATGCTTGAAGCGGCTCTATAGGGTTCACCCAATATCTAATGAGGCCAACCCTGGTAGGAGGGGGTAAAGGTGACTGGAGAATGGTGCTGATCACATCATCTCCATAAATGGCCGACATCGTGAATATGAGGCCGCCTACCACCACTATTTTCTAAATGCCTTCGCATATTGCAGTGAGCAGAGCGTACGTGTGTGTGTGTGTGTGTGTGTGTGTGTGTGTGTGTTGAGAGAGAGAGAGGGGGAGGAGGGGGAGGGAGGAACAAAAACTAAAAAAAATAGACTACTTTTGTAAAAAAAAATATCCACAATCCAGTGGTAGAGGTCTTCAATTTAACCAAACACTGGTCCTGTAAAAACATACAGGGGGAATTGATGCTTCCGGGAACTATATATATAGGCCCAATGTAAGAAAAGAAGACAAGAAAGAAAAGAAAAACTATGCTTCCTACTCAATATTGATTTCCGGCCACCTACGCAATATCGATATGCAGCACTAATGTCGGTCTGTGAACAACGCTCCACACAATTTTCTCAACCCTGAAACACGATCCTGTTTTCTTTCACATCATTCTAAGAGGTCGCATAAAGGAAGCGAGCAGAATGTTAAAAAGGAAGCCGAAGACGCAATTTATCTTCTCTCCTAACATTCCTAACTGATCTGTTTAAGTTATTTCTGGAACGTGATGGGAAAGATAAAGTTCGATGATATATCTAGAGATGGTAAAGGGACAATTTGTTGTGACAGTGACGTACCACTTAATTCCTGTGCAAAGATGCAAATATCTTCCTTTCTTTCCGGTGACACCCCAGCACTTGGCGAATCTTAGCCAGCTTCACATACTCAAGCCCTCCAATTTACGCTCCTCCTCGACTTTCTGATCCTCTGTATTTGATGTCGAACAATATCACATCTGTTTGCATTTATTTCAATTCCATATTACATTCTAGACAACGACCCTTTCTAATTGGTACATACTGTATATTCTGTTCAACATGCCTTATTAAAACGATTGGCGTCGCCAGAAATTTTTGTTTAGGGTTGGTTCAGGTACAGAGCCTTGAACACGTAGTGTCGAAAACGACCCAAGAAACTGGTTCCCGAGACGGATGACAACATAGATGGCAGTGCGATCAGTAACGCTGCTAATTTTCTTATGAAAGTAATGCGGCTTAGTTAGTTTTTTGGAATATATTGTGTAGATTTGTTTGTCTTGAAATGCGGTACGTGAATTGATGGAAACAGTTATATTTGTGGAGTGACTTGCATTCACGAAATGGCATTAATTTGGAAAGAAAAGTAAAATAAAATTAATAAATAAATAGCATGCGTAACACAAGAAGAAACATCGCAATGTAATTCCGGACGTCAGGTGTTGGATTGTGTACTAGAGTTTATTTTTCTATGTTCTTAGAATATAAATAGTATCCTGAGAGATATTTCATACCGAGGCGACAAACCACAAGTGTCGCTTGGAAGCGAGCAGTCCGCAATTAATGCAGCCTTTCGAACCGTAGGAACACAAGATCTGACTGCACCGTTTCCTCAAGGAGATTTTAGACCAAAGCAACACGCGACAAGCGATACTGGGATTTCACACCAAAGCGACACGGGTCCTTCTGTCCAAGGCAACTTTCATACCGAAGCGACACGCGACACATGTCACTTGGAAACGAGCCAATCAAGAGCAACATTTCACATCGTAGCGGCATGCCGGGCAGCATAGGCCAGTGTTCGGTTGGTGAAATCAAGCGATAAGTGTCGGGTGCCGCTTGTCGCTTTGGTGCGCAATCTCCCTAAAGCAAGGCAATCATTGCATCGCGCATGCGCGAACAACAAACCACGGCAACACGATACAAGCTATTGAGGAAATAACCCAGTTTGAGCGACACGCAAGCGACAAAGCGACACGTGTAGCTTATCGTGTCGCCTAGATCTGTTGTTTGCACAATCAGCAGCAAACGCTCGCTAATAGCCTGAAGGCACCATGTCGCTTGTCACTTAGTTGGGAACTCCCCCTGTGACTCGTCGCTTCGGTCTCTACACCCTTCTTTTAAGGAGCTTTCCGACCGAAGTAAGAAGTAGCACGCGAATACGACATATGAACGTGTCTCCGTGGGAGACTCGTGTCTTTTTTAGGGTGTCGGAAGAAGTTATGGTAAACCGAGGAAGGTTTGAAAAATGCGTTCAATTAATGTCACACGTATCTCTTGTACTATCCATAGCATTTAGAATGTTAGCTGCAGAGCTATGCACAGGGTAGGATAAGGAACTATGAAATATTTTAATGTAAATCTATAAAAACCTACGAAAATAACATTGACGATATTTTAGACTTTGCAAGAATTTCGATTTTGTCTCTCTCCCTGTTGTTGTGTGAATTGATGATAATAAAAAGTGCTCCCCGAACTCTGAAATTATGCTATAAATGCTTCTAAATTGTGCTAGGATTTATTATTAATTATTTCTTCGGATAACTGTAGTTTTAAGTCAAATTATGCATCTACTATGTGAGTTTGAACATGTGTTAATTCTTAGAGACGTGAAGTTTTCGTTCTATTTTCCCCTAAATTTCGAAGTTATTTTTTACTGCAATTCGGTGTTATTTTTCGCGGTTTCTGTGTTATTAATTTAAAATCGGTGTCATTTTTACATGAATTTTTACTATTCCTTCTATGCTTAAGATTTTCACATTGCTTTAGTTCTGGAAAATTGAGACAAATTTTAGTTTTAAAGACAAGAAAATATATATTTAAGGCTTCCCTTTGTGAGAAATGACCATTTTTTTTCCATTTGGAAAACTATTTAATCTCATCAGCCGCTAGATATGAAATGTTTATTGAATTATATCATCCAAATTTTTGAACAAAGTCATATACAACACATTTCCCTAAAAATGCCGAAAAATCTGCGACCTCAAAATACCGTTTTGTGCACACACACACATACATACAGCCCCCTAACCCCTCCCCTGCAACACAACTATGAAACATCCCTTCTTGGAGGACATCCCCAGCGAATTCTATTTCTGGACGAGGTTAAACACTATCAGTCATGTCTGAACCAAACTGCAATAAATGAAGCGTGACAATCTCTTTTGAATCGAACTATCACCAGCTAGACTAAAAATGACAGATCTAATAGTGCTTCAGGTAGTTCTTTTTGAACAGAAGAATTGTTATCCCCAGTTTACATTGCATATTTCGCGGCGTTTTTCGCGTTAAAGTGCAACATTCCGTGTTATTCTGAAAAATGGCATAATTCGCCGTTCGCGTTATTCCGCGATTCCGAAACTCCGAAAACTTTCCTCCTTAACGTATACAAATACATTTTTAACACTTCATTTTGATTTCCTCAACTTTTCGGTGTTATTGTTAAAACGAAAACTTCACGTCCCTATAACTTATTATTCACTACAGTTATGTAATATTGTTAATTTTCCCACAAAATTGTGTACAGTTCCAGGAAATTGTTTGTTTTCCCCCAACCTTCTACCAATTTCCTGCCATACACTTTCCTCACGAACAAAATCGGGCAGGATAAAGAAAAGATAGAGGATGGATCGTCACATGGTTGTTAAAAGCTTGTCGTTGTGTAGGCACCCATTCTTTTATTTGAAATATGTCCGCTGGTGAAGTAGAAATAAGATGTGGACATAATTTCCTTTTATTTCCTGAAAACATATTTCTTTCAATTAGATTCCCCTCTCCCAGATGCTTACTTTGCCGATGGTGCTAGATTTTACCAATATGCCAAAAGCAGGGTGCCAGGTGTCAATAAAGATCAAACTGTGCAAGGTTTAGTACCATTTTGCTGGGGTTAGCATCACTGATTGAGGAAACTCTTGGTGCTTCCTCGCTGGGTCTTTAAAAACGCAACCTCCCCCTGTCCCTTCCACTCCTCACCCATCTGTTTGCAGTGCTTCAAGTGAGGTTCCTCAGGTGGGGCAACAAAGCCTGTGTATGTGTATCCATCGTTTTTGGGCTGCGGCTGGAGCGAGCGACAGCAGTCAACTCTTGACAGTAGCTAACCTAGTCAATTGTACGTACATTGCGTTCATAATTTTATGACGCGCATTATTATGAAACTCCTAAAAAGTAGAGAACTGGAAATAAGTATAAATGAACTGTAGGATGTTCCTCACTTCCTACATGGAGGAATCGCCCCTGACGTGTCGTTTGCTGTTTGGACCTTCATGCGCAATGAATGCTGTTTTACAGTCTGGATGTGTCACATCCCGTGTCGTTTGTTCCATTGGTCTGAAAGTTTCCATACACTCATGTCGATGGCACTAAGGAAGTTTTGTGGGTTTCCTCTTGTCGTTTCATGCAATCATCATTATCATCATCGCAGCGATTAGTTTCAAGCGGAAGAAAATAGACAGTAAATATCAAAAATACAAATGCTTCAGTGTGTATATCTTTAAAAGAAATGATGATGATGATAATAATCATAATAGTGAACCTAATACATACGCAAAAATTTAGTTACAAAGAGCATTTCACGCGTATATTTTCTCCCGTATTATTAATGAAACTAACGAGAACAGGACGTGCTCGACTGTCTAGAATGTTCATTAATATATTCGCAACCACTGTACCAAATATCATAGCAATTATCACATTCATAGAAATGCTTCATGTAAAGGAATCAGACGTTGCAGCGAAAAGTCCATTTACTTCCATTATAAGCAGACGAATGCCATGCAGCGGGACCGACACCAGCGCCTCCAGCGGTATCATATCTGAGTAGAACCCGCCAGAGAGCCCAGAACAGTGGGGTTTTCCACACTACGTATTCAAGGCGCTGTAGTTCAGGGGTGAACAAAATATTTTCAAGTGAGTTCTGGTTGGACGATAATGGCTACTACTCTCTAGCTTTCTCTTCCTTTATATCTCTCTCTTTATTTCCATGTTTCTCTATCGCTTATCTTTCTTTCTTTCCCTGATTTTCTGTTTCTTTACATTATTTTCTCTATCTCTTTTCTTTCCTTTCTTTTTCTCTTTCTCTCTCTTTATTCCTATGTTTCCTTCTTCCTCTGTTTTTCTTACTTTACATCATTATCTCTCTCTCTTCTTTTATTTATTTCTCTTTCTCATTACTCCTATGTTCCTCTATCTCTTTCTCTTCTCTATCTTCGTCTTTCTTTTTTGCCGACCTCCGTGATTGAGCGCGTCCTACCACGCCAGAGGTCCCGGGTTCGAATCCCAGCCTTGGCGTGGTTCTATGTGTGTCCTTTCATCAATTTTATCATATCATCACTCATCGTCTCGATTATCCGAAAGTGGGTGAAAAACGATGCTAATTAACAAAAGTCGAATAAACGTTTCTTTATTTTCCTCTTTTTATCTTCCTTTACATCATTCTATCTCACTCTTTTCTTTCCTTTCTTTCTCTCTCTCTCTATTCCTCTCCCTCTACTCTGCTTCTGTCTTTGGTATCTTTCCCTATCTTTACTTCTCTCCCCCTGTCTCTATGTCTCTCATTCTCTATATATTTCTGAGTGCAATTTTCTCTATTATAAGTGATCTGAAAATTCCTGATGCAGTCTATTTGTCCAATTTGTGCTTGTTCAATTCTGTCAGGACTAAATTTCTGATTCGTATATTTCATCTTTTAAACTAACAAACAAACCTGAGTATATGCGTTTGATATAAATAGAACGAAAAAACGTGTTATTCTAGACGTACAGAGGAGATGGAGATATGGTAAAAGTGCGGTAAAGTGAAAGGATTCTTTATGCTAAGAATGTCTGTTTTCATTCATCACGTACGTGTTAGTTTCTTCTTTTTTGTTAGAATCTTGTTGATTTTTCTTTCACTCGTAAATTTTTCTGGCATGCATTCCACTCATGATTTTCTTGCTCATTCACGGATCTTCTTGTACATTCATTATATATTTTTTATTTCGTTAATCCTGGTGGTTTTGTTATCGAATCAGATTTATCTCTTTTAAAAAATGTTGCTGTAAGTGTACTTTCACCTCGGATAAGTTTATGCGGAATATGCATGTAGTTTAGAGAAAAATGCCAGGGCCCTTCAATTTCTTAATTTTTTGACATTTGGATTGATTAATTCATGCATAACTTCAAGTTTTCAATTTTCTAGTCGACGAGAATAACAACAATATTCGTTGATTCGGTCAGTGGAGTATAGATATCAGGGAGACTCGAATGTTTTCCAAAAAGCAACTGAAGAGAGTTTGTAAAGAAAAAAGGCAGGACATGCATGCTGAAACAGAAGGGTATTTTATATTGAATTCCAATTATTTTTAAAGAACAAGAAATAAAAGATTCTGTAGAGAAGAGACATTCCATTCTGATTTATCTTTTAAAACTATTGCACGTACAAGAATGGTGAAGGATTGTCGGATCTTTATCATTTTCTCACAATTATTTTAGTTTCTTGGTTTTAAGTCCACTTTATGCACAGCAAGGCTAATCGGGACTGGACCTACAGTTTAAAGTGGAATGCGAAATATTACGTGCCTCCACCGGGCATCAAATCTGGGACGACTTGGTTGCAAGATGTTGACGTTACCACTGCGTCATCGGGAAGGCCGAATATCATTTATACAGTGGTGAAAAATTGATCCTATTATACATCTTGGGCCAACCTCTCCCTTCTCTCTATGGAATTTGTTGCACTTACCTCCCTGTAAATATTTCTATGTTAAAAACGTAATAAATGTGTGTGCCACCTTCCAAGTTGGATACCAGGTACCTGGAAGAAGGTGAAAGGGGGAGGGTTAAACTCTTTATTGTAATAATGTCATGGTATTGAGTATGGTTAAGTTCAAACTTCCACACCCTCCTTGTAGGGAATTTATAAAATTGCACTGATTAAACCCGTACGATGCAAGGAATATAATTCAAGTTGTTTCTCACGTAAGTTTAAGTTGCACGTTAAGTATATCGAATAGGAAAGTGCGGTGATCAGAACGCTACATTTTAAAAGTAGCTTCGCTACAGCTACAACTACATTTACTAAAAAGTAGCTCGCTACGCTACTCATGTGCGCTACTCGCTACTTCGCTACTTTTGCGCTACTTCTGCATAAGAAAGAAACTTGAAACCACCACATGGATATTCAAAAGAAGCCCCTAGTATGATAATTGTAGTTACTGGAAAATAGATCGTTAATTATTATCATAATTCCCGTAATTCGTTAGATGTTTGCTCTAACATTGCAGATAGATGGGGGATGCTTTTTTGGTATAGCTAAATGAGCAACAGGTTGAGTGATGCTTTACGTAAGTATACTGTTGAGAATGCTTCCCTGAAGACACAGTGGAAAGTTTGTCACCTTGTAACCAAAGAGCCCCAGGTTCGATACCTGGCAACGCACTAGTGATTCGGATCCGGTCTCAATTAGCTTATCTGTGCATAAAGTGGACTCAAAACAAAAACTACCAAAGACGCCTAGTTGGGAGGATGGATCCTTCTGCTCCTCCATTCCCCACACTGCTTATCATCATTCATCATTCTTCCTCATTCCCACAATTAGCCAGAAGTTGCAGAAAGTGACTAGATAACAGAAAAACAATATAAACCATTAGTTTAGTAAAAGTTACAGAAAAGCGACGTAAAAGTAGAAGAAATACATACATTTGGAAACTGTATATTAACTAAAGAAAATTATCGTTTCTGCAGAAAAGTCAATAACTTGTACATACTTTTTACAATATCATAAAATATATTGAGGAAACTTATGTGTAAACCCGAGTGTTCTAAACGTATCGCAATTTTTACATTTGTGAACAAATATTATATTGAAAATAATTGTAATTCCAGAAAGTGGATGTCTATCATTCTTGTAACAATAATTTCTTGCTGGTGAGATCCTATGTACTAACAATGATTAATGCTGTTAACGTACTGAGCCATTCAACGCTGGCACTATTGCTTTGTCATTGTCCATCCACTGATCGCTCGCTTTTGTACATTTACCTGTCTTTTACACCAGGGATATCCACAGGATTTGTTCCTGGGCTGCCGCAAACGAGGCATTTTCCACCAGGGGTGCAGCAAGAGAGGCATGTTTCTCCCCAAGATAGCGATGCAGCTCAAAAAACGTAGCTGTTAGCCAGAATATATTCATATATGCCAGTTCAGTTTAGTTATCTGAATATTAGATATATTCTATACTAATGATATAAATTACGCAGATATCTATAATCTGCGATATAAATATATTTATAATCTAGATATTCGTACTTCCATCTTTATGAACCTCCTGCAAAAGTAAGCGTTTTGTCGAATTTTTCTTTGACGCTGTTGCCACATCCAAATTTTCCTCAAAATTCTGAGAAGAAATGTAGCTGTAGCGAAACTTTCTCTACAACTACAGGAATTTTGTAGCTTCGCTACAGCTACAATTTCCAAAATGTAGCGCCGCTACAGCTACCGCTACAAATTTTGTAGCTAACTACAGTAGCGACACTACAAGTAGCGCGCTACTTCCGACCACTGGGAAAGTGCAATAATATCATGGTATTAACTGCAAACCTACATAACTCACACAATATCGTGATATATTTCACTGATTTTCTGCTTTTCTATGTGCAGAACAATCCAAGTTGTTAGCCGCTTGTCAAGTTTAACCATATGTGGAGAAAATGTGTGCTATTTTTTTTTTAAAAAAATCACTTCATCTTGGGCTGAGGACCCCCCACACCTTCCCCCCCACACTTACCCTCTGGGGATTGAATTATATATTGCAGTCACTGTACTCGGTTTATCCTCTACCATAGAAGAGAGCAGCACAAAATGTTTACTACATATAAAGTGTGTGATAATTATGCAAATGTGGGCGAATCTATCATACTATTTGCCTCAATTGCATCATTCGTTTATAGGCACTGAACCATTTAACTCGTCTTACAGATCATATGTCTGTTCAACCATGCACGATCGAATATTTTCTGCATATCGAGGGAAAAGTACAAAGCTGGTGTTACAGTTCAAGTCAACTGATAAATACTCCACTACTGGAATCAAGAACAATCGAGAGTGGATGGAGAGCAGGGAACATATTTTCCGGGGCCCTGAATACCGAAGGCTGCATGTAGGATAGCTAATGTGAGGATAGAAGGTCCTAGAAAACATTTGTAGTGTCTCTTCAATAATAGAATCTATATTACATTGCCATAATAGTTTATGACGTTGGATTTTAAGTTATGTGTGATACAGTAATTATAGTCTCACTCACGGTAATATATTGAGAATCTACAGAAAATGCTTTCCGTACATCCTTTTAACCGCACCTAACGATCTAACGAAAATATTCTTTCAAGCTTTAGACAAGAAAGAAAATTCAACCAACCTCTTTGGAATGATAGATTCTTCATTTTCAGGGTTCAGGAAAGAAAAATATTTTATTAAATTCGTTCTATTTTGACCTCAGTTCAAATGATGTGGATTCTTTCTGACGAATCATCTTTTCACGATCAATTTTTTTAATGCTACAGGGAAAGATTTCAACCGTCAATAGCTTCAGGGATCTTGACAGATATTGGACTCATACAAAAAGATAACGTAAAGAAAGAAATATGTGTGCTTTCTTTGTGGTGAAGGACGAGAAAGATAGCACGTAAATAAAAGGAATCTATGGCTTGATAGCTAGAATGATACAGAACAATAGAACTGATGTGAACATGACGGCAAATTAAACGTGTTCAGTGTGATAATTTTTTCGCTGTTGCATTGAAATGTTCGGGACATTAAAGCATTCGGAAGATGCATCTACCCAATTAGGTTAATATTTTAGTTGCTTTTCATGTGTTTATTTGCACACCTCAACTTCATAAAGTTTATGGAACTAATTTATTTAAGATATATAGTCTACCATACTTTCAAAGCTACTAATGATGACGAAAATGAAACAAATGAAAGATAGAGACAGTTCACATTCTCTCATACTTAATTACTATGTTTTGCATTTAACTGATAACATAATAACACACCTAGAATTGGGAATCGATAGATTTAAGTAGTGTAAACATGATTCAAGGTAAAGAGAAAAAGGGTAAAATTACTGAAAATGATTTACGCAGTCCCATTTTATGTTATATAACAACGTATAAACTTTAAGCACATATAAAATCAATTAACGATAATAAACATGCAGATGTAAGAATTTTCATATCTAACATTCATACACATGCAACAATATGGTAAGCTTAACGTGACCGACCTACATTTAATAAATATTGATAATGTAATCGAGAAAATTCACTATTTATCATCAAAACACGTCCTAAAATTCCTATAATTAATATTCCTTTAGGCGCAGACACAGAAGATAATGGTAAAAACCCAGAGCATAACACAATCCAAAGTTGTTTTCTGGATAGGATATGAATTACATGAATTTCAACATGTTTTTCAATACGTAATAACAGTGACAACTTATTTCTGACTGTACGTACTGGAAGTATCTTATTTCTTATCCACTTGCGACATCTAATGATCATAGCACTAACTAACATAGAAGGAGATATAAACTGGCCATTGGACTCGCAGAAAAGATACATTAAGTAATTCACGCAGTATACTTAGGTCAAATTTTAAGAACATTTTAAAAAACAGAATTTACAAAATGTTGTACTTGCCTACCTTATTAAGGCAACTACTTCCCTTAAAATCCAGACTGTATTGCGGCTATTGGAAAATGGTAGCCAATTTTAGGTTTCTGTATGAAATTTTATCATGAGTTTGGGAGGCCATATTAGTGAGTACTTTACATAACTCGAGGCAAGTTTTCTCTCGTCACGGAAGTTCCTGGGTTCGAGCCAAGGCTTAAAATGGAAATTTTCACGAAACGGTATGCTTTACCTTCGATAACATGGTGTTGTCTTTTTTCGTTTTCTTTTATCTCTGGCTACTACAGCGACGAGATTAACGACTAGTGAAATGACGCACTGCAGTTAATATTACAAAATTTACATAAACATCAAATTATATAAAATTCATTAGACATAAATCTTCTGGAATTTTCTTCCCTTGTTAAAATTTAAACAGACGGAAATGACGAAACAGATTTGAAATGTAGGCTGCTCAATTGAATGATTGATTTAGTTTATTTTACCCCTCTTTTCTGCCACTTTTGGCTAACCGCGAAGATGAGGATGAGTGATGAGATGACTATATGACATGATGAAATTGATGAAGGGGCACTCACAAAGAACACACTATGTACTAACCACTCTTTTTATCTATTTAGAGACCCCCACCCATCTTTCTCCTTTTTTCTCTCCGTTTTTAAAATTATCACATTTAATCAATTGTCAGTTTTCTCATTAAGGACAAATACAAATCCATGTCTTACCCGGGATTTGAACCTGAGACCCCTGTCATCGTAGCGCGCCATGCTAACTACTGCACCACGAAGCTCGGCTATTAGCGGCTCTAGCAATTACTCTTAATTAGAAAAATAATATTTTTTTGCTATTCCTTTTACATCACCGCTAGGAATGTCGCCAGGTAATAAGTGAGCAGAGAAGTGCAGAATGGAAGAGCAGTTACATATATATACTGTATAAGAGTTCGAATTTGAGGCAAAAAAATTATAACCGAGACTGTCTTGCCTAGTCAGGCGATAAGGCATGAAACCTGTTAGGAAGGTTGACACGGCACGGCTCGGCGCAGCACAGACCAGCATCAGAGAAAGTAATTTTAAGAACATCGAACGAGAAGTAAACCCACTACGAGTGCCGTGCTCGGTTAGGCACACTTAAATTCAGCTTTCGCTCGTGGTGAGTTACTTCGCATTTGATTTCCTTAAAATCGATGTGACGGATGCTCAACAGAAAAGAAAAACCTTATTAACTAAAGGACTCTTTTGCCAGAGTACGCCTAAGGGAACCCTTATTGATTGTATGGCGGTCGCCCCCTATTCCCCCTCAAGCGTCACTCATAAAGCTTTTATAATAACCAATACATTATATTCACACCGTAAATGGAAACCAGTGATAATATATTCGTGTCTATTTTCTAAGAATATAATTTTGAAAATTGCAGATTTCTAAGTTCCGTAGAGAAATGATCGATCTCGAAATCGAGTTACTCGCAATTAGGTCCCCAAATAAGACTCCCATTGTGTCAAAAAGTTACTTCAGTTGTCGTTGCATGACAGGAAGTACGTTTCTCCCTAACTTGAATCACAAACATGCCGAGGTTAGAAGATCACTTAGCAAATGAAACGATTCATTTACACCTTTCACAGAAAAACTTTCGAACTTTTTTTTTATATAAAATGTCCTAACGACAGCTACTCTCGCTTCTTTGCTCTCAAGCAACTCCATTTGCAGATTACTTGTCTTCCTATAAACTTGAGTGCAGAACTTCTTACTTTTCATTTGCAAAGATCTATTGAACAATGTTGACATATTGAAGCTGCCGGCTGGGTTCATTTCTCCAATTTTAATCTGAGGAATTATACATGGGACAAAAAGTGTTTTATGTGATATCTTCACTGAAGATATCACATAAAACACTTTTCTTCATCTCTTCCTTAAAATATGTCTGATGCAGGAAAAGATGACAAAAATAATTCCCCCTTCCCCTTTGGTCCCATCTCCCTTACGAAACTCCTGGACACACCACTGAACACAGTGTGCACAGTACGTACAGTGCTGCACCATCTACTCTCCCCTTCGGTTTCTACATCTTTCCCTGTAAATGATGCAGATGTGTTTCCGTCAAATTTTCTCCAGCAAAAAAGAAGTTCGTTTGCAAATCTTGTGTGCTTAAAGATAACTTCTGCATAATTTGTTTTTGAGTGCACTTTACGTGCATACAGAATAATCGGGACTGGAGTGAGATCGACCCGGTGTGATGCCTCTCCACGAAAAATCGAAAGCAATACCCCTCCCCCCTCCCCTTCCCGGAGTTGCATGGGGTTAAGGTGCTACAGGACCTTTGTTCTCTTTCTCGAAAATATCTCCCGTTCCTAAGAACTGCTTATGTTGCAACGAAACTGTCACACATATCTATACAACAGAGAAAGCAAACCATACGAAGATTCACGTGAATGCTCCAGAAGGAATTCACTACACATGCAACTTTCCAGAATATCGTAGCAGTTTTTCATAAACAAAGAAATTATCGAAAACGTTCTTGCTGAGATAGGTCAAATGTCCAATAGCACCTTAAACACTACGCTATTGAAGAGACCCTGGCCTGTATTAAAGTTCTACGTTCTGCACATAGGCTGATTGTGACATAATCCCAAAAGCATTAAACTATTACATATAGCTTTATCGACATAAATAATTTAATTCATCACTGTTAGTGTTACCCTCTAGGCTGTTTGCAAGTTGTACCTTATTTAACCATAATTACGTCGTTTTAGAATATCGTAGAAACGATGCTAATTTAAATCAACAGGTCGCAGTTTCAGTTCCCAGGGAAGACACTTTTAAGTAGTTCAGATTCAACTTCATATTGTAGATCAAGCCACAATAAACCTATTTGTTCATAAATGAAGCAACAAAACATTTCCTTCTTTTCCACTATGATGATGTACGTACAGAAATAAAAATTCAAGTAAACTTTTGTGGAGAAATAAAAATGCATTCACAGATGGTTATAAATATTTTTCACTGCTACCTGTTTAGTCTAGTTGCAATATTGAAAAGGTTTGTCTATGTTAAAGTGTTTAAAGTTCGTTTTACACGAAGACAACTTAACTAGGATTAGACCTACAGTTTAAAGTAAGGTCAGTACCACCGAGATAGGTCTTGACCCTAAAACGAACATGGAAACCTTTGATTACAGCGTGCATGTTACAAAGTATTGTATTTTGTTATTTGTCGCCACATTTTCTGCCCAAGAGAAGAAAGAAAGGAGAACATTCAAAACGTCTCTCCGAAATTTACTAATACTCTAACTACTGCACCACGAAAGCCAGCGTGAATGTTGTACCGATAACAGAGATGAAGGGATAAACACAATTACATTGCCTTGCCCAAGATTCTGAGGCAGGCATATGTAGATATTTAAGTGTGTATATGTATTTACATGTGCCCATGTGTATGTGTGTGTGTGTGTGTGTGTGTGTGTGTGTGTGTGTGTGTGTGTGTGTGAGAGAGAGAGAGAGAGAGAGAGAGAGAGAGAGAGAGAGAGAGAGAGATGGAAGGAGTTTTCAAAGTTTTAAATCATTCGACTTACCTTCAACCTAACGTAGAACCGAGCGTGTGATTACGCCGACAAAAAGTCAAAACTGTAGTTCTGTCTTTAACTCAATTTCAGAGAAAGTTCGGCAGATTAAAGATGCGTTTCCTCTCCTCCGCGGCTCGTTACGACTCGCGCACGCACCTTCTGATCAGAGACTCCGCAGTTCGTCGCCTATTTTCTCCCAGGTCGCAGGGAAACAGCTGCCTGTCCGCAGGAACCGACCGGTTTATAGCTGAGAGAGGCCAAGCAGCCTCCGGTGCTTTGCGCATGCGCAGCAGAGGACACTCGTCCCTCTTTTCTCCTAAAAAGGGCATTGATATCTAGATCCTAAGTGTTTATTTAGACTCGGGTAAAATGGGATGAAGCAAAACTCACTTGACATTACCCTGCTTTCTATCTAAGATTTAAGAGTGTAAGTGGTGACCTTTTCGCAATGTCAACCTCTATTACAGATAGTACATCCTGCCGATCTTCGTGGCAGAGTTGTTAGCACAGAGCGCTACGACGCCAGGGATCCCAGGTTCGAATCCAGGCCTGAACATGGGTGTTCTTTGTGAGTGTCCCTTCATCAGTTTCATCACATCACCCCTCCTCATCGTCGTGATTAGCCAAAAATGGCAGAAAAGCGACGCTAAATAACAAAAATAAAATAAAATGTAGTACACCCTGGACTGAATTTTGCAGGCTAACGCAGCTCTGGTATCTAGACTCATCTGTGGGCCTGTGTTCTGTGCTGTTCATGTGTCTATGTGATTATCCCTTCGCCATTATCACCTTATCACCATTCATCCTCCTAATCTACACATAGTAGCAGGAAAACGAATTAATTAAAGATAGCTAAGAAGCTTTGTACTTTAGATTTAATTCCGTTAGTTAGTTCTGTTTTTCTCTGGTTAGGCTCATATAAACGCACATACGTGTACAACCAGAAGAGAAATTGTTTCAATAAAGATTGAAACAATACAGCAAATCTAATATGCAACTGCCTGATAATAGGTAACCTTAGACACACATACATACACATACGTAAGTTAATGTGGATGACAAATTTTAGGCTAATTATTAGGAAAAGTTGAATAAGGAACATTTATGAAAAGATCATGTCCGTCCGTCCATCCGTGTCACAGTTGGTAATTGAGATACAGCCAAAGCTAAAAAACTATATACATTGGTTGAATTCATAGTCGTAAGAGACATATAAAGTGAATATAGCCTGTCAAAATTTGGGAAACTATCATATATGAATTAGTCAAGTAATTTTCCGTGACATGAATTAAATATACATTGTTTCAATTAGCCTGTTTTCATCTGATATGTCATCTCCAGTAAATAATCAAACGCCAAGGATGTGTTACAATATCATCGACCAATTGAAATTTTGCTGCGATAGAAAAATACTAATTGCTAGCTTTATGTAATGTCCATCTTCTCGATGGTCTCTGTCCATTTGTGTGCTTTAGTTGGCAATCGCACCTGGTAGACATCTATCGTTGGCTCCGACTATTAGAGAGATTGATATATATTATAAAATATATTATTGTATATGGTGAACTAGCAGTTATGGCCAATGTATATAGTCTGTGCATAGCAACGATTATACATCTTGTTAATCTGTCTTAGGGATGTTTAAGTTTTAATCATGTAATCCACCTTGTTACAAGTTTTAATATATTAATTATGAAGTTCCAATCTTGAGATAACTATTTCTGTTTATGTCATAAATATTAGGACATAACAAAATGGCGACGAGGATGGGATGAAGATAAATAATTACTACTGTAAGTAGAATTATAGTAATTAAGTCCAAGTGAGCCAGTATGGAAAAACACATAAGTTTTATACCTGCATTTGAGGCTTATAACCCAAGCCAGGATATAAATTCGTATATTAAAAGATTCAAGGCTTTTATTGAGGCTAACGATATACAAGAAAGGAAACGAGTGTTCACTCTTATTTCTGTAATCGGTAGTTTACCATATCAAGAGCTGGAACACAGATTAAGTCCAAAGGATCCACAAGATTGCACCTTGGAGGAACTTTTTGATACATTACGAAAAATATATGCACCACAAGTTAATAAATGGATTCAACGATTTGCTTTTATGCAAATAAAGCAAGAGCAAGGTGAGACAGCTACATCGTACATAAATCGTTTAAAAGTTGCTGCAATAACTTGTGAGTTTACAACAGATGAATTAGACACTCGTCTTAGAGAAAAACTCGTGTTTGGACTACCCGATAGTATACTAAAAGATAGATTACTGTCAGACATGCCCAACACATTCGAAAAGGTTTGTGATGTAGTACTCCAACATGAGATAATACGCACAAATAAAAATAAAGTCAATCAAAATGCATTTTTGGTAGGTGAAAATAAGCAAATACAAGGCTCACGTAGATTCGGTACAAACAATTCGTTTGCTAAAGCTCATTTTTCAAAGAATCAACAAGCTACAAGAGAATCAAGATTCGGAACAAATAATGCATACAAAGACATGCCACAAACTAAACCCCATACTGCATTTAGCCAAAAATTTGTATCACGGCAAAATCAGGCAAATGATATAAAATGTAAGCGTTGTGCAAGGTTAGGTTGTACATTCAAAGAGAACTGTCCTGCATTCAATGCTATTTGCAGTTTCTGTAAGAAGAAAGGACATTTTTTGGCTGCATGTTTCGAAAGAAATAAACAATGGAAGGAACCTGCAGTCAATTTATCTAGTATGTATAAAGGAAATTGTGAAATGAGGAACAGTAATTTGGATACCAAAGGTAATGTTTATGGAGAATGCAATTCTCAACATAGCTTATTCTCTGTGCAAGAAGATAGTGCATATACTTTTTTAACTACAAACACGCAACAAATGTACAATAAAAAAGCAAACGAATCTATTTCTAATTTGCAACACGCATCTGATCAGATTTCATTGAGAAATGAACGTTTACCTTTGTACATTGATATTATAATACAAGACCAATCGTTAGAAGCTATTGTCGATTCTGGTAGTTTTGCTAATTTCATTTCAAAAGATTTGTTAACTAATCTTATTGGCAACTTCACACTGAGTCCGTTATTAAATTCATATACGTCGATATCAGGTGAAAGATTGTGTTTATTAGGCCAATTAAACTTAAAACTTTACTATCATGGCAAAATGTACATGATGCCTTTTGTTGTTGGCGATAAGATTAATACAAATATATTAATTGGTAGAGTTGGAATGAACATATTATTTGGTGATTGGCGCAGCAAACTTCTAAATGAGTTACATGAAACTGATTATGTTCAAAAGGAAGATTCTACACATGCATGCTTAGGTCTAGAATCAAAAGATTCGCTACCAGATGCTTGTTCGAAAAATCAGCTTTCAAGCATAATGGATACTCCAAAGGTACATCAGCAAAGGATTGATGATATAGGTGAATGTTCACGAACATCAAATGTGCAAGGGCAAAATAGCAAAGCCATGATTATGAACAAACGTAAAGCCGACGTACATAATTCAAGTAATATAAAACAAATGAGCATTGAAAACTGTCGTTCACAATTACTGACATCTTTTGCAGAATTGTTTAATGAGGATATTAGTACACCCATTAAAGATTTCAAGGTGTCAATACCTTTACAGAAGAATGCTAGGCCTGTGTTCAGGAAAGCGTACAGAATAGCGTATTCATTACGAGATCAAATAAAACAAGAAATAGATAATATGTGTAAGCAGAATATTATAGCTCCTATAGAACATTCAGAATGGGCTAGTCCTATTGTGCCAGTTAAGAAATCAAATAATTCTATACGTATCTGTGTAGATTACTCGAAAACGGTCAATTTTCAAACCGATGGTTTAGTGTATCCTCTACCAGATTTTCCTGATATTTTACAAAAAGTTAAAATAGGAAAGTACTACACCAGGCTTGATTTACGTTCAGCATTTTTACAAGTTAGTTTGCATCCAGACTCACAAAACATATTATGTTTAAATTATGATTCTCACTTGTACAGAATGCAACGTTTACCATTTGGTACAAATGTTTCGTCTCAGCTTTTCCAACAGGTAATTGATTCAATTTTAAAAGGATTGGAAAGAGTTGCAGCATTTATTGATGATGTTATCATTTCTGGAGATAGCCTACAAGAATGTTTCCTAAGAACAAAACAAGTTCTGGAACGCTTTAAAGATTATAATGTTAAAGTCAATTTAAGTAAATCTGAATTCCTAGTGCAAGAAGTGATTTACTTAGGAAGACGTTTCACGGCAAATGGAATCACACCAACTGAAAAGCATGTGCGTGCTATTTTAGAAAGTCCAGAGCCAAAGGATAAGGTTCAACTACAAAGTTTTTTAGGGATGGTTGCATTTCAAAGCCGTTTTCTACACAACTTGTCATCTACAATACCACACCTATATCGACTTCTGAGGAAAGGCGAAAAATGGTTGTGGTCTAATCAATGTGTATCGGAATTTAAGGCTGTTAAAGATAAGATTGTTCAGACACCTGCTATAATTCCTTTCGATCCTTCAAAAGAAATAATCCTAGAAACGGATAGTTCTTGCTACGGTGTTGGAGGACGATTAGGGCACAAGATAAATGGTGAACATCGAACAGTGGCGTGTTTTTCAGCTACACTTTCACCTGCTCAGAAGAATTACTGTCAGGGAGAAAGAGAGGCATTAGCCATTGTTTCGTCTGTGAAACATTTTTACTTATATCTGGCAGGTCAAAAATTTACAATATACACTGATTCAACGACTGCGAAATCATTGCTCGATTCGAATACACCAGTGCCAATGCAACACAATGCACGTTGGCAGAGATGGAAAATATTCATGGCATCTCTGAATTACGAAATAGTGTATTCTAAGAAGGTTCCAATAGCAGATGCTTTGTCAAGATTACCACTACCTGAAGAATTGCAATCAGATTTGGTTTTGACAGCGTATGCAGATCTAGAACAAAAGTTACAACCATTACGCATATCTGAGATCAAGGACCATACAAAAAGCGATAGTTTGTTGTCTAAAATAACAATTTACGTTAAGAATGGCTGGCCAAGAGGAATTGATCCACAAATCAATGAGGAAGCAGTAGCTTTATGGAAGAAACGTCTGGAACTGTCAACAGAAGATGGATTGTTGATGTGGGGAAATAGAATTGTATTGCCAGAGACACTGCGATGCAAGTTTCTGACTCAAATTCATGGCCTTCACAGTGGCGTAGTGAGATTAAAACTGATTTGCAGAGATTTAGTTTGGTGGCCTAAAATGACTTCTGACATTGAAAGTTTTGTTGCAAAATGTGATGCTTGTCAGACGAATGCAAGAGCTCCAGCAAAACAACAATTTACATCATGGACACCGACATCACAACCCATGGAACGTGTACATGTCGATCATTTCTATTTCAATGGTTATTTATTCCTGTTGTGTGTTGATGCGCACACGAAATTTTTGAATGTTTGGCAATGTTCTAATTTAACGGCTCAGGAAGCAATTAGACATTTAAAAAGCCAATTTTACATACTTGGTTCTCCAAAAGAGTTAGTCTCAGATAATGGACAACCCTTTGCAAGTGAACAATTTAAGATGTTCTGCCAAAGGTTGGGCATTGAACTAAAGCATTCCTGCCCATATAAACCTTCGGGAAACGGGTTGGCTGAAAGAACAGTCAATACCGTGAAAAGGTATCTAACCCTCATAGGAGATTTTCCAAAAGGGGATGTTAGAAAATTAAATACTGAAGTAGAATCACTACTGCGTACAGTAATACACTGGCATAACAACACTTCATTGCCATCAACTGGAACATCTCCAAGTTCATTAATGTTTTGTTACAACACTGCAAGTAATATAATCATTAAAGATGACACTAAAAATGTTCATTATGAATGTGAGAAATTTTCAATTGGAAGTAAAGTATATTATTACTGCCCTGAAAGAAAGATATATCGGAAAGGAGAAATTATTGAAAGATGCAGTTTTGCTGTTTATAAAGTAAGAGATGTAGAAAGTGGCAGATGCAGAAATGTACACTATTCATTTTTAAAGATTCTTCATGAAACAGGAGGAGATTCAAATCAGTCAGAAATACCCAAGGAATATGACGATAGTGCGTATCATGCATATTTATATCCTCCAATTAAAAATGAAATGCATCGGGAGGAACTAAGCGACAGTGAAGAACACAATGCTCAGAGATCGTCTCCGAAGCAAGAGAGTAGCTCATATTCGAAGGAAGCGAGCAGACTTGGTCCAGGAACCAGTTCATCTTCGAAGGGAGGAATTAATATTGATCCAGGAACCAGTTCATCTTCGAAGCAAGGGAATAGTTTTGGTCTAGGACGTAGTTCGATGGGAAGAAGGAAATCTCAGAGAGTAAAAAGGACAAGAGTGTTTTACCCCTCATAAGTTTTTCTCTGGAAGGGGAGAAGATTGATATATATTATAAAATATATTATTGTATATGGTGAACTAGCAGTTATGGCCAATGTATATAGTCTGTGCATAGCAACGATTATACATCTTGTTAATCTGTCTTAGGGATGTTTAAGTTTTAATCATGTAATCCACCTTGTTACAAGTTTTAATATATTAATTATGAAGTTCCAATCTTGAGATAATTATTTCTGTTTATGTCATAAATATTAGGACATAACAGAGATATAGCTGGACCACGAAGGGGAAAACCCTTTGATGCTGTCGTCCAGTTTTCATATCTACGGGAGCGGCGGGAGAGTGAATGAATCAGCCTCTTGAATAGTTGCGTTGCCAAATGTGCTGTCCTGTCTAAAGCTCATTGCCTTCATCTTTATCCAGGGTAACAATATGTATAAGTAAACACAGCACATGTGGTAATCAAGGTGCCGACACAGGGTTCACAGGCACGAGCGAAGGATTGCGAGAGGAGAAAACAAATGACTGTTAATTTTAGTTCGTGAGTTTGCTGCGATCCTTCTCATCTTACGGAGCTGTACTTGTGCCGTCATTATTGGTCACACTCTCTGTAGTGTTATGTGGGTTCTATTTTTTAACAATCCCCCCCCCCTCTCTCTATATGTATATGTATATATATGTATATGTATGTATATATATATATATATATATATATATATATATATATATATATATATATATAAGTGTGCGCAAGAGCCCCCGCAGAAATTTTTCTCAGGGGACAACAGTGCTTTAAAGTGGGCGGAAAGTAGTGATGCTATCTCCACAGTTAAGGAAGTTCTAGTAAAACATAACCCACCGGGATAAATTGAATAGGCAACCGTCCACTCACTGTATTTTCTTCATGTTAATCCATAAAAGCATTCCCAGCCTATCCCCAAACTGAGCAAAGCATCCCCCAACTAGGAATTTCCACTTCGAGTATTGGGCGTCAGAGAAAGATTTCATATTTTGTCCTTCAGTCATAAAACGATATCTTTTATTATTATTATCATTCTATAAATCATAAAATTAGAATTGAATTGGAAATACCTTGCCTTGTAGCCAAGTTCAGACGAGCCCACTATTTAAATATCAGAGACCACTTAATTTGATTGATTGATTGAATTGTTGTTTTAAGTCCACTCGATGCACAGAAAGGCTAATCGGAACTGGACCTACAGTTTAAAGTGGGATCCGAACCACTGTGCCATGTGCCTCCACCGGGTATCGAACCTGGGACCACTTGATTACAAGGCAACAACGTTACCACTGCGCCATCAGGGAGGCCCTGAGGGACCACTTAATGTGCAGTGTTCAACTGCACCCCTAGTCCATGTTTTCGCACTACAATTTCACCATTCGAATTATAGGAAGTTTTCTCAGATATTTCAGGGTGGCAAGCGCCACTCCGGTCCCCCTCTGTGGACGCCCTTGTAGGTGTGTATATTTTACATACTGTACCAGAGAAGAAACAAAAGAGTTGAGTACTTCCAGTACAACTGATTTGTTAACAAGCAGATGGGAGGTAATACTTCACCTTCACTTGCATGTCTAAATAGAACAAAGAGGACACTGAACCATTTTTCTCTTTAGTTATATTTCACGCAAGTAACTTCTTTGAATAGACTTTCTGAAATGTGTAATTAGTTTTCCTGACATTCTCCTGCTTCCAAACGGAAACGCTCTCTTAAGTAAGAATTTGAGTTGTGCCCACAAAGGCATTTACCAGCAACGCGGGACATGATCAGTAATTTTACAAATAAAAAATAAATTATATTTGATTATGGGTTATATGATATCCAATGACAGACAAATAAACCGATTACGATAAGAAATACCTCATTACCATAGCAGTTTGTAGGTCTCTAAGATCCGTTGCTGCAGTAATTCTGACTAGTCCATAAGTGTCGTCTGGTTCTTATTTATGACTGGAGCTAACAGAAGAATGAAATTAAAGGTCATTTTTTAATATTTGTGATTTTCGTGGGATATGCCGATAGAAGTCCACAGTCGACCGTCGATTGTTTGTTTATGACGGATAGGAAAACATACAGCTATTACATGTTTCATTCCCACAATTGCAGGTAGATATTTAACCAACCAAATGTTATCTTTAAAAATTAAGGCTTTAAATATCTGAGACTGCGATAGGTTTCTCCCCCCTCCTTATGCTGGCAGACGAACAGGGAGATAAGTAAATTAATTAGTCATTAAGTACTTGACTGAGCTATTAGTTCTTAAAATTTTATCTGAAAGTCCAATACTTTCTGCACTTGCTGATAAAATAACCTGGAAGGTATGCAACCCACACAATTACTGTGTGCTGCAGGTTGCAGACGATGAAGCTATATGTGACTGGTTACTGCGTGATTTTATATGAGAAGCCAGATAAACAGTATACCTTAGGGAGAATTCACACCGTAGCGACAAGCGACAGGCGACACGTGTCGTTGGAAACGAGCAAATCAGCAGCAACGTTTCACCGTAGCGACATGACAAGCCGCACAAGCCTGCGTTCGACTGGTGAAATACTCTAGCGATACGTGTCGCTTGTCGCTTCGGTGTGAATTCTCCCTTAGTTATTACATTCTTACCTTTCTCAACACACAAATGTCAGCCTCTCTTCCACGTAGTACACCCTGGACTGGGTTTAGCAGACTATCGAGGCTGTGGTGTCTGGACTCTCAGCCAGTATAATCCTATGTAGGGCTCGAATTGTGTCATCCGTGTATGTTTTTGATTGTCCCTTCATATATTTCCTTATCATCATTCATCCTCATCTTCGGGATTAGCCAAAGATGGCTGAAAAACGAAGTAAGTTCTTTACCTTTCTAGGCTATTCGAGACGATGCTAATGCATGGCTGCCTCGTGAAAGAGAAGCAAATCAAAAAATATAGAAGCAAATACTCAAAACTTCTTTGCATAAAACCGGAAAAATGTCCTGCCAACAGCTCTAACTCCACTTTCAAAATAAATAGAACTGTGATATTCGCATTCAAAAAACACACATCTTTATTAAGATCAACAGAAAAACCTTGCTCGTTCGGTTCTTGAGAGGAAAGCATGCTACGTACTATTACATCTCCAGCAAATCTAGATACGTACTACTTACGCGTGGTAAATATTAGGAACAATATCTGTGCGAGTCCATCATATGCACGAAAAGTATACGTGACTGAATTTCTTGGTAACCAAACTACACTTACACTGGGAATCGAAGTCATCGCTGCTTTATTATAAGAGGACATGATTGTAAAAAGAAATATAATAGAAGTTATGACCTCTGTTGGATCTGCATGGAAGAATGCGAGCTCTATTTAAATCACAAGAATTTTATGAAACAATACATGATTATTTTACGTTGCTTTTCTATCACTTTCGGTTAATCGCAACGATTTGGATGGTGATAAGATGAGATGGAGAAAGGGATAATCACAAACGCATATGAACGACACAACACGAGTCTACAGGGGATTATCCTGGCTGCAGGTCTAGGCGCCGTAGCCTCGTTGGCCCTCAACATTTCAGTTTCATAGGTGTACTGCGTGCAAATAAGGTTGACTTTGTGTGTCTTCTCAGGTCACTCCTATACACGCCTCTTTTACCAAAAAAAGAAAGATTATGGTATGTGCTTTCTTTCCGCCAAACTACCAATTTTTCACCGAGAGATGTGCCCAGGTAAAGATTTTGGGAAGGTCTGAGAATGGTATTTTCTCATGAAGGACACACATACACAAATAGTGTGGGTGTGTGTGTGTGTGTTTGTGTTTGTGTGTGTGTGTGTTTGTGTGGGTATGTGTGTGTCGCAGAGGAACACCGACAAACTTTCACAGCGTGTATAGTTCAAGCATCATGAACAGGAGCATGGAAGCTCATGCCTTTAGCAAAAAGGGCTTCTGTGCGAAATCGTTTGGAACGGGCGACAAAGTGTTACTGCCTGGACAAGACAAACCACTTCTTGCTCCTTAAGGCATCGCTTCGAAGCCACAAGTCTTCAAAAAAATGGCTGTTTCTAACATGTATCTATTCTGCACAGATACGTGGTGGCCAGTGTATTTAAATTTTCTGTCCGATAACATACTACAAGCTCGATAATATGCTACGGAGACAATATCATGGAAGCAGAGACAGCGGCGGGATCATGTCGCCGAGTTTAAACCCCACCCCCTATTAAATCATGCATCTATCACCGTCCCTGTATTATGTTGCACTTTCTGTTTCATGCTTGTTGTTTTATAAGGGCTTCACACGTTTTGTTTAGAAGCCTTCACTCTTCATACATTGGCCATTGCCTTGATCGGTCGTTTTCCGCCCGAAAAAATAAGTGTACATGGCAACCGTGAATCTGCGCTGCATACATGCACGGTACAACATGCAGTTTTTCGATTGCTCGTAGCGTCTAAAGGAGGCATTAACGAACACAATGATACATATTCGTCTTGATGTCTACACGTTTAAGAAGTCCGTCAGTATTGTACTGCGACACTGTGTGTGTAAAAGTAAAGATAACCCTTGTGCATTGCAACGTAGCATGCACGCACGTAGGCGCGGATGTAGAGGTAGGGTCCCACACATTCAAGATCTTGATCATTGTGGAGGTATGTAATCAGCACCACACTCCATCCACTTTTATCGCCCAGGGTTGCTTCCAGCTATGACCCTGTCGAGACAAAGTTGCGTATCTTAAATCTTACCGATTACGAAAACACTGCCCATGAATGTCGACGTAACTCCGAAACTAACATTCTCCCCTGAACAATTAATAAAATTGACATACAACTCTTTTATGGCTTGGTAGAGGCGATATATATGAGAAGTAAGCATATACATATCTCAAGGTGCTTAGAAGATTCAGGGACTTTTCTAAATGCCATTCCGTGCTATTTCGACAGGCGAGTTACTTACATCTCCGATTTGCACTAAATTTCCACAATATGCTGCTACCTGTAGCGTTCCTAACATATGACTATAACTATTTGTAAAGTTTCAAACTCAAATTACAGGATAGTGTTTAATTCATCTGCGATATTTTTCTATGTATGACTGATAGAGAGCTCGGTCTAATGCTTTGTAGAGAAAAGAACACCACACATATTCTGTCAACGAAAAATTGAGAATTTTGTAGTTTTGAAAACGGTTACGTAGTAATTTCGAGAAAGTGCATAAAACTTTAATTTTGATTATTCTTTTGTAGCCGAGCACCATGTCGAGAACATAAGCGAAAAATTAATTTTACATTGTAGCTATGCCGCGTCTGGGTTGATCGTTGAAGCTCAAGTCATAAGGCATTTCTTATAGCCGGGCTCAGCAAACAAGAAAGGAATATTTTTAATGTTTTTTCGGTCATTTTGATGTTAAATAACTCATAACCTTCACAGTCCTTCGTAAATCCTTTGCATAGATACAGTTTAAACAATTGTTTTAAATGTCAGAAAATATCCGAATTTCGTGCATGCACAGCTGTTGAGCGATATTGTAACAACATTGATTATTTTCCCAGCAGCAGCTGTTCTGGCAACATTTGTTTTTCTTGTTCCTCATGTCTCTGCCACGTTTAGATTGTAAATGTGAAGCTTACCTCCAACAGTAAAATAAACAAATGTTCACACTGTTCCTGTTTTATTTTTCCCAAAGATCGTATGCAGAGCAAAATTATTGAGCTTCGGCGATATACGTTTGAGTTGTGAATATTAATGCTTCATGACACACGGTTTCACACGGAATAAATATTTATTTCCCGCTAATAATTCGTAGCCTTGGAATCCAATCAAACGAAATCTTATGCTTAACTCGCTGTTGCTGTAACTTCTATGACGAACAAATAAATAACGCGTGTTATCGCAGTAAAATTAAAGAAAATATAATTTTTTTGTCCAGAATTTTCAATCTTTCGGAATAATTCTCGTAAGACGCATCTGTGGTGCCAGGAAAACAAATCTGAACAGTGCCCATCGATAAATGGAAATCACATGATTTGTCGAATTGATAATTTCATGCTCTAAAGTCGACCGCCGTATTGCATTTAAATGTGGCGGCCAGTAAACATTATTGCTATTAGACGTAGAAACTTAAAACCAGCGCCAATCGAAAGAGGAGAAGATACACAGCGATAACAAATAACTTATCTTTATTCTGTACAACTTGTTGTATGGAAGTAGAAATGTTAAATTGCAAACTCGATTATTCAAACGTGGGTACTATATTTTATCACATGACGCAGTACTCTATCGGAAATATGGTTATCATAAATACGAAACAGCACATCATTGTCTCTTTCAAGTTATTTGAAGAAATCATCTGTAGAAGTTCAAGTTATGTAATAAAATATACACGTCATGTACAAATCATAATTCAGTCGATTTTATAATAAAAATGAAAATTGGTGACTTTACTTTTAATTACAATGTTGTTCTATCTTTCTGTATACAACGGCTATTTTGCGCCGCTTTTCTACCTCTTGGGTTAAACGCGACGATGAGAATGAAGGATGGTTTGATTAAATGGTATTTTCACGATATATAAACACTCGCCTCGTTCTCGTTCCCTGTCTCGTCTTGAGTCTCAAAATGTATTGAAATATAATTTTCATAGCGTCTAGAGGTCTTTATGACAAACAACATTTCTTAAAGAGCCTTCCCGATGGTGTAGTGATAACGTCGTCGCCTTCTAATCAAGGTGTTCCAAGTTCTATACCCGGTGGAACCATCGAAGCCCACTCTAAACTGTAGGTCCGGTCTCGATTCGCTTTCATATACACAAAGTGTACTTAAAATAAAATTTAAAAAATTCTTCCCACCACGTTTCTACGCTACTAACCCTCGAAACCGTACATCTTTTTATTTTTCAAAATTAATTGAAGAAAAGTTTTATTCATGTAATAAAATATACACGTAATGTAAAATGGATGCAAGGAATGAGCGCAACCACTGCACAGGTTCAGAGTTGCCACTGAATGTGTTAACTTGGCAATTACGATAAACAATTTCGGTTTGTGAAATTTTCAAAATTTATTACCAAAATCTCCCATCTCTTTCACAAAGGCCTGTCTCGTTCTCGGTCCTGCCTGGAGAGGCTGGTCTCGTTCTTGTCTCAATTTTCAGTGTTACCTTGGTCTCGTATAGAACTTGGATGCAAGACTGAGACTAGTCTTGTCTAGGTAGCATCTCTACACGAGATGGTTCGTTTCGATCGTCGTTGCCACTATTCCGTATATAAACATAGGCTTCTGTCCAAGATAGCGACAATATGCATTGTCCGTTAAGTCCTACGATGGATTACAGAGCACTTGCGTGGGCGAGATTCCCCTGTTTAGGAAGAAGCAACCAGGGCTTGGATTGCTGCCAGGGTGTGGGAGCTGAAAGGTGATAAATATTGGGAAAGATTAGAGGACCAACCCAAGACGTGGGAGGTGGATGTTTAAAATTTAGCGTCTCTAGGGCGGAACTGATATGCTCTGTGTATTTCGACTAGAGTTGATAACGTCCAGGCTATATTGTCACAATATATTTCGTGCAGCCAAACTAAGCAAATTGTCCATCATTATGTTCAATCATTCTGTTTCCGTATGTATTGAAAATCACGAATGAGCAGCTCTGCACCGACATAAGTACAATTCCTTTGCTTAAAAGCACACAGAAAAAAGAAAGAAAAAGAACGCAATAGTGATTGAAATTTGCCTACTGTTATCTTTGCTGCTGATTGTACATGAAGTTTTATGAAACATTATTATACCCCTAGAATGGAAAATCTGAATAGTCTCTCCTTTCATACCTAGGATCCTACTTGATAATTTACACAAAACCTTGTCAGAAAAGGAATTCGTTTATTAAACACTTCCATTCTACTGGTGTCATAATGTTTCCAGAGGGGTGAAAAGCTGCAGTTGCAATGAAAAATGACCATAAATAATTACATTAGGAGATTAAATTGTAGAAGTGTCGTTAAAAACTTTCAGGGGTTGTTAGAGGGTGTATTGGTAAATTACTGAAGCGTTTGTAAAAATGGAGGGTATTCGGAAGGTGTGGTAAATCATTGTTGAATATGGTTTTACATTTAAACAAAAAAAACTCTCGTACAAATTCAATTTGTTTGTTCCTGGTTGTTTCCCGGAAAGAGGCCACAGACGGTGGGGTTAAGTGGGTCAAGTTGTGTTGTACTCACTAGGACGTTATTTGTAAATTGTCATCCAACAGAAAACCGCATTTCAGAATGAATGACACAAATCCCAACCCGGTCAACTTACAATTGCAAACCGCCGGACACTCCACATGTAAATTTCAAAATATATTTTCTCCTATATGTGTCAAAAAGACACAACCAAATTTTAATAAGACGTAGAAGACATATGGAAAATCAAAGTAGACGAAAATGAGCAAAATATATTAGCGGTGTATTGTGTTGTTCAACTTTGAAATTTAATCGTCGGACACTTCGTTAAAATGTGTTTGAAATAGTCATTGGGACAAATAATGTCGATTATGGGCACTTTATCTCTAAAACAAGATCAGTTTCCCCTTTCTAGGTTGCCAGGGCGTCCATGTTCTAATCCCGGCATGGGCGTTCTTTCTGAGTGTCTCTTCATCAATTTGATCATAACATTACTCATCCTCATTTCGCGATTAGCCACAAGTGGCATAAAAGCAAATTTAAGTAAACCAAATCAATCAATCAACATTTCTAGGTTGATTCCTTCTACGAGATAAATACCTTGTTTTGTAAATAAGCGATATTTAAAAAATCCCTAATTTCAGACAAATGTGATATCATTGAAAACTTTTCTACAGTGCTTCATAAAAATAGGATCCACATCCACTCACCAGAAATGGTCCAAATCCGAGAGAGAGGTTAGAGGTTAGCATCTGTTTGATATGGTGTGGAATCACCCAATAAGATATGCAACATATACAGTAGATTTAAGATTTAAGAGGAGGGGTTAATCCCTGCAACTTCATCCTGCCCGCGTCTCTGCTGTCATAATAATGTTTCTATATCGTGCAATGGAAAATATATACGGTGGTCCAAAAGTCCCGGAACGGTCACATATCGTGAGAAATACACATCGAATCGGAACACGAAAAAATACGTGTTTAAGAAGTGAATGAAAGCTATTCAATGATATCACACTTGATTCCCCACCCCCGCTCCCTGGGGATGGAGCGGGGGGCAACTGTGAAATTTTAAACGGAAACCCCATTTTGTATTGTAGAATCGGAAAGAGGACTTCATTCCTAGTCCAACGAGTAATCAACCATCCTCCTAGCTCAATTAGGAACGGAGATATGGCTATTCATAACACCCAAAAAAATTTCAAAGGGACGATCTGCCCCTAACTGAGCTAGAGTGAAAGCGATTGCAGATTCGGAATCTGCACGTCAACACCTTTCAATAGAATATATGGAAAGGGGAGGTCTACGATCACTTATTATCACCGCCAGGGGGTGGGGGGGGGGAATCAAGTGTGATATCATTGAATAGCTTTCTTTCACTTATTATACACGTATTTTTTCGTTTTCCGATTCAATGTGTATTTCTCACGATATGTGGCCGTTCCGGGACTTTTGGACCACCCGGTATGACAGAGAGGCAACAGTGAATCTGTGTCTCCTACCTCGAGGTTGCATACATATGGATATAAAATACAGTTTTTCAAGGGTTCATATTGTCGAAATGATGCTGTAACGAGCAAAACTTTACTAAGAAAAGTTGGTTATCTTGATATCGTCTACAAACTGTGAAAGTTTGTCCGTGTTGCAGGGCGATATCCTGCATATATACAATAACTATATGCACAGTGGCATATTTAAAAGGGTATTGGGCTCACCACGCCATGCAAATGCTAGGATGTTACCTGTACAAATAAGTACATTAAATGATTAAAAGGATGCACTACTATATTCATACAGTACATAAAAACATTACACTACTTAGTGATAAGACACACTGAAACCGGTGAGAACTGCACATGCCTACTTCCCACTGCCATCATAGTAATATGTCCCTTTGAGGAAAGGGGTGGGCTTGGTGATGGCGGGGGTGTAGGTTAGTCGTCCGTAGAGAGGCATCAGGCGTTCCCTGTAGCGCTCGCTCAGCTGTCGCCGTCGATTGTGCACCGTTCGCCACACTTCGATGTTGACGCTGTCGGGAGGATCCTCAGAGTCTTGCCGCACTTTTCGCCTCCTCTTGGACTCGAACCACAATCTCAGGGTGAAGAAATAGATCAACTCCAGGATGCTAAGTACACTGCAACCGAGGAAGAGTCCAGCCGCGCTTCCCAAATCGACTAAAAGAAAAAGGACTTGGTAAGTATCATGTCGAGAAACTGGAATAAAATATGAAGTACTGAGAGTGGTATTACTGTCATGCACAAACATGACTGAGAGGAGTATTACGGTCATGCAAAAACATGACTGAGAGTGGTATTACTGTCATGCATAAACATGACTGAAAGTGGTATTATCGTCGGTGCAACATAAGTCTTCCTTCTGTCCTTATCCTGCGCATAAGCAATTCACTCTTTAACCATCCTTACCAATAACCTTAGAGTTCATCGTAATATTGTCGTTCCATATTCCTCTTGGCAGAACAGATGTATCTTACTTTACATTACACTGAGAGAGAAGCGTGTGACATTTTGCCCATTCATTACTATGAAAATGGATCGACTACCTTGAAAATTTTAAAATTACATTCACATATCGTTCTGAAACTCCCCAGCAAGCCGCGTGGCTTGGGTCAATGCCAAAGCACTGTACAAACTGAACCCCACAGGGTTCACCTAGCTTCTAATGAAACTGGTACCCGAGGGCAACCCTGTGGGGTAAAGATGACCGGAACGTGGCGCTGATCACATCTCTTCCACAAATGACCGAGCTCCTGAATATGTGAAGCCCTACCTCTACGCCACCCACATACCTTTATTGCGTGTGCAAGGGGGAGCTTTTCCTGTTCATGTGCTTTATCTCAACACAATCACAGGTGAACCATTATATCCCATAATGAAGGATGTGATTGTGTCTTCATATCGATTTCCAATTTCTTCCGCGTTACTCAAGATTGTTTCCGTTTAATTCTTCTCTCCTGTGCTGCGATTCGAAACGCCGGAATTAGCAAGAAGTAGGGCGAAGATCGCAATTACGAAAGATCAATTACAGCCGCTCATAATGGATGTAAAAATGTGTCTGTAGCTCATCAAAAGACAGGTTAGGGTTGCTCTATAGGTACTAAGCAGAACTTTACGTGTTCATTGGTTGGTTACCAATAGTTTTAAAGGAAATAGCCAATGAGCATGATTTACATCATAATATAGAATGGACAGGAACGGTTGACATACTTTTTTTTTACCTATAACGTCTCAAGCATGTATAAATAACGAGAGTAAAATATTATTGCGATTACTGATATAGTCCCCTCTATTGAAAAACAGAATAGCAGAAATTTTAGTTGAATACGCAATGAGAGAGATAGGGAGGGTGTGAGAGAGAATTATGGGCAAATGATTGAAGACTTGCGAAAAGTGTTAATGTACCCACACCTGGAAATGATTGACAAACTATGTGGGGTAAGCCAAGACAAAGCATTCCATGCAAATTGTAACAAACCATGGCAGTTCATAGGATTGGTGAGGAGGTAGGACATTGTGTAGGTGATATGGTCATAACCAACTTCCGGTCGCCATTACTTCCCAGGGTTGACTCCAGGCACCCAATTTTATTCGAGGCTGTGCGGACCACAGAACCGCCTTATGTAAGGATATAGTCTGAGAAAGTTCCACCTGAGATCACCCACCTCGGGAAACGAACACAGGTCCTCCGCGTGGCAGTCAGTCTCCTTACCGAATAGACCACTGCTGTTCCACTATGTGGGTAAGTTGAAACAAAATATCGTTTTAATTATCGTTTTATTTAAACTAACTAACTCCCTAGCCTTCTTAAACCCGAAGGTTCATGTCTGCAGCAACACAGGCCTTCCATCTTTCCCTATCTTGAGCAAGTTCTATATACTCTTTTCCATCCCTACCGATTTCCCTTAGGTCCATCTCAACGTTGTCCCTCCATTTTCGTCTTGGCCTTCCTACAGGTCTCTTACCATCAGGTTTCCCAACAAGAATCCTGTAAACTCCTCTTTCCTCTCCCATTCGTGCCACATGGCCTGCCCACCTAAGTCTTCTTGATTTAATTATTCTAATAATATCTGGACATGAATACAAATTATGTAGTTCTAAATTATGTAACCTTCTCCACTCACCTGTCTCCTCATCCCTTTTAGGTCCAAAGATTTTCCTAAGGATCTTATTTTCAAATACTCTCAATTTATGTTCCTCTTTCAATGTAAGGGACCAAGTTTCACATCCATATAATACTACAGACAAAATTACGGTTTTGTATATTTTAACTTTTAGTTTCTTAGATATTAAACGAGAAGACAAAAGTTTATGAAGAGAGAAGTAACATGCATTTCCTGAATTAAGCCTACTTTTTATTTCCTCTTTAATATAATTTTCATTTGTTAATATTACTCCTAAGTATTTGAATTTGGAAACTGGTTCAAACGAGTTGTTATCAAAAATTAGATTTTGATTAGTACCTAACACTTGGTTTCGGCCTGTAAGCATATATTTAGTTTTCTCTTTGTTAACTTCCAAACCTATCTCTTTAGCAGTTTTGAAAAATATTTTAGCATTATTCTTAATTGTATTCACATCATCCCCCAGTAAGTCTACATCATCTGCATATGCTAACAACTGAGTCACACTATTTAATTTTAGTCCTTCTTTAGTTTCTTTTACCTTCCTAACAGCATATTCTAAGGCAAAATTAAAGAGCAATGGAGATAATGCCTTTTCTTGTTTTAACCCATCATGAATTGTAAATTTGTCAGACATATTAATACCCACACGAATTTTACTTTCTGTTTCACTGGTGCATATTTTTATCATACTAACAAGCTTCTTAGGTATTCCAAACTCTACTAATATATTATATAATTTATCTCTTTTGACCGAATCATATGCTTTTTTTAAATCAATGAATAGCTGATGGACATTCTGATTATATTCTCACTTTTTTTCAAGTGTCTGTCTGATGTGAAAAATTTGATCTGTAGTTGATCTGTTACGTTTAAATCCACATTGATAATCACCTATAATTTCATTAGAATATGGGGTTAGTCTTGTTAAAAGAATGTTAGATAATATTTTATATGTTGTTGAGAGTAGAGAAATTCCACGGTAATTATTTCAGTTCATTTTATCACCTTTTCTAAACACAGGAACAATTATGGATTCTTTCCACTGTTGAGGGATTTCTTCTTTATTCCATATTAAACAAATTAATTTATGAATTTGACATATTAATGAATTTCCACCATATTTAATTAACTCATCTGGTATTAAATCAGTGCCAGGTGCTTTGTTATTCTTTAGCCTTTTAATAGCATCTTTAACTTCAGTCAAGTTAGGTTCTGGAACTAAAGGTTCTGCTGTGTGGACTTCATTTACTTCTGATTTATCTCCTACATGGACATTTAAAATGTCATTAAAGTAGTTCTTCCATCTATTTAGAATATCGCTTGGGTCAGCTAGAAAATCACCGTCTTTATCTTTTATCAAGTTTACTTTAGGTTGCCACCCCTTTCTAAACTCATTTACACCTTTATATAAATCTCTGATATTTTTATTTTTGCTGTTTGTTTCAATTTCGTTAATTTTGCTTTTCAAATAATCTCTTTTTTCACTTCTATACGTGCGGTTAACTTCTCGCTTTATTCTATTATAATTGTTTAGATTTGTATCATCAGAGTTATTTAACCACCTAAGTCTAGCCTGATTTCTTATTTCTATGAGATTATGACATTCATTATCAAACCATGGCTTACTTTTTCTCGGTTTATGGTATCCTATACTTTCTTTAGCTGCTGATTCTATTGCATTACGTATGTGCTCCCAATTCTTATTTACGTCTGTTTCATTTATATTTTCATCATCATTTAAATCCTGCAAAACATCAAATCTATTTGACAGTTTAATTTGGTAATCTTTCTTAATTCTTTCATCAGTAAACTTTCCTGTATCAAATTTTAGAACTTTTAGATTTTGTTGCTTATGATTTATCACTGAGAGTCTTTCTCTTAATTTAGCAATTACTAAATAATGGTCACTGGCACAGTTAGCACCTCTATGTGTACGAACGTCAATTATACTAGTATGCCTTCTCTTATCAATGAGAATATGATCTATCTGATTATGAGTTTTACCATCTGGAGACGACCAGGTATATTTATGGATATCTTTATGTTTAAAAGTGATACTTTTCACAATTAAATTCTTTGAGGTTGCAAAAGTAATCAATCTTATACCATTATCATTACTTAATTCATGAAGACTTTCTTTACCAATCGTGGGTTTAAATGTCTCTTCTTTGCCAATCTGTGCATTACAGTCACCTAACAGAATTTTCATATCATACTGAGAAAATTTATCAAAGACCCCTTCTAACTCTGTATAAAAATCATCTTTAGTATTATCATCTTTATCTTCCGTTGGTACATGTATGTTTATTAAAATAATTTTACACCACCTACCCTGTAAAACTGCATATGATATATCATTAATAAATTCTACTGTTTTAAGAGCCGAGATAATTCTATTATTTATGAAAAAGCCTGTTCCAAAATTATGATTTTCAGTACCACCATAGAAAAAAGTATAATTTTTAGTTTTACAATTCCCTTCTCCTGGCCACCTAACTTCCTGGACAGCTACTACATCTAATTTATACTTAACTATCTCATTAACTGTACACTGAAATGCCCCAGGCCGGTAAAGGCTCAGAACATTCCAGGTGCCTAATTTAATATCCTCATTCCTAATGTAGATCTTATCCTTAGTCCAGGGACCTCCCAAAGTAGTCCCCACCCGGAGATCCGAACGGGGGACTATTTTACCTCCGGAATATTTTACCTTGGCAACATCCATGGCCTTATATTGCTGTTTCTTGACATTTTTTTTTACAGTGCAGAGTTGTCAGCTCTACGCCTAACCCCCAATATGAATGGAGGAACTACTACACAAGACAAACACAAACATATTAGACAGCACAATTACTACACAAGACGAACACAAACACATTAGACACCACAACTACTACACAAGACACACACAAACACATCACAACTATAACACAATATAAACACAAACACACCACAACTACTACACAATATAAACATAAACAAACTACACACCACAGGAATAACAAGGAATAATATATATATATATATATATATATATATATATATATATATTTAATTTGCTTAAAACTTGGGATGCTTTATATTTAGAAGAATTTCCCATAACCTAAATGGCAACTTGTGCATTGTATGTAGTCTCATGTTTGTGTTTAAACTGTAGGTCCAGTCCCGATTAGCCTTTCTGTGCATAAAGTGGATTTAAAAAACTCAATTCAGATTCATGTTCGTGTTTTGTAAAGAAATAACCTATCAAAGTGAAGTTGATTTTTGCGCCTCACGGACAGACAGATCGATAATTTATATATATTGTATTGATCCAGAGGTAAAATAATGAAAGAATACTTACCTAATAGGTCAAATTCTATGAAAGGGACGTCCCTTTTATAGGCAACAATGTGTTCCGGAGGGAAGTATATGCCTACTCGTGGTGATCTGAAAGAAAAATAGAAACAGACATGAAACCACTTACGTTATTGAACAACATTGAGAACAGTTTATTAAAATGAAATGCTAAAAGAATCCACAAGCTCGTAGCGCTTTTGTACTGTGGAATAAGACATAGTAACAATTGAAATAAAAAGGGTAGAAGGTGTTTGGTGTTTGTTATCATACATACATTCAGCAACTCTGCTATAACATTGCTAGGACTCCGTCTCTCTCTATCTTTCTGTTGCTCTTTTTCTTCATATACTCCTGTATTTCTTTGTATCTTCCTTCTTCCAGCCTTCATTTTACAACTTGAATTTTTCTAACTTCCTTTCATTTTCTTCTTTTTATATAGTTCTTTGACTTGTTATTATTGTCGGAGGAGGGGGTGGGAATAACCGAGAGGTTTTTTTTCAGACCAAAAAGGTTACTGTCTATTTATAGAAGGGAAACGGGTAATATACATGGAATCTCTCAGGGAGGGTCAGGAGGATTACTTGCCCCTTTCCTGGAATAAAGAAAGAAATACTTACTTATTCGTCCCTTCTCCGTTTTATTTGTACCTCATTCCCTCTTTTACTCTTTCCTTTCTCAATTCTTTTCAATTCTCAATTTCTTTTCTTTCAATTTTAGGCTCGTTTTAAAATCTGACGTTTTGTTTTTGTACAATTCCTTCTTCTTGATTATTTATTTCTTGTTGTTTTCTTTTTCATTCTCCTCTCTCTCTCTCTCTTGATCCTGTTTCATTGGTTTTCGACCTCTTTCTGTTTTTTGTCTGTGCATGTGGCGCTACTTTCATTCCATTTACTTTCCCCCTCTCCCTCTCTGTACGACACATCAACACACCCCCTATTTGTTCCACTTATTTTGACCATCTCTTGAAAATATTCTGTGAGGGCTCATGGTAATATGCTGTATTAACTGTGTAAAAAAAAACTAATGATTTCAGTTTGTTTTCATAGGTATATTATATATTTTTATACTTATTATTTTGAGAAGACATCGATGTTTTCCCTTCGAGAATGAGACGGGCATCTATCTCGTCTTGTCTTCTCTATGCAGCATCCCTGGCCAAAAGCCATAGTTAAAGGTAGGTAATCCCAGCGTAAATAATGTAAATGAGTAGTGTAAAAATGCACCCTGGAAAATGTAACTAACCAAACAGGTAAAATATTTATGAAAACTTACGGAACTATATAATCGGAAGCAATTTCATAGAGATACTCATCGCAGGTTGGTAAACAGAAACAGTAGATGCCGTGAGCTTCGTCTTTCTCGATTTGACTCTCGGCGCTGTCATCGGTGATGATTACTCTCACCAGGTGATCTGTAATGAAAACGATAGATGCCAGCCAGATGAACGAGAAAGAAATCACTGAGTAACTTTTAACCATGTTAGGAATTAGAGTTTGGTAGAATTGACTGATTTCGTCCAAACTAAACATGAGCCTCCCGGATGGAGTTGTGGTAACATCGTCGTCTTGTAATTAAGGGGCCCTGGGTTCGATACCAGGTGGAGGCACATAGTGGTTCGGAGCACACTTTAAAATGTAGGGCTTGTTCCTATTAGCCTTTCTGTGCATAAAGTAGACTTGAAACAAAACTTCAAATCATCTATATTGAGCATGACTCCAGTGGCGGTTTTAGGAACTAATTTTTTTGTGCCTCGTAATTTCTAAAAACGAATAACCTAATGCGTTACATTATGATATAATCAATGCTAATTATTTGCACAATAATAAACTTACGCGAGTTACAGAAGAGAAAGATTTTCTGAAATATTATTTAGAAGAATATTGCCTAAAATGTGGAAGTCGGGGTGGTTCACTTCGGTATGACGTCTGACTGCCACACTGGAGACCGGAGATCGATCCCCGTGTAGGTGATCTCAGGTGAGAGTTTTTCAGACAAGTTCCCCGTATAAGGTGGCTCTGGGATTCACTTAGCCTCTAATGAAGTGGATACCAGGGGAAAACCCTTCTAGTAAAGGTGCTGATCACATCACCTCCAGAATGACCGAGATCGTGAATGTGCGAAGCTCCTACCTTCACACCCTCCTGTGAACGTCCATGGCTTGCTGCAATGTGGAGGGAAGGCTTACTTTTACCTAATGAACTTTATACACTGTTAAATAAAAATTGCAGTCAATAATAAAATCTTCCGTAACAATGAGCGTATATGTAATTGGGTATTCGCTTCGTAAAACTTCATTAAGTTTAATTTTCCGGAGAAATTATAATCTGAAGAGTAATTAGCTTACGCAGCGAGCAGGCGTCCTTGGTATTGGTTTACGGCCTCAGACACGGAGTACTGGATTCTTAGCTGACACTCGAAGGCGTGCTGGAAACCAGATATTACGTGATCAGGTGTTGGAAGCATTTAGGGACGTTATTTTAATGCTGAGCCATAAACCTGACCCGCCTAACCTAACAACTAAAACATTTAGGAGCGTAATACCTTTTCACATCTCACATCACGTGACGTAGTAACAGCATCAGTCCGTATCCAAGACGACAGTAAACAAATGGCTACTAGCAAACAAATATGCACACAGAAGTACATGAAAGGTAAAATTTAATTATCCAGAAAACACAAGCGGATAAATTATGTGTTAACAGAAGAGAACCATGTTGAAATCGAACAATGTAAAAAAAAAAATGCACGTCTTCCATGACTAGATCGGAATTGAACCGTTTCCTTTCTGCTACGTCGTATGTGGAAGCTCAGGGGTTCCACTGTCGTGCATGGAATTAATGAAAGTGCTCTTGCGAATAGGTGTGTGTGTGGGGGTGGGGGGTTAAATGTGTGCGGGCCCTCGCTTCGTGTGGAAAGATATAAACTGCACACTTAACACTTAGAGCCAGGAAGAAAGCCTACGCAAGTACCCTGACTGCTAATGTACCCACTTTGAACTATAAATCAGTCCAACGTCCTCTTATTTCCCCATCCAACTTGCATCCCATTCTCATGTTTCGTGCCCTAGTAAATCTGTCTTAAGGGTAAGTCAAAGGTGAAATACAAAGAGTTTATATAGTCACACATGCGAGAATTTACCCATGGGAATCGTGTATTTTCACCTCTGCATTGCCACAAATCTTCCAGTTGACAAGTACTTGAGCAACGGCGTGCCCATTAATTTCGGAAGGGGTATATGACCATAAGAGAAGCTTATACTTTCCCTTTTTCACTGCTTGTCCCATATTTGCCATATTTTTTCTATATTTCACGATCTGTGACTCTATTGCTTGTTTTCGCTGCACTACGTCACAGTTGTTTCGGCCGATTAGACATGCTCGTGTTTCGTTGAAAACGCCATAGGTTTCCTTTTCACTTGATAGGTGGAAATGGTGGTACGTAATGCAGGCGTTTTCTCCTCTTCCAAGAAAAAGTTTTGCCTTGGCCACAGCGAAGAATAGTTTTATGTCATATTAACATCCAAAGTTGCGTGAGTGTACAGAAAAACTAATAACACTATACTCTCTCCCGGATATCACTGGAGCAAGGCCGCGCATAGCGGCAGAAAAGGGGGGATATCGAGGCGTCACTACTTGCGCAGAAATGTCTTTTTTGCTTGCTCCAGAGATAACCGAGACAGAGTGTAGCAACCAAAAGAAGGTTTAGATATAGAGAAAGAAAGAGAAGCTCTAAGCAGTGAAACAAACTTACCAAAAAGTCAACTAAATAGGTGAAGGCGAATGAAGGAACCAAACAAGCAAACAAGTGTTGACCATTGAAACGAAAACCCTCTCGCTCTTATCTTTGCACGCTGAGGTTGGCACACACCTGACGTCACGGTACTTCAGTGTTTCTGTACAGGTTTTCCTCTAGCTGATGCGTGAGTCTGAAGTAAGGCATTATGCAGTTTGTTTTATTTCGCTCGGAAAGGTTCAATTTTGACCAAAGTATTCAGTGGTAAGTTTTGTGAGCCTGAAGGAGGTATGTACATCTTTCATTATTACATAATATTTGAATATGTAAATATTGTGATCCAAATAAGTACTTGCGTACGAATTTTGATCGGAACGGCAAGGGAAAGCTTTATGAGGAAAGTTGTGCTTGCAACTGGAAGTGTCGAGAATGTCCCTTTGAAGTTTCGAGCAAAAAAAGAAACATATCTTTCGAACTGGGTTGACATTAAAGAACAGGAATGTTGTTATTGTGCATAAAAAATTACTGTTCTCAAACTTTTACGGTTGATTATTGTCTTGTAAATTGTGTTATCCGTATTTATGTTTCATAACCTCCGCCTTATTCGTTGAATATAGAAAGGAAATATTAAGTATAACGTCCTCACTTTCGTCCTCGTTGTCCTAAAGTGAATTTTTGTCAGTTATGAACAGGGTGAATAAAAATCACGGTTTTTATTTAAATTTTTAAAAAAATTTATATAAATCGGATGTTTTTTTTATTTAAATCGATTATTTAAATTTTTCTTTTAAAAAAACTTAAAATTGCTGGTGTGGTTTTTGGCACCTGTAGATTGTAACGGTCAAATATTGAGTGACTAGTAATTAATCTAATTGCCCGTTAGTAGGAATTAATTGCAATTGGTAATATTAATATCCGTCGCGAATACAGGTGTCTAGCGAACTGCCTTAGCCAGCACTAGCTTGCTCAACCACCGTTTTTCGCCCGAATTCGGAGTTACATGCATTCTTATGGGAATAACAAGAAAAATGCAACTTCTTAACTAATGGACCGAATTGGATGAGATTTTCACCAGCGGAAGACCACATCATGAAAGTACTGATTCCAAGATTTGAGCCTAATCAGAACAGAAATACGGGAGTTATGATTTATTAAAGATTCATCGCTGCATTGAATGGGAGACGCTACCCTGCCGAGTTGTCTTTGGTTTTCGTGACTGAATACAAAAGAGGAAGAGTTAGCCTAATCTCTGCGCGAGGAGCTGCTGCCAGGGGTTAAGGACCTGAGTGAGCATTGACCAGGATAGGAGGACAACGGTCAAAGCACCAGAAACAATAAACAAGCACCTGATCATAGAGGGTACAGCGTCACTACGTTCAAATCTGGAATAAAAGGGATGATTTGGAATAGCGAGACACAGTTTTGCACAGTTTTGCCTAGAATCGCCACCGGAGTGTGAGCTACGTGCGACCGAGCTGCGAGTTGCAAGCAGACTCGAGGTCTGGATTTGTTTTTCCTCGAGTGAGTGTTTCAGAGCCATGGAGTAGAGCAGAATAGAACCAGGGGGTCCTTCCCCCTTCACCGTCAACGCATCCGTGCACATACGTGTGGTTATGTGAGAATAACGCCAGACACGTCCACCTGTGTCAATCGTCCGAAACAACGTCCAAAGTAGTGAAAGTTAATAACATTTGATATCCATGTGAAACCGCGAATGGCTCATCGCGTATGTTCGTCTCATCGCCCAAGTCACGTATCTGTACTTACGAGTGACCGCGAAGAACTGACCTATTATTGCGCAAGTTGTCGTATGGAGTCGACAGTGAACGAGTGAAGCCAGGATCCGATGAGGCCAGATGGAGCTGCCGACTGATCCACTTTCACCAACCAGGATAACCGCGAGGTGCAACAATGGAGCGTGGAGGCCTTCCAAAACTGTAGGACCACTTTCGCCCAACCCAGGTCAGAGGGAATGCAGCTAAGGTAAGATCCAACCATGTGCGTGTGTGAGAAAGATGACGACTATCTACCGCGAATCTGCGTAAATCAAATCATTGCATAACTTAAATCAGTGCTATGGCAACCCTAGACATCTGTTTTCCGGCGGAGTAATCAAATGTTAAAGATGAGAGTTTATGTTAGCCGCAAACGATAGTTCATGAAATATATTTATACCTTCAGAAAAGATAGAAGGGGTTCGCACAAGGAACAATTATTCACTTTATACTTAAAATCCTAAAAGATAAATTGTAATAGGCAATGTAGCCAAGACATAGCAAGAGTATGGTCAAGGTAGTAATTAATCTAACCTTTGTATTTGTCATATTGTCGCAATATGCCATAGAATGAGAGAATGAATGTGAGATCGAGTGAAAGAGGGCAAGATGTAATGTGTATTTATCTGTGCTTTAATATATGTGTATATTCAGAAACACCGTAGTATTATGTAACGTCATTTCAGGTATTTAAAATCAAATCCTCCTAGGTTTATTCTCGGTAACTCCGACTGTTAGGCACTTATCCTGACCGTATTATATTTCATGTAATGTTTAATTCGCCCAGCAGGTGAGGCGAGAGATTCTTCGTTGTTGCGTTGCTAAGCTCAGTTCAGTTGAGTTAATTGAGTTAATTAGTTATTATTAAATTAGCAGCCCGTGACAAAATATGGCGCCCGAACAAGCGACGAGTAGGTAAAAAAGTAGGCAAGTAAAAATGTTGCCCGAACATTCGACGAGTAGGCAAATAAATAGGTAGGCATATAAAAGGTTGCCCAAACAAGCGACGAGTAGGCAAATAAAATAAGTAGGCAAGTAAAAAAGTACGCCGAATAATCGACGAGTATGTGAATAGACAAGTAAGGGTGTAAAAGGTAGGCCCAAATAATCGACGAATAGGCAATTAGAAGAGTAGTCAAATAGGAAGCAAATAAGAATTAGGCTCGTAGAACGATGTTACAGGCAGGCTAGTAAGGAACCTGGAGGTCACGAGTATTCTAATTAGTTGCTTATCTACTTAATGTGAATTTTATTAAGTTTGATTGTAATGGTTAACAATCAGTTATGTCTATTACCCAAGGGGATTTAATACTTGTTGTTAAAGAGAGTTTTCAGCCTACGAATGTCTACGACAGGGTACCAGAATTTAACGCTAAGGGGGAACTAAGATTTTTTTGTTGAAAATTAAATAATTGCAACCTGTAACTGAAAATCCTGATAAGAATCTATAAAGACGTTTTCATTTAAAGTATTAATGTGTAATTTGTACGGTGATTTTAATTAACTGAATATACAATCGATGTGTAGCTAGAACCATTTTGTGTGTTTTTTATGGTGTAATAGTGAAATACTTTGTTGCGACTATAGCATTTTTCCATAGCAGAATTATTAGAGGATTTTATTATTTTATTAACAATGGGCGTTATTAACTTCGGACGATAAAGGACAAAAGGACACGCGGTATGACGCACGGAAGCAGGTGAGGGGTGCGATCCCCGGGATCTGAAACCAGAAACCAGGAAAAGAATTTTGATATCTTTTTTCCTTCGGCGATAGCCAGCCACGAGAAGAAGAAGAAGATTGCCATGCAAAGAACTACTCGGCTCCGCAAGAGATTAGCCAACAACAATACCATGGACCGTCCAGGGTTTGAGCATTCTACCGATGCAAGCGTTTCGTCAGCCGGCAATGTTGATAAGGATCTAGGGAAAGATCAGTCGGCAACAGGGTTGCCAGTTCCAGAGAAGATGGACGTGCAGGCCATGTTCTCTCAGCTAATCAGTTATCTCCAAGCCAGAGATGAAGAAAGAGAACAGAAGAGGAAGAGAGAAGAAGAAGAAAGGCGGAAGATAGAGGCTGCCGAAAGGAGAGAAGAAGAAGAAAGATTGGATCGCCGTTTCCAAGTGCTGCTATCAAAAATTGACCAAATGAAGGATTTCCAAATCACGCAACGGAGAAGAAATGAGGACGAAGAGATTCGCCGATTGGAGGCAACGTCCAGGGATGCGAACCCAACTCCTTTGCTCGTCGCAGCAGACGTGACCAACCAGCTGACCTGTCAATCTGCACCAACTTCCTTGGATCGCCAAGCAGCGCGTGACGTCATCGGCCGGAGCGGGAGTTCGCCGAGCTTGAACGCTTTCGTCCAGCAGGAGACACGCAGTGTTTCCAACCCGGAGTCGAGTACTCGCGGAATCTTCTCAAAGGTCAGCCTAGATCATTTTCAAACGTACAGCCCCGATCACGACGAGATTTTACCGTCAATCTTCATAGGGGACTTCAAGAGAGATTGTTTGTTGTACGATGTCGATATCCCAGACTGCTTGAGGCTAATGCGAAAATTACCCAAAGGGAATGCAAGGATCTGGCTCGAGCAGCGGAATCCACCATTCGATATATTTGAAGAGTTTGAACAGGCATATGAAGTTCTTTCCAACCCTGAGAAACGGAAGCTCTATGACCGAGGACCACAGTTTTTGAGCAACGAGTGGAAAAGCACATTGCAGGACTGTGGAGTGAAAGAAATGCTAACCGCCCCTTATCCCCAGCGAGGCCGGTACAGCAATCACCGCCCACAACAACAACACTTCAGAGACGATAGAGATGGAGAAAACACGAGATGGCAACACTGCAGGGGTCAAAACAATCCGAGTCAAGTTGAGAGGAATCGTGCTGTGAATGCGGTTAGAACAGTCGTGTCCCCACAGACTGGTGCTAATTTACTCGATTCGAATAGACCGTCTACTAGCCGTAACTTGGACTCACTCTCCCCAGATTACCAACCTAGACGAAGTGGACTGAGGCAAGAACAGCGATGTCTGGAGCAGACAACCGATATTCAAGGCCCGACGGGAGACTAGAAGACTCCTTTGTCAGTCCGGCTCATGTCAAAGGAGACACTGAAGAAAATATCGCACTAGAGCCACCCCGATTGTAAAGTAAACAATAGGAAAATTAGAGATTATTTTTTTATATTAAAAGGCAAAAAAATGTAGACCTTTCTTATAATTAATGCAAGAAGTATGCAAACATATGTATGAGGGGGAGCAAATTGCAAACCAAATATTTACTTATATCTTATTTAGCTTATTATTCAGTATTCACATTATTATGTATAAAACTACAGGGTGTATCCAAAGTTAGTAGGTATGTGGTAATATACGTTGAGATTTTGATGTTAAAATGTACTTTATATTGTATTCTTGTATACTTTATCATATTCGTTTATATTCTCATGATTATATCACAATTGCAGAAAGTATAACTTCATTGTAATGTTGAGTTAAAAGTTATACAGTCCAGGGTTCGAGTCCCTATTCAGACGCCTATGTGTGCGATCACTAACAAATATCATTAATATGTGGTATGAATTTTTTCCTGTCACTCGCAAGTTCGCTCTGAAAAAAATTCATAATTAAAAGGAGGGGAATGTTGTAACGGTCAAATATTGAGTGACTAGTAATTAATCTAATTGCCCGTTAGTAGGAATTAATTGCAATTGGTAATATTAATATCCGTCGCGAATACAGGTGTCTAGCGAACTGCCTTAGCCAGCACTAGCTTGCTCAACCACCGTTTTTCGCCCGAATTCGGAGTTACATGCATTCTTATGGGAATAACAAGAAAAATGCAACTTCTTAACTAATGGACCGAATTGGATGAGATTTTCACCAGCGGAAGACCACATCATGAAAGTACTGATTCCAAGATTTGAGCCTAATCAGAACAGAAATACGGGAGTTATGATTTATTAAAGATTCATCGCTGCATTGAATGGGAGACGCTACCCTGCCGAGTTGTCTTTGGTTTTCGTGACTGAATACAAAAGAGGAAGAGTTAGCCTAATCTCTGCGCGAGGAGCTGCTGCCAGGGGTTAAGGACCTGAGTGAGCATTGACCAGGATAGGAGGACAACGGTCAAAGCACCAGAAACAATAAACAAGCACCTGATCATAGAGGGTACAGCGTCACTACGTTCAAATCTGGAATAAAAGGGATGATTTGGAATAGCGAGACACAGTTTTGCACAGTTTTGCCTAGAATCGCCACCGGAGTGTGAGCTACGTGCGACCGAGCTGCGAGTTGCAAGCAGACTCGAGGTCTGGATTTGTTTTTCCTCGAGTGAGTGTTTCAGAGCCATGGAGTAGAGCAGAATAGAACCAGGGGGTCCTTCCCCCTTCACCGTCAACGCATCCGTGCACATACGTGTGGTTATGTGAGAATAACGCCAGACACGTCCACCTGTGTCAATCGTCCGAAACAACGTCCAAAGTAGTGAAAGTTAATAACATTTGATATCCATGTGAAACCGCGAATGGCTCATCGCGTATGTTCGTCTCATCGCCCAAGTCACGTATCTGTACTTACGAGTGACCGCGAAGAACTGACCTATTATTGCGCAAGTTGTCGTATGGAGTCGACAGTGAACGAGTGAAGCCAGGATCCGATGAGGCCAGATGGAGCTGCCGACTGATCCACTTTCACCAACCAGGATAACCGCGAGGTGCAACAATGGAGCGTGGAGGCCTTCCAAAACTGTAGGACCACTTTCGCCCAACCCAGGTCAGAGGGAATGCAGCTAAGGTAAGATCCAACCATGTGCGTGTGTGAGAAAGATGACGACTATCTACCGCGAATCTGCGTAAATCAAATCATTGCATAACTTAAATCAGTGCTATGGCAACCCTAGACATCTGTTTTCCGGCGGAGTAATCAAATGTTAAAGATGAGAGTTTATGTTAGCCGCAAACGATAGTTCATGAAATATATTTATACCTTCAGAAAAGATAGAAGGGGTTCGCACAAGGAACAATTATTCACTTTATACTTAAAATCCTAAAAGATAAATTGTAATAGGCAATGTAGCCAAGACATAGCAAGAGTATGGTCAAGGTAGTAATTAATCTAACCTTTGTATTTGTCATATTGTCGCAATATGCCATAGAATGAGAGAATGAATGTGAGATCGAGTGAAAGAGGGCAAGATGTAATGTGTATTTATCTGTGCTTTAATATATGTGTATATTCAGAAACACCGTAGTATTATGTAACGTCATTTCAGGTATTTAAAATCAAATCCTCCTAGGTTTATTCTCGGTAACTCCGACTGTTAGGCACTTATCCTGACCGTATTATATTTCATGTAATGTTTAATTCGCCCAGCAGGTGAGGCGAGAGATTCTTCGTTGTTGCGTTGCTAAGCTCAGTTCAGTTGAGTTAATTGAGTTAATTAGTTATTATTAAATTAGCAGCCCGTGACAAGATATCTTCTTTTATAGAAAGGTTTTTTTTCTAGGAAACACCTCTGTAAAATATTTGAACAGTTTGATTAAAGCAAATATTTTTTTATGTAAATATACATTTTTCTGTTTCTGATACTACATACGTATATGAACTTAACATGGAAATGTTTGTTGAGTGTGTAAATGAAACTACAATACATAATTCCATTAACTTTTCTTCAAATGAAAATGAAACATCCTGGATGTATTCTATAACTGTAACTTTAAATATTTTTTTAGTCTTTGTAGCTGAGTTTTGGTACATGATAGTTTGCAAAATACCAGCTACCATATTTATTTACAGTTTAATAATAATGACACTATATACAGTGCGCAGTGCGTAAAATAAGTAACAAAGTAGTGTTTGTATTGTAATATTTGAGATGTCTTATTACTGATGAATGTACACGACACTTCAACAAAAGTATCAAATTTATATTCAATTCCTTATTATTTCCTAGTTTAAATTTCTTGGTATTACAACTAGTTACTGGTTCATATCTCGTTATTTTTCAATTTTTGGATAACAAAATATTAATTTAACATATACAGACGTCAATCAAGTTCTTTAATCATGTTGGAATTCACGTGTATGATCTCATGTGCTTCTACCTCGTCCGGAACATCAATCTTTATACTAATTAATGCAATGTATTGCCATTGAAATGAAAATATTTGCATGAAATATACAGTTTTTGCCCCGTGTTTGTTTTGTTGGGGGGCGGGGTTGTCCCCCTTTCGAACGGACAAGGTCAAATGTAGGATAGAGTGCACACGGTTTTGAAAGAAATATCTACAACTCGGAGTTATAAATAAATATCCAGATTACTCTTTGTCATGTTAACATATTTAGTAAAACATGTTTCAGAGTTAGTTTTCCCCAATATCTTATTACAACAAAGCTGATGCACAGACTTGGCTTCCATGCAGCGTCATCAATGGTATGTCATGACCCTTTATTATTTATCAGCATTGCAGTCATAAATGTTTGTTGATTAAGCTGGAAAGACATAGTTCGAATATAGTATTCTTAGTATGTGTGCAGGTAAAGTAAATAATTGTAATATGTTGATATGTCACACTGATGATGATGTAGTTTTCTGATCCATTACGTACTGCTACCAATGATGACGTTCCACGAAAATAGAGTTCTTTGCACAGACCTTGTTATAAGAAGGTATTGGTTTTAATCGATTCCTCCAAACCGCATAGCCAGAGGTTACTCACGTGAGTATGGTCATTTACATGAACTCCAACTTGCGTGGAACTCTAGTATAAACAAAGAAGTAACGTAGAATCAACCTAATTTGCGATTACGGACAGACGAACGATTTCTAGTGAAAGAATACAAGCATTCTGGTTAATTAAAACATTTCGCTTCTACAAACAGGGAAATAGACATTTACACACAAGCGATAATTACAACAAATTCCCATAATAGAAGACATTTGATTATGAATTGACTGTTATCCAAATAATCGTTTCTTCCTTGATTCACGTAAATATAAACATAATGATATCCGTATGGTATCCTACCATCCATGCATAGTCCTCGATCTCTGTAGATTTCGCTTCGAGTCTAGGTCAGGCAAAGTTTAAGAAAGTGCTCTTTGTTGAAAACGCAAAAATAAATTAAAATTTGCAAATATTTCTTTGCTAGCATGGTTCCGATAATAGTGAAAATTATACTTCAATTTCGACCAGTAACTATTGTGTTTATATTTGTCACCCTTCATATTACAACTTAAAATTTTGTGCATATATTGTACCTCGACGCAAAAGAAAAAGGGTTGTAGTACGTACAGTCACCGGCAATAAAGATGGGACACCTAGATCCTGAAATACTAGCTTCCCAGCAAGGCGTTGTGTGTGTGTTGCCTAAGTCTTCGGCGATAAGAGGATTTTAATAAATTTTCAATGGCAACTTCTATCACCGCCATAGAGTTAGGCAACACACACAACGCCTTGCAGAGAAGCTAGTATTTCAGGATCTAGGTGTCCCATCTTTATTGCCGGTGACTGTACATTACAAAATATGTAGGCTTTATCCTTATAGACGAGAAACCTGCATTACGCAGCAAATATACCAGTTGCGGTGACTTTTTGAGCTTATTTTGTCTGTTAGCTAATTTGATGTCTAAAAACGTTTAATGTTAGTTTGAAAGAAGATTATTTTCATTTTAAAATTTCCAGCGAATAAAAATATGGTCATGGCTGTTTGCTTTCACATGCTGTGTTAAAAAGTGCTTTGCTGCAATCGTGTATGATGAGACAAAGCTCCTTATGAATCCAATTTCATTACACGCACGCCTACACGGGTGGAACTCGCAGAACTGCAGCCTACAGAGTTCTTCCTGGAATTCAGTTCAGTTATACACGCATGTTGTTACACTGAAATTGATACCTGAAGACCAAAAGTGGTGGTTTCACATATCAATTATAATGCTTCGTGTGCGAGAGTAGATGTTGATTGCGGGGAATTTTGTGTATTTTATGTCGGTGTGACAATTTTGTTTTGGAATTTTGGAGAAAAGCTTGAATGTTTTTACTGTCCCACCAACATCTACTGTCGACATTGAGAAAACGTAAAAAATAATATATTTTTATATGCCATTGTTATTACATTCCCAACTTTATAAATCCAAATTCTGAAAGATTCTTAATGTATTGAAAACTAGGTGACGTCCCTTTGCGAGAAATACAACTCTGCCAGTGAAAGTTAGTCATAACTTGGGTTTCCAATACATTTAGCATCACTATGTGCGCAAAAATGGGTATGAGTAATTGAGAGGGATGATAACACTCCTAGACGCGCGGCTGAACTACACACCCACGGAGCCAGCCCACCAGCCGCCACTGCTTTTAAGCACTATTTTAAAACTCATTTTCCGTACGTACGTATACAAGATAAAATACCTCAATGACAGTTTCGCCATGTAATCAATGGGTCCCGGGTTCGATACCCGGTTGAGGCACATAGTGGTTTGGATCCCACTTTTACACTGTGTGTTCGGTTCCGATTACCTATCTGTGCATGAAGTGGACTTAGAACAATAATTCAACTCAATGACAGTTTCGTGCAATTGTTTTGTCTACTACTTCATTAACGTGTATATGTTTCCTCATAGAAATTTATAGCGACATAGAACTGCCTGAGTTGCTCGCTTTTGTCATTGCTAACTTTTGCCACCACGCAAAATATATTGTAATATTGGATAGTGTGCAATAACCTTAATTGTTCAATCTTATTATAACCTCCATTGACAAGATTTTCAAACAACTTACATTCGTATTTCATTATACACAGAAGGTCTTCGATCCCGCAGACTCTCCTTCCATCTGCAAAGAGAAGTAGTTTAGCATTTCACATTCATTAGAGACACAAGGAATCAACAAACTTTGAATCACGACACTCAAAGTATCGGAAGAATTTGGAGAGTAAACGACCAACACCACTGATATCGTGTTTCCAACAAGATGTTGAATGCTAGTTCTAACGTTACATGGAGTCTAGAAGTGGTATCATCTTGCATTTTGTAATGGTGGAAGCGAAGAAGCAGTTCTTTTAGCAAATACCGCATCAATTCAATGCAGTTCTCAGTATTATTTTCCAAAGAAGTGTTTGTGTTTAACAGTTCCAGAAGAATTCATTAGGATTTTGAATATTTGTATGGAGGTTTTTGCGTGAATGTGTAGTGCCACGAGAAAACACTAATCCAATAGTCAGGATTTCAAAGATACATACAGTGCTGTGGCGAAGATTTTCACGAAGGATGAAAGGGGATTATGCCTTCTTCTTCTTCTTCTTTTTTTTTTAAAAAGAAAGAGTCAATTTACGTTTTACCATTTCTCTTGCATTCAGCGTCCTTTTTTTAAAAAAAATCAAGAAAGTTACCTGCTTTCCGACATACTCCAGTAGAGGAAATGTAGGGTGTTAAAGAAACTGGTGGTGATCGTATGCAACAAATGTTGATTTCTGCGTTCACAAGTAAATAAATTTGGCTTTATACGCACAAAGTCCTAATCTGAAGTTTAACTCACAACCAATGCGACAATCGGAGCAATTGCTTTATTCAATTGTCCGCGCATGCGCAATGTGCAAAATTTTGGAACGACCCTGATATATATTAATATATTGAATACAACTGCATTCTGCCTTGGAATAGACAGAACGGGATTTAGGTGCCATACGAGGACAGACATATACGTACATTATATGCATTATATTATACGTTACCTTTTTGATTGTAGAAATATGGTAAGCAGTTGCAAAACTTGTAGAGATGATCCATACGACACTGGAAAATACAATTTTGGTAGGAGTAATTCTTGTACACGTTTAGCTTCATTTCGTCAGGAAACAGGCACTGCCTTCTGTTGACTGCCACCGAACGGATGGCTGATGTGCTAAAGGTGTGTTGGACAGTGAGAGACACCAAAAGGCCTTCTTTTATTTTTCTCCCCTGCTGAAGATCAGGATAATCCCACGCTGCATGGGCAAAAACCTGAAAGAAAAAGGTCAGGTTTTCGTCACTTCCGGAGTAGGTGGCAGCACTATTTACCCAATTATAACATACCAACTTTCCGGAACTTAAACTAAAATGTAAACACAACAGGTACAAACTGTTAAGGATGCACAAAGATATTGTAAGAAGAGAAAAATTAATGTACTTTTTTCGACAATAAACTCTTCTAAAAGAAGCCACTTAATATATGTACAGGGTTAGCCTAAAAGAAATAGACACTTTCAAAGTTTTACAGAAAGAAGAGTTTTAATAATAGGGCTGAAATACTTACATGGTTTGCAGAGTACGTCCTGAAGTTTATATTGGTAACTTAAGAGTGTTCTATGTGTGACCCTTTTCTAACACGACAGATATCAATGCGATAATCCAGTTCTCCTCTCCCAGGACTTTTACCTTTGCACAGACAACCAGTTTCCTTAAATGTCTTGCTCCAATCGTAGATTGACTGCCTTGTGGGTGGTTGTTTACCAAATCATGTTCTAAAACGATGCTGCACGATAGTAAAATAATTTGTTTTTGCAAGTTCAATCACGCAGAATGCCTTCTCTACCTGGCTAGCGGCCATACTCCTCGACTTACGTCAAGGGTGCTCACGTGATGCTGACGTCACGAAGATAAACGAAAAGCGGAGGTCGTAAACTTGAAGACTTTCTCTATACAACAATATAAATGCTTTCTGATGTAAGAAACAAATTTCAATTTATAAAGCGTTTAAACTATTTCTTTTAGGCTAACCCTGTATGATATGAGGATGCATTTGTATATAATATGCAGAACTGAAATAACACTGAAGGTAGTAAGTAGGCCTAGGTGTGATTGAGGATGAATGGCATTGTCGTTAATGAAACCGTCCAATCTGATATTGCCCCTTTTAGGAAAGGGGGTAGTAGAAAATTATTAAACTGATCTTCCTTGTCTCGTTTTCACCCACAGTGTAGTCAGTGCTTGGTCTTGCTCAATTGTTATTGTTTATTAAGAATAAATCCTATAAATCCTTTCGAAAAAAGTTATAGTAATGGACATGAGCGAGCGGTTCAGTAAAATTACCAGATTTCCTGTTTTATCTCCATGTTCATAAAAATTTCTTCGGACTTATTTTATTCTCCTAAATTGGAGACGCATAGGACGAGATACGGATGGGAAGGAAATTACGTAATTCCACACACTAGATGGGACTGCAAATTTCCTGATCGTTTCGGAATTTCTGCGATAAGGGACTGCATTGGGACTGTCAAATCGCTTATATTGTTTTCCTCCTCAAGTCTTCTTAAAGGAATTTGGCTTTTAAAAATGCAGTACAAGAAAACCAGGGATACATCGTAACATTGTCAAGTTTTTTGACACAAGATGGACAGAAAAGTAACAATACTAAGTAGCGTGACTTGTGGAAATGTATTCACTAATTATAGTACCTTTACAAACTTCAAACTGTTCTCAAACTGTGGTACGCATACCCTCAGGGTTACATGAACGACTTGAAGGGGGTACGCCATCAGTTCGGAAGAGAAATGTCGAGAAGACCCACATGACAAAATTTTTGCTGCAGGTGTGTAGAGCAAAGGTCATTGTTTCAGACTTCATAGCTTTACCACTCAACAGGAAATTAAGGCTGATTTTGTCATTGACACTCTTATATTTGTTTCGTTTTGAAATAAAATATTCGTTCGAAATCTATAATAGACTACATTTCGAGCCGAATCTCCGCTTGACAGTTCCAAGTGCACAGCCAGACATCAAGAAACTGTCAGGCTATGCAGGCACATCCTTCTCTCCAGAAACTCTGAGGATTTACAATAAAAATCCAAAATTGTGCTTGACAGTTTGTTTACAAACTTATTTTTGTTGTTTACCTTTTTCAATAACTCTGGAAAAAAAATGTATGATAATTAGAGTTTGTTATATACTTCTTAGCTCACATGTGTTTCACATTTTCATTATTCTAACTAATCATAAAGATTGTAAAATAATAACCGTAGGATTCAAATGTATATTTGTTTACCATCTTTCCACATACAGCCGGAATGCCATTTTGCTCTATTGCAGATACACGCCTCCAACGTATCAAAAACGCCCTACCAATCAGACAGCCAAAAAAAAAATCCACTAAACCCACTCTTCGGAGAAAACTTGTGGTGGAGGTACATTTGACATTTAGTTACGACTAAAGGGTACAATGAAAAAAGTTAGAGAGCCACTGCTGTAGAGGATTCTACGTGGTCGGCAGCAATCGCGCTCTTGGATCTTCTGAAATACTGGCTCATGAGGAAGCTTGTGTACCCATTTATAGTGCTCTCTGGAGTTGAGAAATGCTTAAGATATGTTTTCCTGTATGGCCGGTAACGCTTTTAAAATCAATATTACTGATGGATTAAAAGGGGATGTATGGGATAACTGCATTTGTAACTAGATGGCATGCCATTGGATATAGTCATATATGTAACACTTCAATATTTACTTGATTACAAAATTAGTTTGAAAGCGACACAAGAACAAAAAATTAGATATTTGGAATGTGGTAAACATGCAAATAATATAACTCACCCTCTAACGTAACTTGGTGTATAGTTTAAAGGTACCCTTTTCTTCTTGCTAGAACTACAACAGAACTAAGTAAAGTAGATTAATTCATACCTGTCCTTCAATCAAGGATTCGAATGTATAGTTGGTCCAGAACCCTCTAAAAACTCCAGCATACATTTCAAACACTTCGAGATCATTCTCCTCGAGTGTAATGACACCTGGTGATCTGTCCCTGAAATGCAGTTGTCATTGGTTACAGTAATTTCACAGCCATTGTAAAGTAATTTGAGAATTATGCAAGCTAACGATTGTAACTCACCAATATCTTTCAGTCAGTGGCGTATGGGTTTGAATTCTTGAGAATATTCTTCTGAAAAATATTATTATAGCAATTGCTGTTGTCTTTCTTAAAATCTAGAAATTCCTATTTACCATTGCACTGCACCTACATGAATTTTTGTTTGCATATTGTGGGTGCGTGTTTATGGTGACCGACAGGATATATACACTGCTCAAAACAATTAGGGGATCATGTGAAATATCCGTAAGTTTATGTGTCATCAATGACATGAAGAACGAAGATGGGTGTGAAAGTGCTCCTGGACATGAAACAGCAAGATTGGTGTATGAAGACACGTGACTCAGACATTTGTCCTGTCTGCAGGTAGGTGCCCCGTCGGAAGGGTGGTGAACGGGAGAAGTGTGCAGTTGTGGGAATGCCAGTAGCTGGCCAGCAGACAGTGTAGAGTTTGTGAAGGAACATGGGCAAGTGGTGCAATGCTGCAACAGCACGATTTGCCACAATCCATGGCATGGAGGGCCATAGGAAGGATGAAAGCTGGACAGACACAGCGAGTGGTAGCAGCTGCCTTTGAAGTATCGCAAAGTGTCGTTTCCCGCCTGTTGGCTCGGTTCCAAAGGAATTGTGCGATGAAGGCAAGGTCAAAGCCGTCCGCGAGCAACAACACCAACAAATGATCGGTACCTCCTGTTGACAACCCGTCGAAACAAACGACAGACTGTAACACAGCTGAAACATTCCCTGCTTGCAGCTACAGGAAGTAGAGTGTCATCTCAAACCTTCCGCAGTCGTCTACGTGAAGGTGGTCTCTATGCACGTAGGTTTATGGCGTGTGTGCCATTAACCGCACAACACCGTAGGGCTCATAGAAACTGGGCTGAAGGGTATCGCAATTGGGGGCACGCCGAATGGAGGCGGGTGCTGTTCTCCGATGAGTCACAGTCCACCAGTCTTCAGAGTGACAATCGACGTGTTTTAGTCTGAAGTGAACGTGGAACACGCAACAAACCTGTATTTGTGCAGGAAACATTCCAGTATGGTGGTGGTGGACTGATGGTGTGGGCTGGAATCAGTAACGGTGGAAGGACGGATCTCCACATCATCCAGAATGGGAGTTTGACAGCCCTTAGATACAGGGACGAGATCCTCAGACCTCATGTCATTCCATACGCAGGTGCAATTGGCAATGGTTTCCTTTTCAAGAAAGATAATGCCCGTCCGCACAGAGCTCTGTTGGTGGACAACGTGCAAGAGGATGAGGGAATCGAGCGTATGGAGTGGCCTGCATGCTCACCGGACTTAAATCCTATTGAGCATGTCTGGGATGCACTTGTAGACGCATTTCAGCATAAGCTGACACCTCCCTCACACCTTCCAGAGCTAGAGGTTTCCCAAAATGAAGATTGGCGACAAATCCACCAAACTCTCATCGATCACCTCATCGAGTCCATGCCACGCAGGTGCGCTGCAATGTTCGCTGGTCGAGGAGACCACACACCATACTAGGGGCCAGTTCCTTTCAAGGGCATGTTAATTTCTGCCTTTCTGTTGCAACACACATTGCACATCATGAGAACATTGTGTCAAATGACTCACATTCCTTTCTGTTGCCAGTAATAATGTATCATCTACTGTATCTTCTCTCCCGATGTTCATTCACGTGCATAAATATCGATTGTACATGATTTTCATCTCATTTTTTCTGTTTCCCTTCGATCCACTAATTTTTTTGAGCAGTGTATATAACAACCAACTTTATATTGTCCAAATTAGTCACAGTCAGGCCCGTAGCTAGAGGGGGCAGAGGGGCAACTGCCCCCCCTGAGAGTCTGCTTTGCCCCCCTGTGAAAAATACAGAACACATTCCTACCTGAAATTCTCTCAATGACCTTTGCAATTATATAATGTGTTACTCTAGCAACATAACGAAGACACTTATTGATTTTGTGATTTATTAGGATGTATGGGATTCCGTATAATGTCGTATCATGATTGGAGGAAGGGGGAGGGGGAATTCCCTTCCAGATTCAGATTTCGGAAAATGATTTCCCAATTTTCAGTATCTAGAACAGTTGTGACATTTTGAGTAGTCTTGTATTAAAGGTGCCTAAAGGTGTCGGATGTTTTTCTTGGATGTGTTGCTATGCACTAGCAACTGCTTAAATTTTTGTTTCCCAAGTCTACCTTTTGGTAATAGTGATTCATGTGGTAGAGAGGGGGAGTGGATATTTGATTCCTTTTACTTAGAGTTGCTTTTCTGCCACTTCTAGCTAATCGCAACAATGAGTAATGACGTAAAATTGATGAAGAGACACTCATAATCAGTACCGCAACCACATGGGGGCAGGGGGCATTGCCCCCCCCCCCGACCTTGTACGGAAGTCCTTTCTAGAGGAAGCAAACATTGAAGTAAAAAAACAAGACTAGGAGAATCTAAGAATAGCAGGACAATTGGATACTCATGATGGAATTAGTTTTTACGTGTTCCTTGCATTTTTCTTCCAGACGGCCAAGGACACTTGCAAGGGGCACAGACGGCCAATTGCCCCCCTCCATTTCAAATTTTATACAAATAAAAATACATTTCGTAAAATTTTCTTGCTCGCTTCGCTCGCAACTTCTGCTATTCTTACAGTCCAACTTCAGAGCCATAGCTATGGGGTGGCGGGAGTAGGCCCTGGGAGCCGAACGATCTATAGTAAAAAAAAAACTGTTGAAGAGAATGCCATGGCGCCCCGTCAAGTTATTTGCGCCCTATTAAAACCATTTCTTTCTATGAAACTTATATGAAATATGAATGATGACGCTGTAATCCAAGAAGTCATTGATCAAGGGATTCCTGTTTGTTTGTCAGGTGTCAAAACATGTAAACTATAATATAATACAATTCACACAATATTTTGCAAAATGGTTAACGTAACCAGTAGACAAACACTGTCTGTAGTGATGCAAGAGTCTCTCCTTTCAAGGAAATAGAGTCCGTGGTGGACTAAGGGACCCATGTTTTATTGTTTTAGCAAGTACAAAAATTATTATTGTAAATTTTTACACAATTCATCAAAGTGTAGATAATATGTAACCATTATTATTTAATTAATTCGATTTTTCTTGCATAACACAACACAATAGTGTTGTTGGATTCACGTTAGATTCCTTTGTGAGTAAGAATCTTGCATACTGGAAACTAGAGGGAATCATTATGAAGCATGAATTATAAAGGGCTCCCTTAATCAGTTTTGCAGAGAGGCCCAAAGCTGTTAGTACATATTAATAATCTATTAACATTATCGACCTGTAAATATCAAGTAGATACAGTCCCTATTAGCTTGTTAAACTTTATATTCTTTGCAGTGGCGTGCCCAGGATTTTCGAAAGGGAGGGGTTATGTTTATATTTTTAAATAGTCAGTCCTCATTTTGCCATATTTTCCTGCCTTTGACGTTCTGTGTTTTAAAATATTGGACCAAAAGGGGGGGGGGTATAACCACCACCAGTCCCCCCCTTGGGCACGCCACTGATTCTTTGGCAATCTGGAAAGATCATTATCGAAATATTACTATTTGATGTTGCTCGAAGTTTTATTGTTCGTTGCAGTTTCAAGATATTATCCCTTTTCTGTTACTTATCTCTTTTGGGGGAGGGGGCAAGTGCCTCTGTGTACCCTGCTATATCTGCAAATGCGACATAAAATATCAATAAATTTCCCCCTCTAGGATTGACTTCGCTCCCCTTACAAAGAATTCCTGGCTACGGGCCTGGTCACAGTGATTTTGGTATTGGTTAATAATTCAATATTTTTTTAGTTTAGCACTTGTCAAAATTCTATATGTTGATTTGTTTATATTCTACATCATAGGCTGGTGTGTGTGTGGGTTGGGGATGTCGATGATTTTTTTGTCATGTAAAACATATAGACCTACAAAGAAGCAGCAAATCAAGAAAAAAGAAGTCTACACGTAGTACGAGATTGAACTCTTTGAATTTTAGCATTATAGATACGATGAAACAAAACGACTATCCACAGCCGTAACAAATTATTCAGGTTAAATGTTCCACAATGCCGTGGGCAACACTTATCGCATGGTTCCACCTAGCGAACGCAGGATTTTGATTTAGGATGGGGCTGGAATTATAAAGGATGGTATTAAATAGCTGCTTTCTGGAGGGGCAGGATACACAATAAAGTATTTCGTAATTACCATTTTTAACCGACTAAAAGTTATTCAAGGATAAAAGTGGTATTCGGTGGTCATTTAAAGCGTTTTTTGCATTTACCACTTTGGGGTTTTCCCGAGTTCTTCATTAAAAACTTTTGATTTTCACAAAATTTCGAAGGAGGCTGCAGTCCCATCAGTGGTTCCAATGGATAAAATGGGAATACAGCTCGACGTCAGCTACGTTTGCAATGTGAGATGATGATATGGCTTTGATTTAAATTTTGTCTTCCAGAGGGACAGATGTATAGGGGATGTAGGGGGGGACAATTTGGATTGATGAATATAGCCCAAATTCAAGGAGTTTTATTAAACTGTACCACATAGTTCTTGTGCTACTCAAACAAATGCGTCATGTTCTATGCAGCTAAGAGGGAGCTTTGATCCGTTTAGTTTTTATTTTTTACTGGGAAGGACCAGTCCATCGAAGGTCATCCGCCCCCTTATCCCCCTCCCCCTTGCGCCACCACTTGCATGGAATAAGATTCCAGCTAATGCGATATTTTCCATGCTTGTTACGGACGCTGCAGACTTTCGCAAAAAAAAGCAAGTAATAAATTTGGCAGAAATGTTGTACTTACCCTCCTAATAATCATACTAAAACTCCTCTAAAATCGAAACTGTGCTACGGCCACCATATTGGAAAATGGCCGCTAATTTGAGGTTTTGGTTCATGTATATTTTATTAACAGTAGAAAAAAGAAATACATTCCTGAACGTTTTCTGCATTTTGGAGACACACGAGGCTCTTGAGTCAGGACTCATGGCCACTATAATCCTTTGTGGGACATGTGATGTGTGCTGTCCATATGGGTTTGTGGTCGTCCCTTCGTCTATTTCATCTTCGCAATTAGCTAGGAGGTAGAAGCGCGAAGTAAAATAAAACAGATCATTCATTCGTCTGTTCCTAACAGTTTTAATGTTATGAGGCACGTTACGTCACTTGCTTTTTATGCTCAATCATCAATTTGGCAGGTACACCAAAAGTACAATTGATATATTATTACAACATATAATTATTTATATCACATAGCATATCTGATAGCCACTGATTGAAGAGCAACTCACCTCACCATTAACTGCGACGTGCGAGAGTTGAACGAGTAACAAAATCCAGCGTCTGTCCGCTGAAAAGCGAAGAACTTCTCACAGGCCCCCAAATCATACTCATACCTGCAATCCACGAATACTTTACCGTTCTCTTCATGTAACTGAAATGACAAGAAATTAAAGCGATTTTAGACATTGAATGACATTTCTTCCTATATACTGGATGTCGCCGTCCAACACCGACAAACGTTCACGGTGTGTATCGGTCATCAAGAAGAACACCTTTTCTTGGTAAGCTTTATTCATGAAGACCTACCTACCTACCTAATTTCGTTGCTAGGAGCCCTAAATCCTGTATGTATGCAGTCATGTGGTACAGATACACATTTGCCACTGTCGGAAAACAATTGAAATGATATGGAAATTCTTTACAGTCAGATAGATTTTTCGATGGGTTTGACTACAAAGTTCGAATGTCGGAAGAAATTTCGAGTATGCAGATTTGTGGATTTGGGGACTTTAATATCTTGTTTCTAACATGTACGAAAATTTGATTTGCACTATCTTGGTCCGACACCTACATTTTTTCGGGACTAAGCTGACCAGGTTTCTAAAACAACAAAACGGGATATTTTCCAAATGTGTCTGAAGCAAAAACGAAAAAAAGGCACGGCAAACTGTACACATGTTAATATAAAATATTTTTCGTCATAAATACTTATGTTTGAAAAACGTCGCCTGTTAATAGTAACGATGAGGATAAATGACAAAAGAGAACAAACTCGTCCATATGTCTATGCATAACCTAATAAGTCGAACGTACGACCCCTGGTTTGTTTAGTGATTTCCCTAATGAAAATAAACCTTTTATGGTATTTCTAATATTTTACTTATTCAACATTCTTTACTTTAAAACTTTAAGTACTTGATACTGAATATAATACCTGAAAATACAATAATTTTCTATTCAATAATTTACAAGCATTTCCATATTACTTTGTTTTAGTAGAATATTTTAAAAATATTAAATACGGAGAAACTAGTACTCACTTTTATCCGCGAAGCTGTTTTTTCTTCTTTTTCGATTAATTTCAGTGGCCACTGCCACCATCCTCGTTGGAACTTATTGTTAATATTTTTGTGAACAATGAGAATTTGTATATCTTAAAGTCAATATTATCAGGTTTTTAAAACACTTCGTCCAGAAGGTAGAAAAAAGTTAAATATATTGCTATTAGGTAAATGCACAACATCTATACCTGTAACATAATATCGGTGAGGTTAAGGTTCCTTACTACTGGGTTGTTTTTTAATCTTGATACCAGATCTTCAAAGTTGGAGTATTCTCCGTACAGGACAAAGCGCAGTTTTCCCAGAAGTTCTTTTAAATCTTCGAAATCTTTATGATCATCACTTCCTAAAATACTGAAAAAAAATAATAAATACGTCAATTAATTTATTTTTTAAAAAAAATTAAGATGTTATGCTTTGGAAAACATGTTACTATGCTAACGTTATTACATTTGTAACTTAATAATGTAAACAACAATATTAGATGTTTTAATATTGTATGAAGATAATTATTTCTTAACTTTTTTGGATAATTTGTAATTTTGTATGAATAAGAAGCCTGCTCCTTTATTACGTTCCTACCTTAGCTGTGACACTGTGCTCACATTTTGCCAAGTAGAGGGTCTAATAGCCATTCTAATAGCTAAATAAAGTTGGTATTTATACATAAAAGCAAGCACATGAAAACACGTACGCGTATACAGTCTGTATGTCACCAGGCCTTATATATAAGAAGCAATGATGGTTTTAGAAAGGGCCCGTCCCCTGCAAACCGGAATAGAGTTTCGACGAATGAATGTTCTTTTAACCTCAATGTGTATTTTTGTATAGTATTTAGTGGTATATGTAACAATTTAGCATTAGATCAAAGCGTCACTCACAAAGTTACGTCTCTGTTTTGACCACCAGAACAGAATATTCATCTCATGTAATAGATTGCATACTCCATTGTGTCTCGACATACAATATTTCTTTTGATTATATGTATTTATTATATGTATTAATTATATATATTTATTATATGTATTAATTATATGTATTATATTTGTAATATCACATGTAACAAATAGTCGGGGGAACCGTTGAAATTCATAGGAACTGGCGTCTTTGTACCGTGCGTCCATTTCGATCTGCAGCCGAGAGATCGGGAGAAGCGTGGCGGGCGGCACTGACGGAGATGCCGACATTTGCGGCCTGAAATGCCCGCTTATTTTTATGGACATATGCAGAAATTTATATAAATATTGCAAAACGAGCACTAACCTGTGTTATAAGAGTATGGTTTTAATTTTAGTAGCTTAGTGACTGTACGTGCCGATGATTTTGACACGCCCACCTCTTGTGAAACACGGCGTAGAGGTTTGTTTGGAGAACATTCTAACGCTGCACCAATATCATCGAGTTTTGCTTCGGTTAGAATCCGTCGTTTTGGCTTAGGTGTTTTAAAATTTAACGATACAGTTTCTCGTAATTTAAGGACAAGATAGATACAACCGTATCTCTGTGTGGAGTTGATACGCATGGGAATTTCTGTACAAATTACCTACACACGTCTCGACACGAGTTTGTTTTCACGTAGGTACGTGTCATACATAAAAAAATCTTTGTTCTAACGTGAATCTTGCGGCTGGCATTCCAATCGTCTCACTGACACGTCACACATACACACTACAATAACACAAACAAGTAACTGCAAGTAACCAAGAATAACACCCTTGCGCACAGTACGAGGAGGGCTTCCTTCGGTTGTTTCCCATTTACATTTTTTAAAAAAGTATTTAGTGGTATATTAAAAATAAATGCTAGCAAGAAACTATTCCGCTTCCTATCCCCCCCACCCCACTCCCGTGTCTTCCCATTCTTTCCCTTCAATCTCTCATCCATTCCCTTGGCCCCTTACTTTCGTGAGTACTCCACATTTTGGGGGCTTAGGGAACAAAACTTAGGGAGCATCGGTCGCGCTATAATTTAGTAATAAAATCTTTAAAATACAGTTAATGGTTTAGGATCAGCGGGGAAGCAAGTTACCAATTATGTGGCCACGATACCTGTCTGGTATTGCACTTGAGCGGAATTAGTCTATACTTGGAGAGATGGCGCACGAAACACATATTTGAACTACTAGTATTACGCTAGCTATACCTTCTATGCTTGCTTCAGTTAACTTTGATCAAATTAAACATCTATTAATAAGCAAACTTTGTAAAATACACTTAGTAAGGTAGAAACATTTTCCTATTAAGTCTTTCGACGGATAATGCAGTCTAACGCACATACGTCCACCTGACGTCACACAACAGTTTGCATTAAATAACACAGACGGGCCCCACATTTTATGCATGCGCCTTTCAACAAATACATTCCACATGCAAAAGATAAAATAATCTGAAGAAGTAATGATAAAACTACAGACTCCGAAGTAAATTACAATAATGTAAATATTTTCAGGGTATATTTTTAAATACTTTAGCACATTAATGTAAATATGTTCAACAGCGTTCAACACGCAGCACCTTTATAACCTTGTATACGTATCAACCACCTCTCACCCTTTTACTATGTCGTGGAGACGTTTCTCGTCCCTCAATTTGCTGACGCAGACTGTTACAGCTACGAATGGTAGATTCTTGATATTGTATGCGGTGGAGTCGATTACAGTCACTGTTGGCTTATTTCGATGATCATGGGCCACCAGGTAGCAGAGAAACACAGCTCCAAAGAGCGCCAAGAAGCATATCACAGACCATATCCACCTGTAGTGAGAAAGGAAAATTATAAATTATAATCAAGAAATGCCGCAATCCATTAAACTTAATACGAGGAGTGTTCATTAGTTACGACCATGGTGGAAGATATCGTACTTCGGTAAGTTGCCAGCAGAGGCGTTAATTGTAAGTATATTTGTATTTGAGTTGCTTCGTCAGTTTTGTCGCCTACCGTAACTAACAGGTTAACTTCATAATCGCAGAACTACCATCCGATACGATTATACAACTTGGCAGAACTACCATCCGATACGATTATAAAACTAACAAGAAGACGTCACATTGGCCGTTCCCACGCACGACTAGCCAATGACTTGGCTCTATTCATCACACCGAGATATGTTTCTTCATCTCGTCTGTTCAACTGTACAAGTCAGCACCTCTGACTACTACTCTAAGCTACCTTACTACCTTACTCGTGTCTTTTCTCTTCTCCCGGTAGCAGCCAGAGGTGGCAGCCACATATCTGGCCACGCACAGTTAAACATTGCATCAACAATAACATTTAGAGGAAAGAGTTACACTCAACCCTTCTCACCAGCTAACAACTCACTGCGTGAGGGCAATACCTTCTGATCCTGCAAGGCCTGTGCAGAGACTCCTGGTTTACGTGCAACGTCATCAGTGATAGGTTATAGATCGCAATGCAATACCCGTATAACAGTCGCAAAACTGCATTGAATAGGCGGAAAATGATAGCTACATGATGATACATGGTATGTATGACTCCCGACCAAAAATTAATGTTAGTGACAACCCTGAATCTGCGTGAAATGAAACCTCAATGAGCATAACGTTATTTTAAAAAGTTATTCATTTCCATGTTCTCTATGCAGTTTGAAAATTTGTTTGGCGATGTACAGTTGTATTTTGTGCAATCGTGAACACTGAGTAGGGCTTTTGACAGTGAAAAAAATTATTTGCATGAAAGAAGGTGTTCCTCTTAGTTTTCGAGCTGTGGAAGACGAATCTGAACTTGGTTTTTGTCCCGCACCCTCAGATTTAGAAATATTGCCAGTTATAGTATCTATCAACCCTTAGACCCCGGCCAAAATTTAAAGGGAATTACAAAGCTTCATGTTGGCGGCCTTTGTGCCCCTCTACTAATTATCCCAGAATCACAAATGATACCTCGTTGGAAAGCTCATGGAAAACACATTCCAAGAAGATACATTTGGGACCCATCACGCTCAATTTGTAGAAGAAGAAGAAGAAAATTGGGGGAAAAGTTAATTTTTGGAGAAACACAGTTGCGCTACGCAAACATAATTGATTGATTGTTTGATTGATTTAGTTTATTTTACTTCGCGCGTTGTGCCTTTTGGCTAATTTGCGAAGATGGGGATGAGTGATGAAATTGATGAAAGTACATTCACAAACAACCAAGCCCGAGCGGGATTCGAACCCGGGACCCTTGGCGTCGGAGCGCGATGTGCTAACCACTCAGCCACAGGGTCTGGCTACGCAAACATAAACTCAATAAGGCACACCCTATACATTAAGTTGGCTAACTGAAGTTGTCGTGTAGGACGAATTCCAATGAAGAAACATATGTAAAGTATACATATTGCAATATACAGTGTGAGTCAAAAGTCCCTGACCACCCCTTATAAAATGAAAGGGAGTGTAGATTGCAGCAATTGGTCATGGTAGCAATATGTTAGGCCTAGGGGTAAACTTTTTGGTGCATGTCATGGCAACGTCCGCCATCTTTCTGACCGCCATCTTGGATCAACTTAATTTATTTATATTGGAAGGGGGCATGTGGGGTATGGTTTTGGGCTAGAATTTCACCATGAATTCAGTGATGAAGACAGATTTATGAAAACTTTAATGATAAGGAAGTTATGGGAATATGAAAGTTAAACAATGTGTTCAATCTGCTGTTCTTCTTGTGCTATGCAAATGTTGAGACCGTTCTCCCATGCTATATGGACACGGACCAATATCTCATATTGTAAAAGTCTATAATTATGTAAATCCATAGAAACCTGTAAATATCCACCAAGTTTCCTTGGTTTTTTGTTAATAATTGTGCAGTATAAAAGGAAGCCGGTTTTCTGCATATTGGGGCTTTCTTACCCTATTGCTGGTATCACAAGTTTACCTTGTAGGGAGAACTACCCGGTCTTCGGACGCTGCAATTTGCTTGGGCTAGTTTCTCATAACCTGCTGCTTCGGCTCTAGTTGCTTGCGATACTAAAGCAATAGTGAATAATCTTGGAAGGGTTGCCCGTTTTTGTCAACAAATCTGCGTCAGTTAACCTAATCTAAGATTGCCAGGGATTACGTAAGTATCATTGTACATTGTGCATTATTGATAATAAACCAATCTTTATTGGAAGGAAGTTCCATACCTTTTCATTACTAAAAACTTAAGAAAGGTATAAAATCCGACACCAGTGACCAAGTCAGGGCTGCACTTTAGTTACCCAATTAAGCCAACTGAGAAGTCCGATCCAGGGTAACTTAGTAACCAGACCTAAGCCCTAGAGGATCAGTGTAGGTGCGTGTCAACATTAATTTGATATATATTTCATGCATCCACATACTACAACGAATACACTGGATCCAGTCACATTGTGGTCCTTTCTTCTCATAATAATGCCCATGGGCATATTGTACTTAATTTCTGTGGGCATATCACCCCACAGCTACAAGCAGAAAATTGAATCACTGGGTTGGCAACTCTGAGCACCATGCGGCAGTTTCACTCTACAGATATGTTTCCCTGATTCTTGATCTTTACACCAAATATAATTCAGTTTCTTTCTCTCTTTGGAATATTATTGCACACTGTTAATACAGCAACGTCCATAAAATTACCTCAAAAATTGTCTTCTTACCTCATGAAATTAACCCTGAATGGCTTCAGATTCTTCTCACAAGCTCCAAACCTGCTGCCTCGTCTCACCACGGAGGGAGTTTTCAAACAAGAGTCGCAGAATTGTCATAACATTAACGTTGCGCGAAATATGAGGGGGTGGGCATTTAACGCCGATGGGCATATTCCCTCGAGTGACTCTAATATATTCATTTTAGGTAAAATTTGAGGATGTTATATTTAAAAAAGTTAAATATTTAATGTAATTAACACTTCAATAAATCAAATACATTTTCTATATTTTGAAACAATATGTGTACATTTTAAAGAAAATATAATCCAACTGCTGTGAACTAACACAAATACAAAGTGATAATAGAGCTTAAAGTAAAAATGGTGTTTCATGAAACTAAATAATTACACATTAAAGAAATATGTATCTTTGGAGTTGGGATTGTTTTTTGTTTTTTTTGTTCTTTTTTTACAGAAATCCCCCTTTAAATGTTAAGAAAGAAATTAAAGTTTTTAGACGTGACATTGTATTATGACGTGAGGTAAGACGAGAACAACAAACTATGAAAACATGAAGTCTTCAAGTAATGCAAAACGATCTATGCCTAATCAAATTTCCCAAATGGCACGATCTGTAGCTATTGACAAATTTTCATTCGGACATTTCACAGTACTGAGACTACAGTAACTACTATCTCCCGAAACAAATCCCTCTTTTCATCGAATTAAATAGGAAATCATCCTAGAAATATCACTTGATGCCACATTTAAAACTGAGGGCCTAGAAGAACTGTAACGTCATTTGTTAGTAATAAATCAAACGTTTCTGCCAACGGTTTCAACCTTGTCTATCGGAACAGGAGTATTTTTCCACGGCTATAACACGATACGAAAGTGACACAGGCCTATACCTGGTTCTATCTTCACAAGACAGTTCTCATTTTCCTAGCATGTATTCTCATATAAACTATTTCTAAATATAAATTAAATGTATATAATTCTTAGTAAATAATATGTACTTGGTCACTAAATAGTTGTCACTCCAGACGATATACTTGGTGCCGTGGACGGAACTCTCAGCAAGGTAGCTCCTCGTGGTTTGCTTGAAAGTGCCTGGATTCCTCATCTTTCACCGCCACGTAGCAGTCTGTAAACCAGAGAATGTTTTGATTTTTGTGAATGAGTAAAATTGTCTTTATATGTTTTATAGTGTTAGAAATATTTAGTTAGGATAAATATAATTTAATATTTGTATCAAAGTTAGTGGTAGAGCAGTCACAGGCTGAACTTTGCCCATGAATAAAGAATTTTTCATTCTAATTCTAAAAAGCAACCCTAAATTCAAGTTAGGCAAGAATTCGATAAAGAGGCGTTGTTTTAGATAACAAGAATAAAAGGCGAAGGGGGAATCCACTGCTTAAAAATATTTATGGGAGGACATGGAAACGGCTACAAGATGCAAGTCAATCTTGTGATGTCAGCATATCCCTTGTTTATTATCTATGATGGCCTTTACAACTTGTTCAAAATGGAAAAAAAATATTTTTAACGATACCTGCTTCCCAGTCTGCGTTCCACTTGCAACCGTTACCCCTATTTTCCTACTGTACTCGTCCAATTAGTGTTTCATTGTCTAGTGTTTCATTACTTCTATTTCATCTAATCATCATTTATTCTCATTGTAGCTATTCAACTAAAGCAAAGTGGTGTTAAATAATCAAACACAACAGATAACTAATATTTCTGGTAACAATCTAGTAAGCACTTTTCACGAGATTCAGGGATAAAATCAAACCACTTTTTTTTTTGTGGATGTGTACGGTCATAAAATATACTCGAACAGTTGTCTGAATTGATGTGACGTCATGATTAAGAGCATGGTAAATTGATTTTTTTAGAGACGGAAGGGTGGGTGGGAAATAAGACATATATATTTCATCGACATATATATTTCATCGACATATATATATATATATAGAACGGGAGAGAGGAGCAGTAATAAAAACTAGTGAGTGAGTGAGTGAGTGTGAGATAGAGAAAACGAAAGAGAAGAGGTAGTGAAAGGAAAAATAAACAAGAGATAGTGTGTGAAGAGATAGAAATATATTCAAAGTAATGGAAATCTAGTCAAAATGGAAAGAAGGAAGACAGTAAAACAGACACGAGAAAAATTTGATTTGGTTTATTTTACTTCTCTTTTCTGCACGTTTGGCTAATCGCGAAGATTGTGGATGAATTTTGATGAAATTTGATGAAGTGACACTCACGAAGAACCCCCATGTCCTGGTCGGAATCTGAACCCGGGACTTCTGGCGTTATAGCGCGCTGTGCTAACCATTTCCCAACGGAGGTCGGCACAGAAATGAAAAATAATATACAGTAGAACCCCGACTTTACGTTTTTCAGGGGACCTAGCTGAAAAAACTTAACATTCGGGAAAATGTTATAACATTTTTCTATGTTGCGACCATCAAGATTGAATGTATGTGTAGGAAAATGCAAAATCCGGGAATGTGAAATCGGGGTTCCACTGTCAATAGAAGTAAGAATTAAAGAGTAAGAAATTATTCCAAAATTCCCTCCTTGTTGGCGCTTACGCACTACAATTTATGCTGATATAAATTTCACTCTCATTGAACTTGTGCACGTTACAATCTTTCAGTCGTCTTCGTTGTCCGCCGCAACAACAGGCTGTGCAATGAAAGGTGATTTTATCTAGAGAACCTCTGAACGAAAAGACCAATTCTTGTGCAGTGATTGCAAGGACCGTAATTTAAGCCAGGGAATAAAACATGCAACACACAAAGCTAACACAATTAACAGGGGCTTGCTAATGGTACTTGATACGGCACTTAGGGCCCACTTGGGTTAATTGCACCGAGTAGGAGTGCTTTGTTTACGTCGATGCAGCTGAACGAATGTCAAAAGTTGTTATTCATTGTCGTCCCACACTAACTGATAGGGATCAAAGTTCAGCTATTATTTTTATGTTATCTCTCTGTTTTTTGCCTCTTCATCTGTCTTGTGCCAGTGTGTCTTCGTTTCTCTCTCTCTCTCGGTTTTCTCAACTTATCTTATCCCTCCCGCTTCACTCTGTTCCTACCTCTCTTTGGGATTCTCCCGGTCTCTTCTTGCCACTCTGCCTTTTCTCGTCCCCCCTTTCTCTCTCTTCCACCCTCTCCCTGTTTTTCTATGTCTTTGTGAATATTTCTCTCGTTCGTACTGTGACCTTAAATCTGTCAATTTTTGTCTCTTTGTTTCTCAGTTGGCTTTCCGTGCCTCTTTCTCTCTAGTACTTCCTCTCTTTCTATCTTTCTCTCTTTGCTTTTATCCCTTCTCCTATTACTGGATGTGTGCCGACCTCCGTGGCGGAGTGGTTATCACAGTGCGCTACTACGCCAAGAGTCCCGGGTTAAAATCTCATCCTGTTCTTTGTGAGTGTCCCTTCATCAATTTCATCATATCATCATTAGCGAAAAGTGGCAGAAAATCGAAGTAAAATAAACCAAATCAATCAATTAATCGTCTTACCGTGAGTCTAATTCATTGTAAACAACATTTCTCCCCCCTCCCTCTCTCTCTCTCTCTCTCTCTCTCTCTCTCTCTCTCTCTCTCTCTTTCTCTCATTTCCTCACTTTGCGAGTTCCTTTGTCTTTATCTCTTTTTTTATTATTGTGTCTCTAACTCATTGTAAACAACATCTCTTCTCTCTCTCTCTCTCTTCCTCTCTTCGTCTGTCCGCTCTTCTCATCTCACTATTAACGTCATAATTATACCCTATGTTTAACGAGACAGAAAACTTCCTCGCCGCTTGAAACATAATCACATCCAGCATCCAGTTAGCACTTTTTTTTTGCAACCTTCATAACAAGTTTAATGTTCACTATGCTTAATTGAGGGGTGGCATCGGAAGCAAGCGACCTACGAGAAACGAACGGATCCTACTCCGTGCGTTTCGTATGACCTTTCAGCGATATTTGCTCCCCTCGCGAGAACGCTGGAACGGTCAGTTTGGTATAACAGCATCAATTATTTATCCGCTCGAGAGTTTCGAAGCCCGCCCGAAGCAAAGGTCACACAGATTTGCCCCTAAGAGGGTTGAGGAACACACAGAGAATTGTCACACCTAAATTCACTGTTCATGTGTGTATTAAAAAAGTACATTGCAACATACTATATAGGGATATCAGCAGGGCCGGATTAAGGTGGGTGCTATTGATGCTGCAGCTTTAGGCCCATTCCTGAAATAATCTCAGATGAAAACAGACGAGAATTTTCCGAAAGCTGAACAGGTTTCTTTTGCTACATTATTAACCTGAAAATAAATCTTAGAATGAAATTTGGAGCCCCAATTTCGGACGCCTATGCACAGCGTTACTTATTATACAGTTACTATTATTCTTTGCGCTGTGACGTAACTATAACGTCGTTGTGTTTATTGTTCACCGAAGATTTCAAGTTAATGCTATCAATTTTACGTTAAACAGTTTATTTAGTAATTTAGCTGCGTTTTTTTGCAATATCTTGGCGATTGTTGCCACTTTATTATTGTTCGGTAAGTGCGACGTAGTAAATTTTTCACCTTAAAAGTTAGTTGTACAGAAAAAATCGACGGTATTTCATTGTTTTTTTGTTTTGACGTGATATTGTGATATTGTTTGTACTGTTTTGCGCACGCTCACTATGGCGTCTCAACTCAGTGGGTGGGATAAAGCGAAAAACAAAAGGAAACAAGCAGCAGAACAAGAAAAGCTTTTGGCGAAATTGAGTTCATACTTCGGAGTACGAACATCTTCGTCTCAATCGTCTGCGTCGGATGCGATTGCGAGTTTGAGTGCTCCTGAAGCCCAGGCAAAGCAAGATGGTCCTGTCGAGGCAAGAGAGAATAAAGAGCGGGAAAGTTCAGGGGAGAGAGAAGAGGTGAAAGCAGACGCTATCGTTGATGCACTAGCACCGACGCTGGAGGATTTCACCAATGATTTGGGACAGTGGGGTGAAATCGACGGTGACACTCGAGAATATTGGGCCAAGAAAGGTCCAAAAGACTGCCAACGCACTGAATCGAAGTTTGAAGAAAGTGCCAGACAATACCCAGGCGAGTCGTTCCAACGTCGATACACAAAGACTTTCTTCATCCGCTCAATGGCAAAAAATCCTATAGACAATGGTTGTGCTAATCGCCTTCGACAGGAAAGATGTTCTGTTTTGCATGCAAATTGTTCGGCGGCAGTGCTGTTCAAGCGACAAAGTTCGTTTCTGGCGGTTTTGACAACTGGAGGGCAGGCGAATCCAGAATAAAAATGCATGAAAGCAGCGATTGTCATCGCGAGGCTATGTTGTCCTTCGTGACCCGACAGAGGGAAGCCGGTCGTATTGACTACCTAGCCGCTAAACAGGTCGAGGAAGAGCGGTGTTACTGGCGCCAGATTGTGAAGCGGCTCATCGACACACTGATATTCCTAGCTGAGCGTGGTCTTGCTATAAGCGGCGCGGATGAGATCATAGATTACGCTCATAATGGTAACTACCTTGGCATCATTGAGCTGACGGCGAAGTATGATACTCTGCTGGCTAGCCATATTAGAAACTATGCCAACCACGGGAAAGGTCACGTTTCCTATTTGTCATCCACAATATGCGATTAACTGGTGAAGCTCATGGGACGAAAGATGCAGGACACCATTCTGAAAGAAGCCAAGGAGGCGAAGTATTTGTCTGTCTCCACTGACTCGACACCTGATGTATCACACCTCGATCAGCTAACGATTGTTATCTGGTACGTTCTGCCCCGTGGTACAGTTGAACGGTTCCTGACATTCATGCCTATGACGAGACACCCGGCGGAGCAGATGGCTAGCATACTACTGAACTTTCTGAAGGAAAAGGCTTGGATATCACTAACTGCAGAGGCCAGTCGTATGACAACGCGTCTAACATGTCAGGGCGGTACAATGGTGTACAGTCAATTGTGAAGCGAGAATGTAAATACGCAGCTTTTATTCCATGCTTCAACCACAGCCTAAACCTGGTAGGACATCAGGCTGTTGTTGAAAGCTTCAGTTAGTTTTTTTTTTTTTTTTGTCAATGGACTACATGTTTTCCTGTCTGACTCAACATATCGCTGGCAGCAAGTAAAGAATCGCTGCAGGCTGACGCTCAAGGGTTTGCCTGGAACAGATGGTGTGAACGTGCAGATGCTGCCAAAGCGCTGATAGAAGGGTGGAAGAGCATTCAGGAAGTCCTGGATGAGCTTTCGGCAGATAAGGAGCAGAAGACAGATACAAGAAACCAGAGCGCGGGATTTTCACGCAGGATGAACGAACTTGAGACAGCAGTTATGGCGACTGCGTGGAACGACGATATCATTGGCCTTCTCAACAGTACGTGCATTAGCCTCCAAGATCCTACAGTCAGAATGAATACGGCAACTGGCTTGATGGCATCACTGGTCGACACGGTTCAGTTTGCACGGGGTAGATTTGACGTGTATGAGCAGGTGGCGACCGAAAAGGTTCAACACGGCGAATACAAAGATGAGCGGCGTCGAGGCCGTAAGCGAAAGCGAATGCCTGATGAAGGATCTGCAAACGTAGCAGATCTCAGCCGAAGGGAAACGTTCAAAACTCAGGCGTATCTGGTCATGATCGACAGTCTGTTAGCTGAACTGGAAAAGCGGATGAAGGCATATGACGATATTTGTAAAACATTCGGATTTCTCTCGGAGCTAAAGTCATTGAGCATTCAGCAGCTCGAGGACTAAGCAAAGAATCTCGTTTCCTCGTATCCAGATGACTTGGAAGACACACTGGCGGCTTTGCTGGTACAGTTTGCTACATTTATGTGCACTCAGAAACCGGTGACTGTGAACGAATCAGCAGAACTTACCATGTACAGACTTCTGTCATCGTTGAATCTTTCTCGGACATTTACAAACGTCGAGATTGCGTTGCGCATCTATCTGTGCATGATGGTGTCCAATGCCTCCGGCGAACGGAGCTTCTCAAAGTTGGGAATAGTCAAAGGAGAGCTGCGGTCTTCAATGGGGCAAGAAAGGCTAAGTATGCTGGCGCCTATGAGCATTGAGCATGAGCTGCTGCGCAGCCTTGACTTCACTGACACGATCGAAGAATTTGCACTTGCTAAGGCTCGAAAAAAACAGCAATATAAGTTAGCAGCACTAGCGCACCTCTCATAATCATTTCATGGTACATTATCATAATCACAAAAATAATAATAAAAAAACATTAAAAACATTAAAATAGAAGAGCAAAATATATATATATGTTAATCATAGTATGTAAGTGGATCATGCCCAATTTGCGCTGCAGTAGCAGGCCCAATTTCGTCTTAATCCGGCCCTGGATATCAGAAAGATATTACGTTTTCAAAAATTACTAGTGAGTATGATATTATTTGGAGACTGAGGGACCTACCAAACATTAATTCAGTTCACTATAAATTTTCTTCTTTGTCTGAGTAAAATAACTAATTTTAATAGCCTTACGCAAGAAAAACAACGTATATGCGCCAACTTATGTTCACATCGGAATTTGGTTTCTTAAAAGATGTTCCATAATAACTTTCATGCCTTGATGATTTCAAAATTTCCCCTCGAACCTACGTCATTGACGAATCCTAACGATCGTTTACGAACGCACGAAGTGCATGGTATACGCACCTGTACATATTTACCTTGGATGCTACTGGTATTTACGGAATTCGAATTTAAAAAGAAAACATCAAACCACTGCAAGCTGCAAAAAAGGAAATATTACCTTTTTTAAACGCCAGAAAATGCAATGAAAATCTTTGAAAATAATCTCATTGCTGCAATGAAGGTTGTACTCAACTACCAGCCACAAAACGAATTTGTGGCGTTTCATGTACAAGCTGTTCAATCATTCAGTGGTCAATACTGAAGATCTTTAGATATGACTAAGAAAAGCACTCCTAGAGTTTGTCCATAATATCGAACGAGCCGCTTGCTTACACTAAGGTTATGGCGAACAATTAAACATAATTATTATCGTGAAGTGAGGGAACGAAAGGCCTAAGATCCGATATGTAAACATCTTCCTTCAAATATTATGTTCTTGTTTTATATTTAGACACTGTGAATTTGCTTGTCCTGTTTGCGTGCTGGAAGGCTGAGTTTCATAATATACTAGGAAACCAATTAGCAAAAGAACGTTACAATGTCAAGATGTAAATAATGTTGTTCTTACTATATTGATTGTATGGTAAATTAATAACCCTTCCCATTCCTGCACTTACACGCATAATGCGAAGAGATTACAGCGGGATTGATTATTTTGTTGTAGCATATACGCAACAAATAATTCCAGGAATTATTGATGCTTGATTACAACTTTAACGAAATATGCATAAACATGGAATGTTTATCATAATTCTAAACCCTAGACTCTACCCAAAACTATAATTTTTGTAACTCTTACAAACTCTTAGTTTATTATAGTGTTTTGTTATTTTCACTAAAAGGAACGAAATCAAAAAATCTCCTTATAGTCGTATCCTCAACATCTTTATTTATTACAGGATTTAACTGTTATACCAGCTCTACACGAAGTGTCCTATATTTTTCTATAATATACACAATGTAAACGTCTTTTCCACGGTTAGCGTTAATGTTACATTAAAATACTGTATCTGAATAAATATAATTTCTTATATATCTACATTAATATAATGGAAAAGTTAAAATATTATGAATATAATTCCCATATCTGGGGCTGATATCAATTAAAGAGGATAAAAGAGTTGGTAGGGGTACTTCTTTCTTCGCCAGATTTTTGTAAAAGGATTTCCTTTGTTTTGTATAAGGTGGATATTGAAACATTATATGATGAGCATCTTCCTGGTCTAGTAGTTCCATTTGTACATTTTACATTTACAGTCGTCATTGTTCCTGTTCATACTTGTTCTGATGCTTGCTCGTATATTGTTCATATTTTGTTCTGGCTTCTTCTTACTTCCCAAAACCGCTAACAATACTCAAAGGAACTCTCGAAATCGAACTAGAAAACAACCTCGCCTGTTGAAACAACAAAAGGGACCTGAAAATGTACACAATTTGATATAGAAATTGTTTCGTCATAAATACTTATGTTTGAAAACTAATGAAATAAATACTGTGTAAATAACAATATGGTGATGTGCACTGCACTCCGACCAAGCACTTCTTTAGATATAAAAGTAATTCATTGATATTTTGTCAAGAAATGGATCATCTTCAATAGTACATACTTCTTTTCAAATAACATTTTGTAAAAGTTTACACACGTGTGATTAGAGTTCACCTTATTAATCAACATAGCTTTCAAAGTTTGAACTAAAAGAGCGTTCTTGTCACTTATCCGCAAACCATTCATACATATACGAAAAGCACTCGTTCAGTGGGGGAATTAGTTCAAGGTAAACAGAGAAATAACAATATTTTAAGAAAATTTGAATATGCCACATTGATGTCATTGATATGTGAAGTTATTTCTACCTAGTGATGGGCATTAGTCGATTAATGCAAGAAGAATATCGGGACAGAGAATTAAAAAAAAAGGGATTATCACGGCACATCGATCAGGCGCTGAAGGAGAAATAGCATGTTAATTAATAGTGTGATAATAGAACATTCTTGAAGGGAGCGCTAATGATTAACGTCGATACTGGGAGGAAGTTGACGCTGGATAACAAACTGAGAATCTTCTTGCTAACAACTTCCGTACGGAAACAGCGTAACCCCGTCTCTGTGCATGCAATCAGATCATGTGTGTCGTTTTTTGATTCGCTCTGTTACGAAACTTCTACATTCGTGCGAGGAAGAGTTGACGGTAGGATGGAGGTCCGTTGCTCAGCAACGTATCTGCAGCGTGCAAGCAACAACCCTCAAAACGGGAAAATTGAAAGGTCGGAAGATCTTCAGTATCCTGACCTTTTGCAAATTCTGGGAACACTGTTCTTGTTTTGAGTCGTCATTGTTTCTGTGCTGGCATTCATACTTGTTATGGTCCTTGCTAGATTTAGCCATTCGAAAATGTTTACCCAATAACGAGCACTTACATGGAATAACTGCCTTAATGTTGCAATAGCCAGGTACACAAATACCGTTGGAATATACATTTAATGTTAATTTAAAGGCTGTAAAGGAATTTGAATAGCCTTATGCCTGTATTACATCTTGCAGCGCTATTTTTTGAGCTGAAAGTTCTGGTTGGGAACTCCACAGGTTTCTCATAATTGACGCCTTGCTTTTTCTTTCACAAGGCTATCGGGATTATGGCCACTTTTCACCCATAGGCGTGCAAGCGGTGTGGCAAGGGAAGCAGTTGACCCTCCTAATACTCTCACTTAGAAATATAGTGTAGGTATGTGAGAACTGGGTATTGTATTAGTGTGGGCGCAGAGGAGCGATGGGGAGGGAAGGTTTTGAATATATGAGGCGTAAGGCCTTGGTATTTTCATTAATCTGTATTCTTTGCGCTAAAAGAAACCCAGTTCTGTGGCCAGTAGAGGGGGGGGGGAGGAGGATGATTGAATATTCTGGAATGAATAAAAAGGGGGGGACTACACTTACATTTTTATTACAAAATTTCATTTTAAGTTTTTCAACTTAATGCATGCACACCACTTTCCATGAATATTTGGTTATTGGTGTCGGCGTATTATTTTATCTGATTTTCCGTAAGCATGTCAGGAGTGGGAAAGGAGAGTTGCATAATGTGTAGGCCGTAATATTTACAATAGAATTGACATCATATTGAATATACGTTTTTGAGCTTTCTGTTACTTCACGCTCTGATACTCTGTTAATATTAAGGTATGCAACATCCGGATAATTGGAACCCCTAGCAATGTAATGAAATAAGCTCGTACAATTACATTGGCAATTACAATTAGGATGAGCGCGTACCTTTTGACAAGTGCTGTTGGAAATGTTATCCTCCTGCACCCACACATTGACGGCATCTTTTTAGGAAATTATCACCAACACGTATCAGTTCATCTTCCGAAATTGCTTCAATTACTCTCCTGATATTTTCTCTCAGTTCTTCTAATGTATGACTTCAAGTTTTAAAGCTTGGTATCTCACCACGCAGACGTCATGGAAATGTTTGTTTCTTGTGCAAGGCGCCAGAGGGATTTTTGAGGAGTATGTTCCAATCGTGCTCCAATGTCGTCTAGTTTCTCCTCATTAAGCACACGCCGTTTCACCCTTCGCTTCTTATCAAGAACAGACCCTATTTCCCTAAATTTGTTCACAAGTTTTCGAACACTGTCTCTGAATCTGGGAATATAGCTGCAAAACACCTAACGCCCCTTCAATAATTCGTAATGACGTAAGAATCGTACTTAAAAATCCCTTGTTTTATATTGTACATATAGCTTGGAATTATTAAACTGTAGAAGAGCACCAGTTATACGTAAACTATAACTATAACCTGCACGTATTTCATTATTTTATATGTATGTACGAGGCATGTTCATTTTATAATCCATGCCCCCTGTATAGCTGAACAAATTTTACTTTTGGAATATATACACATATACCAACAAAGTCTCAAAAGTCACTCGTCTTACAGCTTCTGGCGTACGCAGGGGGAGCTGATGGGGCTACGGCTCCTCCGAAATTTTGAGAAAATCAAAATTTTCAAACAAAAGTAGTAAAGAACGTGTGTATAAAACTACATTGGTAAATTCAAACCTTCCTTAAAATGACCCTCTATTACCATCTCTGTCTTGGAACAACTTTATAAACGAAAATTAAAGATGGTAATACGAAATATGTTATTCGGTATCCCACTTCCCCTAGAACGTAACCATGTCCGAAAAAAAGATAATCTGCGTACTCTAGTGCTTACATGAGCAATCAGTGCTTTACTTGATCGAAGAAGTACTGTTCTTGGGCGCGAATAAAAAAAAATGAAAGTGTAAGAGGTGAAGAGGAAAGTATTTTACATAATGAGAAATAAATTATAGCTTTTGCCAAACAGCTTGTTCTAAGCGGAGCGGGGAAGAGGGGGGGGGGCGAATTTAGTGAAGAGCTCTCCAAAATCTATATGTCCCGGGTGCAGAAATCTCTAGCTATGGCTCTGCATATAGGTAAAAGTAAGGAATTAATATTTTCTAACAAATGGTTAATTGGGAAGTAAGCATTGTGGACATATAGTAGCTAATTGCCTGCATTTATTAATATTGTTACCAGATCGAGGGGAATTAACAGACAAGATCCCTAGTTACCAAACAAGATGATGTATCAAGAGGATAAACATGGATAATCCTTGGTAGCAAGGAAATCGTATACGGTAAATACAGGAGGAAATCGGAACCGAATATAGCCCAAGCAGCAAACGTATTCCAGAAGGGAGAATGCACAGTAAGGCTAATTGGGACTGGACATACAGTTTAAAGTGACACTATGTGCCTCCACCGGGTACCTAACCCAGGACCCCTTGATTACAAGGCGACGACGCTACCACTGCGCCATATCAAAGCTTTGTTATTTTATTGTCTACATACTTATAAATAAACCTATAGTGAAGGGTTTTACGGAAATGGAATGTGACCTTATTGCGGGTTAGGCTACTTTAGTTTAATTAAAATTAAACATTTTCATTAAAAAAATAATGGTAGTGTAACATAAGTTAATATCAAATTAAATAAATATTTGAAATAAATAACCAGTGATATTTTGAATGCATAACCACATTGACTGAACAAATTGATTATGCCCGATGAGGCACATTTTCACCTGTGTGAGTATTGCGATATTGGAATGACGAGAATTTTCCGATCCATTACATGAATGTGTTTAGGAGCCAATTAGCTGGCAAATATGTCAGGCTAAACAATGAACGCAAAATATTGAAACTACATTAGTCAAATTGGGCGATATATAAATATATATTAAGTTATCAGTTAAAATTTGGAGAAATGCAAGAAAGAAAGAATAAGATAATATAACCCAGTTTCACAGCTCTCTTAAATCCACAAGGAAGGAAGCAAACAATATGAAGTAGGGAAATAACAGGAGAGAGAGAGAACTTTTCGAATGAACAAAGCAACCTCAGGTGCAAGAACATAAGAAGAATAAAATGCGTGTTCGAAATATACAGCGTAAAAACATAAGCAGCAGAGTACGCGCACAAGAAAACTTACTCATTTTCCTCTTCCTCTCAGGATATTCCCACAGAAACTAGAATGTGTCTCTTGGGGTTAGAAACTGTTCTTTCTACGAGAAAGCCAAGAGTAAACAACACATTTCCCTTCAGTTTGTTACCCTTTCGCAACTTCTTGGGAGAGAAAATGACGATGGATGGGAGGTCCAAAAGAGAAACTCTGCTTTCTCGTGCTAGTGTTACAGAAGGACTCCTAAGGATGCTTATATAACCATGCTTGCTTGACCTTTCGTCCAGATCCTACAAGGTGCGCGTTCACGGTATAGGCTTTAGTCCTAGGAAATAAATATTTTTTTCAAAAACAGGCCAATATGTTTTTACAAGGATAGATCCAATAACAAGACTTAGAACGTAAGAAATGTAAAATGCAATAAAATATTATCATTTCTTCTTATTATTATTGTAACATTTACTGTGCGTAATAAAGCATTTAGTACATGAAGCAGTGATATTAGATCAAGTTGGTGTTTACTTGTTTTTATTTTCTTTTATTGTTATACATCTACATGGTTCTTCAACAAGGATGATGTAACAGTAAAGCTAATTCATTCATATCAACCTAGAGAATCCACTTCTCATGCTTCCATGTTGCCAACTTGCACACACAGCGCCACAAGCACCAATAGAAAGATCTCGCCACGAAAATAATCCAGTCAAGGTCACGCCACCCACCTACAGTGTTGCCAATAAGCAACAATCTCAACCGACGAAATCAACCGCATACGTAGGGTCAAGTGCCCATATTTCGGATACTTCATTTCAAATTAGATTTTCAGTACCTAAATGTAAACAAAATAAGCCATACATGTGTTGATAAACATTGAACATATATGTATTAATGTTTCTGAAAGTTATATTAACATTTATAAGAAATACTTGTCATATTTTATGAAATAAAGAATTATATGCATATTTTTAGTCTGACAAAAAGGTTGCCTAATGTCGGATAGGGTATTTCCTAATTTCGGATAGGATTACTAATGACAAATTTCAACTTCCAATACAGTCAAAATGTTTGCTAAACTCATAAAATGAAATCAACTGATTGTATAGAAAGGACGTGTATGTTCTTACAAATTGAAAAATATCATGAAATAAATTTTAGTTTTCTTTGTCACTGACAGTATTCACACTTGAAAGTCTTCCATTCATTCTTGTCTGTTCCTGCACACATCTCGTGGACCCATCTGAGGCACTGCACACATCTTATCCAATGTTCTCCAGATGTATCTTCACGATAGGGAACGGAACAATAGATACATTCTTCATCTGCACTGTCTTCGTCGTCTGTGGAAACGAGATGGATAGATTCTTCGGAGACACTTCCCTCATCCGAGGATGAATCCTTATCAATCGATTTTGGCTTGCTTTTTCTCGATCTTTTTGAGACAGCTGGTTTCTTCTTTCTCTTTCCTTCGTCATTTTTCTCTTCTCTGAAAACATTTCTCTTGCATTTCAATTTTTTATTGCTGCTTGTCTCGCTTGTTTGATTCTTTTTTTTCCAACTAGTTCCTTTTGATAAGGACATGCACTAATCACAGCTGCTTTGTCAGCTTGTCTACTGATCGTGGAGGAGCAAGGCAATGTTGGTTGAGGCCGAAGGTTGAAAGGCGAGACACGTGCAGGAGATTCAATTTCAGAGATTTCCTCTTGATTTATATTTCCTCCACTAGTCTGCTGTTCTGGTAAGAAATCAGCTTCACTAAAAACTGTGGGGTCAAAGGGTGATATTCCACATTTCTTGAAACCGTTCTTAGCAGTTTGCATGCTTGCTGCTTTCACATATGCCTTGCCGAATATTTCACCAATTTGAAACGTTGACACTGCTTTGAATGGGTGGTTATCAAGCCACAAATCTATTTCCTGTGAATAGTACTTTTTGAAGGGACCCATGAAACTAACATCGAGGGGTTGCAATTTGTGGCTTGAATGTGGTGGGAAGCACACAATGTGGACTCCATGTTGTCTTCCTAACAAAACTATGTTTAAGTTTCTTGTATGGGAATAGTGCCCGTCTAATATAAGAACTACCGTATCTTCGTTTGATAGCTTGACTTCTCGAATAAAATGTTCAAACCACTGAGGTAAAAATGTGGGTTTGTATCCACCCAGATGGATGACAGGCTGATACCGTCCCTGGTGGCGTTCCAATCAGCAGCTCAGGCTTCATCCTGGCACGTGGGAAGACGATCAGTGGAGGTACAAACGGTCCTGCAGCACTCATGCACGTCACAATTGCGATTAACGAACCTCTCTCTGCTGAAGACAGTCGAGCTACTTGCCTCTTGCCTTTGATACTCAGGACTTGAGACGGAGTACCCTGAACTACACAGATTCCGGTTTCGTCAACATAAAAACTTTTGTGGGGTTAAATGTCACCTTTTTCAGTTCTGGTCGAAGAATATCAAAAAATGCCGAGATCTTTTCTTTGGTAAAATTCTTAACCCTACTTAACGAAATCAGCTCTGACTTTCTGAATGAGTGTATAGGATGCCTTTTTGAAAAGCGTCGCAACCATTTCTTTCCAGCTAAACCTTTCGTTTGCTGAGAATGGATGTTTAATATTATTCCGCACTGCAAGCTGGTACGCTAATATTCGGACGTCACGTCTTCTTAATCCATAGAAACGTTCATCCATCACCTTGCAATATTCTGAAAGTTCCTCCTCTAGCTCACTGCCAAGTGCACACTTCCGGCCAATTGATGATGACAATCGCTCATCAACATTTTCACTCTTTACATAATCCAAAAGAGTGGATTTTGGAACTTTAAATACTTTAGATGCTTTTAGAAATCCCATTTCGTTTTTCTTCACAGCTTCGATAGCATTTTTCATTGCTTCTTGGGACCAGTTTTTCCTTTTTCGCCCAGGCATCTGTGAAATAAATAATACATCATGAGTGTTTAGAAAGGGTGCACAATTTCGGATAGTCGAAATTAGGTACCCGTGTAGCATCCGAAATTAGGAAATCCAGTCGCATATTCAATATGGCGATTCTGTGCGTTTACCCTCTGAAGTAACGAGACTGAAACTACGTAATAATGTTTGCTGAATCTCTCAAGATTATATAAAATGTAGACAGAAGTGAGTAAATACTAACCTTCTAGTTGTAGGCCTTAAGTTTGGATGGTGAAATATTACATTAAAAATCCGGAAAAGAAAAAAATATCAGCCACACACTAAAAACACATTGCTCAAGGTCAAGCACAAGGGTGCAACTGGGGGACGAAGTAACGTGTTAGTTCGCATTATCGGCACTTCGGCGCTGCTGTTCTAAGGTGGAAATTTCTTGGTGTCCGAAATTATGAACCTATCCGAAATATGGGCACTTGACCCAACGCGAAAAGTGTCGACTGAGCAGCTTAGAAGAAGTGTGGCAACCCTGGAGGGTCAGCGGTGTGGAGGAGGCAAGGGGAAGCTCCGACCTTGACTGGACTGTTTTCGTGGCGAGAGCTTTATAGTGGCTGTTATCTACGCATACATACGCAGGCTTTTCTTCATTTCATTCAACGAATGAACAGAGCTTTCTTCTTGCATTATCCTTTTTCAGTAATCTTGTACCGTCACGAACAGTTCTGGGTTGTAGTGATACTATTGAAATTAATGAGATCGTTACAACCCAGAATTGTCCGTGACTGTACTATCCTGATGCATCGGAAGAAGTTACAGGAGGGAGAGCGAGAGAAAGAGAGAGAGTGAGAGAGACTATGCATTTTGAAATCTTTCCCTACCTCCCATTACGTAACGATAATAACTAGAAAAAATATATATTTTAGATAATACATTGATGATCATAGTAAAACAATCTTAGTTATTGAAAAGAGAAAGGACGAACTAATCCAAAGTCAAAAGGAAACACTTGATCCCTCTTCATTTTTTATCTTCTAATCAGATAAGACCTGTTATCTGAATAAATTTAGAATGTTTGAACTACTTTACCAGCATAGGTTTTGTAAGAGTAACAAAATAACAACCCGATTAACGAAGATATCCGAGAGGAACTATTTCTTCTACTCGTAGGAGACCGGCAACTTTCTTCCAACATAAGAAGGATTAACAACAAAAATGTAAACAAGAAGGAAAGCATGCTGCGTCTGCAAGTACGTAAGACATACTAACCCTTTGGTCCACTGAATCGTTACATGATTACATTTTCAATCTCAGTGATTGGTAAACAGCTACAACGAATAGAATGAAGAGGGTGGTGCTGTGTTCATTTCTGATTCCGTTGCCGCTATTGCACAAATCGTGGTTGCAAACGGTTTTGTACTCCCTAACAATTTCGTTTTCCATGACTCCGTACAATCCTCCTTCTTTGTCACATCCTCGGCCGAAAGCGATGACCGCTGAAAAATATGACATTGAAAGTTTTAGATTACATAATTTGTAAGACATTAATAACCAGAGTTCGAAACTAAAGTGTTATCTTTTTAGTAATTGGTTTAGTACCAGTAACAGCAATGCGTTGCTTTTCAAAAGTAATAATCGTTACATTACTTGTATTGTTTTGCTTGCAAATACGTTGACAAAAGTTCTGGCAAATGAACTTTTCTCAGAATTCTTGATGAGGACATGTATTAAGATATTAGTGTGCTGATAGTAACGTATGCATATGGTTCACTTGAAATAACTTATCTGTAAATATTGAATCACAAAATTCAATTTTAAGTAACTTTCCCAACCCTGTTAATAACTAGTAGTATTTGCACAAAGTTTATTTTTAAAAGTAATTTCTTTAATTTTAGTACTATACTTTAAAAATTAAGTGTAATTTACCTTAACTGCTACTTTATGTTAAAATAGGTAAGAGGATACGAACACAAAGGTGTTTATCTTCCGTGCGATGAGTGAGACCCGGAGCAGCATGATTCGTTCTCGAGCTACTAATGGAGTAGATCCGGAGCTGTGACTAAATTAATCGAACTCTGTCAATACTTACATGAGCTGGATTTGTACTCGAGCACACCTGTAGTGCAATATGTTATTCCTGTAGGGCAAGTTTGGATGTTCCATTTTGTTACGTCTTTGCCATAACATGACGCATTTCCTTTGTTGCCTTCCCGGATGTCGAACTCACATTGATAGCAGTATCTCCCTGTTGATAACAAATTAATTATTGTCCTTACAAAGTAACAAAGCATTACTTACCATTGATACATTTTACACTAACACTAATGATTTTCAGATACCATTTACCCTTCCCTTTTAAAAAAATGAAATCGTTGGTTTTCAACTTAAAAAGGGTTCCCAAGGAAAGGAAGCAAGAAATAATAAATTTGAAATTGCTTCAGTGAAATCGACCAAAGTGAGCTTGCGACATTCCCAACTTTCATATTCAGCAGTAGGAAGTTGTTACCCGCAGAGCCGGCACTAGGAAGGGGAGCCCCCCTTCAAATAAAAATAATGGTTCCTTTACAGTTCATACGAGTCTGATGCTTACAATTATGCAAATAATCTGATTTTTCCTGACTTCATGGATTGTTTTAACTCACTTTAAAACATCCAAAATTACTGGAATAATGTTCTAAACATAATCCTACATAAACATAGTGTCCAAATATTTCAAACAAAAATAGTTAACATTATTCGTTTAATTACAGAGAAATCATGAAGCCAAAATATTATTTCATGTGAAACAATGTAAATTTACTACATCGTCAAAATTGAATGAAAGTAAACAAAAAATATAATTATGATAGAGAATGTGTTTGGATATGATTAAAAATTGCTACTTTGATACTTAAGATAGCAGTTTGATATTGAACACACACAGTTTTGTAATTAAATATAACGAACGTCGCACCAATGTCACATCGGAAATGAAAAGAAATAATAGTTTAGAAACTTTTAATGTTTTTATGATACGAAATATATTAAATTAATTGGTTATTAATTTTAATAATGTTTATAATGTGGTTTTTTAACACCTGTACTGCAGATCAAGCAATAAAAATCTGATTTTTTCATACTTTTGAAAAAATTTGGTTATAGTCCCTATGTATAATGTATGCCCTGAGCCCTGTACCCACCAACTCCCCGACGTGGAAGTTACGCGCTACGTACTTCCTGAACATGTGAAGTTACTCAACGCTGTTTGGTTCAGCGTAAATGCTTTCTTATGTGTCTTATGTTTTCCAGTGCGGTGCTCACTTCCATGCTTCTAACCTTGCTTTCAGAAAGAAAAGTTGGAGTTGCATTTGGAGTCCTGCTCGAGACCCGGAATATATTCTTTTGCGAGATAACACTCTTAAAATATTATGCAACCCACGCGACAAACCTGTTTATCAGGTTTTCGAAGCTCATCAGGTACAGGCGCCGGCAATAAAAATGGGACAACTAGATTCTGAAATCATCGCTTCCCTGCAGGACGTTATGTGTGTTGACTAACTCTACGGAGGTGGTAGAAGTTGCCATTGAAGATTTGCTATTGAAATCCACTTATCGCCGTAAAGTTGGGCAACACACGTAACGCCATGGGCGTAACTTGGGACCTAATTTTGAGGGGCCAGAATCAAACTGAGCCTAATTTTGAGGGGGCACAATTAAACTCGGGCCTAATTTTGAGGGGCAGAATCAAACTAGGCCTAATATTGAGGAGGCAGAATCAAACTAGGCCTAGTTTTCAGGGGACAGAATCAAACTTCGGGCCTAATTTTGAGGGGGTAGAATCAAACCTTTTGCTTAAGTTTGGGGAAAAGATTCGATAAGTTTTCCATAAAAAAAAGCGTCCAGGATTAATTGCTAAATAACAGTGATGTTTGCGAAATCACAAATATTACTCTGTATTACTTTGCTTCTCAAGTCCCCTAACTGGTAAATTTTAATAAACCTGAAAATTTCGAGGCCCCAAGCGCCCCCCCTTCCCCCCGCCAACTTACGCATATGCAATAACGCCATGCAGGGAAGCCATTATTTCAGGATCTATGTGCCCCATTTTTATTACCGGTGAGTGTACAGTCAGATCCATGAGTATTACCGTGCAAATTGTCCATCACCATGTTCGTGCACTTTATCTGACCCAGAAAGAGCTTCAAGAATTAATAGAAAACTCAAATCAAGCTGTTGACAACTTCTGCACCAGCATACATAAAAATCCATTGCTTAAAAGCACCTAGGATGTAAGAGAAAAAATAATGTAAATAGTCATGGACAATTTGCACGGTAATACTCATGGATTCCACTGTACATGCCCTCAAGACTTGGAGAACCAATAAAGTCGCAATGAATCCGTGAAACTGAACAAACACTCCACTTATTTTGTGACTTGTACACTTACAAAACGTGGCAGTGGCGAAGCTTTCGTGAGCATTTTCAAGCGCAGTGAAATACCAATACATATTAAGGGATAGAATACTCTGGGAGTCAAAAGGCTGAAGGGAAAAAAATCTATTCTTTTTTTCTGTATATTTAGGATATTAAATGTCGCATTGGCCCCTCATGGATTAATCACGACGATGAGGACAAGTGGTGAACTAATTAAATTGATGATGCTACCTGCATGCATCACCAAGGATGGATTCGAACCTGGGACCACTGCTTTAGTAGCGCTTGTCGCTGACCCGGATGCCTGGAAAAATTCCACTCATTTTTTATTTTGTATTGAAACAGTTTTCAGCAATACATTTTGCCTAAGAATATGTCGAAATTAGTAAGTGGTAATTATACAGATTGTTATCAAAATGGCGCCGGCAGACCACAATAACGTATAGAGGACATCAAAGCACAAAATTTGCCTCAGTGACATTTTTGTCGTTGGTGTGTCATATTGGAATTACGAACCTTCAAAAAAATGGCGTTCAGTCGCCTGTATGCTTGCAACCCAACTTGATATTTGATCGCATCTGTGACGTTTCTTCCTGCCGTGAAACGGCGCGTCCTGGTGTTGCAAGGAAATGAAGCATGCTTAAAACGGTGGAAAATAAAGTATCCAAATAGAAATGGTGGAAACTGATGCAGAGAGGAAAGAAACGAAACTTAGAGGGAAGCGTGTTCAAGGGTGGAACCAGAAATTCTTATTACTTGTCCAATAGCTTTGTTGGTTAGAGTTTCCATTGCGCACGTAACACATTCTTAAGGTTACTGGCTGGTAGAGTATTTCGGAGTTTTACTTCAAGTCCATTCATTGCATGCACAGATAGGTAAATCGGGACTGGACCTACAGTTTAAAGAGAGATCCGAATCTCTATATTCCTCCACCGAGTATCGAACCCGGGACCCCTTGATTATACTGGCTAGTAGAAGGTGGTCTGCATCGGCAGACTTGGGATCAGCATCAGGCCCTTCATTCCCCTTGATGTCTATGTGACTGGGGACGCAGTTGAAGCGAACTTCAGCACTGGCAGATAAAGACGCGAGCCGTCGAAGAATGCCTTGCACCAAAAGATGTCTGGAAGTCGACGATTTCAGACGGGTCTCACTTATCACACAAGCCTCAACCAACCTCCACACCGTTTCCATTCTCTGCAGTTTTTCGTAGCTTCACCAACAATGTATTATTTAAGCTAAGTGGACTAAATGTAACAAGCCTAAGCTAACAATGAATGCATTTCAACAGACGTGGGAAGCCGAAGGCGAGGTGGTTGGTTGAGGCTTGTGCGATGAAAGAGACCCAAAGCCTCTAGAGCAGTGGTATTCAACCTGGGGTACTCGTACTCCTAGGGATACGCGAAGACTTTTTAGGGGAGAACGCACAATTGAAAATAATTATAAATAATGAAAACTGTTTCTGACAGAGATAACTTGAAAATGGAATAAAGGGAAGGAAAGAAAATAGACATTTCTATGTCAACATTTTTCTCAAAGTACATATAAAAAGGGATCGATTGAGGATTTCATGTTACTCCCCCCACCGACCACCAGACTAAAGGATTCTACCTCTGATTTATTATTATGTTCAGAACTTGTATTATCCTCTATTTCCAAGAATCGCTTTTCTTTACTCTTTGCAACAATGAAATCTTGCAGCTGCGCTCATTGCTAATCGTGCTCCGAATGGCTTTTGAATTGTTTGTTTCAAAAGCTGACAATACTGGGAGTGTTTGTGAATGTACGTTACGGACTGAAGAAAGAAAGAAAGAGAGGGAGGGAAGAGGGGAGAGAAAGGGGAGTTCAGTGTTATTTCGTGACTGTTGTGTGAAGGTGCGGTTTCTTCTCGTCTCTCCCTCTTTATAGTTACGTTACACACTACACCACTCCAGAACATAGTACTACACATGCAGACACCAAATACAATACTTAACACCAAATCAACAAAGTAGACGAGTTAATGTTGCACTGTGTAACCATTTATCTGTGGTGTAAAAAAAACTAGACACACATAAGTAGTGAGAATATATTATATTTATAACCTCAATTTACTAATCGGGAAATTCCCCTTAGCGAACCAATCACATGACTTCGCCACAGGGGGAGGGGTCATGACATTCCCGAGCCAGTATTATTGATGTGATATTCTTAACAGGTTAATGCCCACACATAGCTGTAAGTACATCAATCTCTACACTTCGGAATGTTTGGAATGCAAAGAATTCTCGTGACAAAACAAGTAATCGGGTAATTCCCCTTAGCCAACCAATAAGCTCAAATCACATGGCCGTCAGAAAAGAGAAGGGCATAACATCCCCGAGACAGTATTATTGATGTAATATTCTTAATAGGTTAATGTCCACACATAGCTGTAAGTACATCAATCTCTACACTTCGGAATGTTGGGAATGCAAAGAATACTCGTGACAAAACAAGTAATCGGGAAATTCCCCTTGGCCAACCAATGAGCTCAAATCACATGACCCTCAGAAAAGAGAAGGGCATAACATTTCGGAGACAGTATTATTGATGTAACATTCTTAATAGGTTAATGCTTTAATGTTTACACGCATGCATAAGCGCATCAATCACTCACACACAGGAATGTTTAGAATAGAAAGAACTCTCAGGAAAGTCCCCTTAGCCAAGCAAGTTACATGACCCTCTCTCTTTTTTTAGAGAGAAAAGAGAAGGTCATGACATTCCCAAGCTAGTATTATTGATGTGACATTCTTAACAGGTCGACGTGACATCTACACACACGCACACACACTCGGGGAATGTTTGGAATGCAAGACTATTGATTTTGTCTGAGTAAAAACAACTAGGTTACATCGATCTCTACGCAGACACTTAGGAATGTTTGGAATGCAAAGAATTCTTTTAACAAAACAAGTAATCTGGAAATTCCCCTTAGACAACCAATCAGCTCAAATCACATGACTCTCTCTCTCTCTCTCTCTTTTTATAAAGAAAAGAGAAGGGCATAACATTCCCAAGACAGTATTATCGATGTAACATTCTTAACAGGTCAATGCCTTAATGTTTACACACATACATAAGCGCATCAATCTCTACACACATACACTCACACACGCACACACACACACACACACACACACACACACACAGGAATGTTTAGAATAGAAAGAATTCTCAGGAAATTCCCCATAGCCAAGCAAGTTACATGACCCTCTCTCTTTTTTTATATAAAGAAAAGAGAGGGTCATGACATTCCCAAGCTAGTATTATTGATGTGACATTCTTAACAAGTCAACGTCACGTCAATCTCTACGCACACACGCACACACACTCGGGGAATGTTTGGAATGCAAAACTATTGATTTGTCTGAGTAAAAACAACTAGGTTACATGAGAATTCTTGCCAACATTTCTGTTAGTATTCAATTTGGTTAAAGTTACTGGTTAAGAAAAAGTTGTTTTTTTTTAAATTAGAAAAAAAACACTACGAAAACCTATGACCTTACTTAGATTCATTTCATTCTTAACAGGTCAATGCCTATATATTCACACGCTCCCGTAAGTACCGCAATCTTCACACATACACTCAGGAATGTTTGGAATGCAAAGAATTCTTCTGACAAAACTATTGGTTTGTGTGAGTAAAACAAAAAGTAGGTTACATGAGAATTCTTGCATGTGACGCAAGTTAGATTCCCAAAAAAATACTTCCTACACAGTAATTTATATATCATCGATGCCATCTAGTTGCAAATAAATGTACTTGGAAAACATGAAAGCAGTAAGTATCACTAGATGCTGCCATCTAGTTGAAAAAAATATAGTTGTTGGAAAAAAGTTTCATTACTCAATGATTTTATATATCGTCCAGCAGTAATACGAGTAGCTGAAGACATATGACAGAGCGCTCTCGAGTTCACGTAGCTAATTGCTAGGGCCAAAATATTACTAAAATATCTTAAACTTGTATATTTCTTGTACCGCCATGATGTTACTGATTAGTTACAAGCACAAACAATATCATAACACTGGAGGATATGAGAATATGCAAGTACGGTACCTTCGGTTCAGATATAAATGGACCGAATGTATACTGGGGTATTTTGCAAAAATTTTTAAAATTGACTCATGAGAGACAATTATTTTTTATAGTTAAAAAATTAATAGATTTCGCTTGAAAAAAAGTAAAATTTTAAAAATTGGATGTCATAGGGGGAAATTATCTAAATCTTAGAATTTTTATACAATAAAATTGGAATTTAAGCTCTTGCGTAAAACAAATTTTCAGTTTTTTGCACTTGGAAAATCAGCTAAAATCATGATTTTCAGTAAAATTACACTAAGAGAGCTCACTATGAAATTGTTAGATTGGGGGGGGGGGTGATCGCTCGTGCCCCCTCTATGACTACTAATTTTCTCGGGAAACATACAAAACGCACAATCAAGTCAAAATTCAATCTGTGTGAAAAACGACTTGAACCATCTTCAAAATAAAATAATTGTAGCTATTACGATAAAATTTTCAGATATGTTATTTATACAGAATTTCCGGGGACAACAAGTAACATCTGATCACATCAAAACTCAATCTGATCGATTAGTGTGTACACTTAGTCTGTTACTATTTTTGTTTTTGGTATTTAATTATATATAGTTTTTTGGGGCTCAAATCATAAACTATATACTTAATAAAACTATATACTTAAAAGAAACTGGAAAAACCCACAGGTGTCTGTCAAGTAAACCAGAAGCAGACAGGAAGTAGACCGGAAGTAGATCGGAAGTAGACCGGAAGTGGACCGGAAGTAAATGTGTGTGGGTGTGGGTGGGTGTGGGTGTTACGTAATTTAACTCAAAAGAAATTATAACACTCGTACCAAGTATGAGATGAAAAATCACAGAGTTGCAATAGTATAAAATCGACAAAAACATCGTCAAAAAAGGTTTACCACTGTGCTTAAATTAATAATAATAATAGGCCTCGTACCAAGTATTAGTTTGAAGGAACTACTCCAAATGTATACTAGGGTATTTTGCAAAAAAATTTAAAATTGACTCATGTGAGTCAATTATTTTTTACAGTTAAAAAAGTAATGGATTTCGCTTTAGTTATTTGAAAAAAGTAAAATTTTAAAAAATTTTATATCATAGGGGAAATTATCTAAATCTTAGAATTTTTATACAATAAAATTGGAATTTATGCTCTTGCGTAAAACAAATTTTCAGTTTTTTACTCTTCGAAAAATCAGCTAAAATCATGATTTTCGGTTAAATTACACTAAGAGAGCTCACAATGAAATTGTTAGATTTTGGGGGGGGTGGCCGCTCGTGCCCCCTCTCTCACTACTGGTGTTGTTGAGCAAATAGTAGAAAGCATTAAAATGGACAGAAGATTTGCGATTCAAATCGATGAATCGGTGGGTGTCTCCGATGATGCCGAAATATATTCCGTACTTTGACGTTAAGAAATGTGCTATTAGTGATGAAATTCTGGGATGTAAACAATTTCCATAGCATACAAAGGGAGAGGATATTTTTAAAATTCTTAATAATTTCATAACATTAGAATTAAATTTGTCGTGGGACTGGTGTGTAAGAGATGGTGCTGCTTCACTGACAGGTCTGAAAACCAGTCTTGTTGCTCGTAGTCGCCAAATGCACCCTCAAATAGTTTGGGAACATTGCATTATACACAGAGAAAATTTGGTCGCGAAAAAAATAACTTCTGGTTTACACGAAACGCTGAACATTGCTGTAAAAGTAGTCAACTTAATCAAGTCGCGTGCACTGAACTCCCGTATTTTCAAAAAAATGTGCGAGGAGATGGGATCCGCACACACTCAACTGTTTATGCACACCGAGGTGCGGTGGTTATCGCGAGGACGCGTATTGACTCGCCTTTTTGAACTGAAAAATGAGGTAAAATGTTTCCTTTCAAAATTAAAATCCGATTTGGTGACGTATTTTGAGAATGAACAGTGGCTTTGCCAACTAGCTTACTTGACGGATATATTCAACAAATTTAATGATCTCATCTTCAACTCCAAGGCTTCGATAAAAATATTTTTAAAGCCCGTGAGAAAGTGAAGGGATTATATAAGAAAGTATTACTTTGGATTGATTGCGTTAATGAAGGAAATATTGCAGTTTTCCAACTGTGTTGGAATATTGTGGACAAAATGATTTTAGTATTGCTGGTGAACTTTTGGAAATAATCAAATTCCACCTAGAAAATCTCAGGTTACAGTTTCTTCAAATACTTTCCAGAAATTGAGAAAGACGATAACACACAAGATTGGATTACAAATCCGTTTTCCACCACCGCCATCAATTCCTCTGATCTTCCTTTAAAATTAAAAGAAAGTCTGCTAAAAATGTCCACTAATAGACCACTTGAAATAAAATTCGAAAACGTGTCTATTTGCGAATTCTGGTGTTACGCACGCAAAGAGTATATTGAACTTAGTGACACTGCCATCACACGCCTTCTCCCCTTCCCCTCCACTTATTTGTGTGAGCAGGGTTTTTATGCATTGACAGCCATCAAAACGAAACACAGAAATTGCCTGAATCCAGAATCACCACTGATACTCGCACTAACAAAGATTCAGCCACGAATCGAGGAGCTGGTGTGCAGAAAACAAGCTCAGCCATCTCATTAACAGGTAAGGAATATTAAAGTTCATAATATATTTTTGCTATATCCGTAATTTTTCTTTATTTATTTTATAATTCTCCTTTTTATAGTAAAAGTGTATTATTTAATAGGTAATGATTTGCATAATTTATTTTAGATGTAGTTATGTATAATCTGAATTAAGGATAACTCTAGGAAGGAGGGGGGTACACGCTTGAGTGGAAAAGTTTCTTTAAGGGTACGCGGAGAAAAAAGGTTGAATACCACTGCTGTAGAGCACAATAATCGAATCATAGCAAATGAGGACGCTTTGGAAAGTGTGAACAAGTCAACGTACTTATGTGCAGATATGTTACCTAACGATGTACAGTGGGATGCATAAGTATTACCGGGGCCTCCCCGATGACGTAGTGGTAACGTCATCTCCTTGTAATCAAGGTGTCCCGGGAGGCACATTACACAATGGTTCGGATGTCACTTTAAGCTGTAGTTCCATTACCGATTAGGCTAACTGTGCATAAAGTGGACTTAAAGCAACAATTGAAACAATTCAATCATAAGTATTACCAAGCATGTCCTCCTCCATGATTATCCTCTGTGTTTTATGCAATGAGAGCTTTTGAAATTTAATAAAAAACACCAAACCAACGGCTAATAACCTTTGCACCAGCTTACGAAAAAATGTAGTAAAAACGCGTAGGATACACGAGAAAAAATAATTAATATAATCCTGGACAATTTGCCGAGCAATTCCTGTTCATACTACTGTACTTGAAGTTTGTACCTAAAGGATACATACATGTATTCGATATGTGTAGTGGGCAAAAGCAGCCAAAACTGTATAAAGAATATGATGGGATAATATTATCAATTTTGAAACTTACCGAAAACTCCGCTAGCAATGAGTAGTGTTACGGCGAGGGGTGCTAAAATCCTCATCTTGATTCTAGTTGGGCGCAATCCTCAATGTCTAATGTGCACTCCATATCTCGCCTTATATGCGCGCTATCAGGATAGTGTTTTAAGGGAAGTGCTGCACCTTCCCACAAAAGTACTCAAGATTATTCAATACTTGTGATGTGAAAAAAACGATAATAAAACAGATAAAGTACGGTCGTCCTAGAATAGCACATTGTATAAGAATTGTTATCTCAAGTTAGGTTAACAGGGTCTCGGTGTCGACTCGAGACAGCTTGGAAAAGAGTTTTCTGTATTCAGAATATACATACGAAACAAGGTTCATAATTGCCATTGATTTATTAATGTTACCTCGCTTTTCTACCACTTTTCGCTAATCGCGAAGATGAATCATGTACGGTGATAAGATGTGATGAATGAAGGGACAATCACAATCATATAGGGACGACAGAACAGCTGCCCTACAGAAAATTACACTGGCTGTGAGTCCGGTCGCCAGAGCCTAGCTAGTCTGCAAAATGCATTCCAGGCTGTACTACGTGGAAGGGAGTTTGATATTGGGGTGTCTTTGTAAGGTATCATCCCCATCCCTTACACCCCAATTGCCACTGATTATTGAATGACTTTGCAATTGCAATAAACAAAAAATATGACTTTCTACAAATAACACGGTCGATATTTGCTTGGTACATAGAAGTCGTAGACTATCGAAGAAACCGAGACATCATTTCGTCTCCATTTTAGCGATCTCTTTCTCGTTCTCTGTCACGACAGGTTTCAAATGGTCTGGACTTGGTCTCGTTACAGTCCAGAAGTTTACGGTCCCCTCTCTGTTTCGGTACCACCCCCGATAGTGACTGGGATTCTGAAAATGCGTGTGTTGTAAAACCATGAACACTTCTGGATTGTAACGATTATATTGAAAGCTAATGGGATCGTTCCAACCCAGAAGTGTCTGTGACTGTACTATCAGAGATTTAGAAATTTGCAAATTCTATGTGAAAGGTGCTCCTCAAGTTAATCCTTTTTTGAAGCTCATTTGGATTTTACGTTCCAGTCTTAATTTTGTCGATTTATAAAAAAAAGACGTTGATATTATTCCAGTGATACATACATGTATGTATATGACGTAAAAGCTTGCTTGAAACAATGTTTGGAAGTAACAGTTACAATTTTCGATGAACGTAAATGCAATTAGTTCTTTTCTTAAGTCAGTTATTTCTTTCGGTAAAAGCAACTTCGAGTTGTTTCTGTACGTTTCTACAGTAATGACAAAAATTATGATATACTGTATGAAAATAGAAATAAAATGTTAATTTTCGTATGTACTTTATTACAAGCAATTTTTTTAAGTATAGAAGATTACTTTAAATTTGCTTTCTCTTTCACGTGTAATTATAACAAACTGTGAGCTTTTTGGAAGTTAATGAAAATTAATGCTAATTTTAGATGATCATCAATAAAGAAAACATCTCGTTTACAGTTCATGCGTACAACATGTTGAATAAGTTATATCTTATCCACAACAAGGTTAGTTAGAGTTACTTTTAACTGTAACTGAGTTGATTTTAAAAACGACTTTCCAAAAACTGGTTTCAAATTATACTTTAACTGTGAACTGCTGTCATTCACATCTTTTGCATTTCCTGCAAGAACAAGTACATCGTGATGTTTCTCACGTCATCTCTATTTCTGTTTAGTACACGTATTGCTGGTGAAGGATCTCTTTTCAAGTTTCCAAGCAAAATTTATCAAAACCAATCTACATTAACCTTGGTTGGCTCGATTCTTACTCAGGTATATCCTTGTGAACTTAAACTCTTTCAGGTATCATGATAATACCTGTAATACTGGGATTATATCTTTTGAGTCTTCACACAAGCGCCTGTCAATCTTGACTGCTAATCTCCTGCACTAAGTTCTTAACTCAACCCTCCATAATTTAATTACATTAAGTACTTACAGTATTTCACATTGCACATGAAACTAGCGCATGATACTTGTGCGAACAATGCGAAAAGTCTCCAAAATTTGATTCCATAATAAAATCTAAAATTATAAAACCCGAATATACAAAAATCCGGTCCCCGTGGCGGAGTGGTTAGCACATTGCGCTACGACGCCAGGGGTCCCGGGTTCGAATCGTGGCCTGGCCATGGATGTTTGTGAGTGTCCATTCATCAATTTCGTCATATCATCACTCATCCCCATCTTCGCAAATTAGCGAAAAGTGGCACAAGAAGCAAAGTATAATAAAGCAAATCAAATCAATCAATCAACCAAATGTGCAAAAAGAAAAATAAAGAAAATAATCTGGAGTTATTATAAATTTTCTTCAATTTAGCGAAATCTAGTGTATTCAAGCTGAACTTCTTGATCAACATAACATTTCAGACCCTACCGATTAACATAGGTCCTCCCTACGTCGTCGCCTTATAATCAAGGGGTTTCGGGTTGGATACCCGATGGAGGCACATAGTGGTTCCGTTCGCACTTTAAACTGTAGGTCCATTCCCGAATAGACTTACTGTGCATAAAGTGTACATAAAACACCAACTCAATCAATAAAACCTACCGATTCACAACATTCCAATGCTTGGCATAGTCAAGGAACGCAAATTGATTACTATTGTGACGTTAGGAGTCCTACGTTCGAATCATAATAAGACAATTTTTATTTTCCATATTACATTCCATCAGTCAGTCACTAGCCAATATCATTATACATACTTATAGGATGCGGTGAGACACTCAAATACCCCCTGCACACGTTGTTCAATCTTGTGCTCTCGACCTCAACATTTCCAGATATTTGGAAATTATCAAAAATTACCCCGATACCAAAAACAAATGAGCAAAATTATGTAGAGAATTATAGGCCGATAGCAGTCCTGGCAGCACCTGCCAAGTTCTTAGAGCAAATTATTTACAAGCATATTTCTTATCACATACGAACAGTAATCTCTCCTTATCAGCATGGTATCTTAAGTAAAAATTCCGTGTCTGCCAACCTATCAGAAATCACTCATTTTATCGCAACCGCGATGGATAGTGGAGCCCAAGCAGATGTAATATATACTAACAAACCGCAAACAGTACGTCACGTTTCAGGGAAATACTTCTGATGAATTAGGGGCTACATCCGGAGTTCCCCAACCTTGACCCTTATTCTTTCTCATGTATACAGGGTGCTCGGAAATTCCCCTTACAAACTCCTAGGGCTAGTAGAGGGGACTGAGTAGACAATATTTGGAATAGGAACCCATGTCTGGAAACGTACCGTTTCTGTGCTACAACCATGACAATGTGTCGGATGTGCCTGTGTTGGTATGCAACCGGGTAGGCAGTACATGATGTCAGAAGATCACCTGATGGCACGTGACGTCTACCCTGTAGCGGTATCCTGCCTGGAGCCCCATTCACGTGCCTGTTTGTGAATAGGCCGAGGTGGTCCAACCGCGTGGCCCACACGATCGCCGAATTTAACGCCGTTGGACTATTTCTTGCGGGGTCGTGTGAAGAGTATGGTGTACAAGACTCCTGTAGAGACAGAGGGGTTGCTGCACAAGAGATTGACGGGACACCAGGTGTGATGGAGCGAGTGCACCGAAATATGATTCGTCAGTACAATGTGTGCAACGACGTTGGTGGTCTTCACATCGAGCCACTATTGTAGTTGAGCAGTGCCGTATGCGACACATCCAATGCAGAAGACAGAAACAAATTGTTGCGTTCCACTTTCGACACAAGTGTTATTGTCATCAATGAATAGTACGTTTCTTTTTTGTTCCCTTGACATTGTTACCAAATAAATTTGTTCGTATTATGTACTGAGTCACACATCATTCAATTCTGTACCTTACGTAACACCTCATTTGACATCGTTGTAATAAATGATTACACTTTATGTTATCAGGTGATCTTCTGACGTCAAGTACTGCCTACCCGGTTGCATACCAACACAGGCACATCCGACACATTGTCATGTTTGTAGCACGGAAACGGTACGTTTCCGGACATAGGTTCCTATTCCAAATATTGTCTACTCAGTCCCCTCTACTAGCCCTAGGAGTTTGTAAGGGGAATTTCCGAGCACCCTGTATAAATGATCTTCATGAACATCTGAATCAATCGGGAAAGTTACTTTTTGCGGAAGACTTAAAAATATACAAAATAATATGCAGTCACAATGATTGCACTGAGTTACAAGCGAACATAAACAGTCTTGTCGAATGGTGCAAAAGCAACAAACTAATCTTAAATAGCCAAAAATGTTAGCAAATGTCATGTACTCGAAACACTGTACCAATAAAATACGAATATTGCATAACAAAAATTAAAACAGGTAGAAACAATCAAAGATTTAGGAGTTCTGTTTGATTCTAAACTTACATTTCACGCGCACGTTAACTTCATAACAAACGAGGCTTACAGACTTCTGAGATTTATAATGCGTACATGCAAGGAGTTGAAAATTGTCGGAAGCTTAATAATGCTCTATAACGCTTACGTTAGAGCAAAGATTGAATACGCAAGCATAGTGTGGCACCCTCAAAGCCAGCAAGATACAAACAAAATGGAACAAATTCAAATTAAATTCTTAAGACACGTAATGTACAAACTAGATGGTATTTACCCTCAAATGGAATCCCGTGAGAGCCTTCTCAGATATTTTAACCTAACAACTCTTAAGAACAGACGCATCATGCACCAGCTCATTTTCCTCCACAAAATCCTAAATAATCACATTGAAGCTCCCTTCACCCTGTCACAGCTCGATTTCTACGTCCCCTCAACCAAGTTACGACCAAAAAAGCAACTCTTCAGCCTCCAACGAAGCAGAACCTACGACTGGCAACATCCCCAATTTGGAATATGTGCAAGATATTTAATGATATCAATAAAAATGAAAACAGTGTGGACCTATTTTGCCCAACCCCAATATTGAAAAGAAAAATATTAAAATTACATAAATTACGATAGAACCTAAGACCTGTATGTTTGTTAAATGTGTTTTCTGTTTATATATTATATTATATTATATTACATCGATTTGTGTAATTAATCAAGAATGTTATCTCAACTATTGTATAATGAACGCAATAACTGGATAATATACCTGTTGCGCTCAATTTCATAAGTATTTAAATAAATATGAACTGAATCGCTATACAGTGAGTTAAACCTGATCGGCCAAATAATGTAAATGAAATTATTTGAAAACATCAAATCTTTAAATATTAAAGAAAGAATGTTCCAGTATAAAAATTGCTTAGTCGGCAGAATGGCAAACTACTATCATTTTTGTAAGTAACACTCTTGCGAGCAACAGTTCTTGAGTAACGATAGATGTAATTCTGTTAAATGTTAAAGTGAGTGACTGTAACTCACTTTTGTCGAGCAACGAATTACAGTTACTTTATGTTTTCTTATGGATTACTGTTAATTTTCTTCCATCTATATTTTCATATTTGAATGTGATATTAATTGTACTTTAATGAAAACAAATTTTTAATGATCGTTAGTCTGGAAAAGAACAGCATAGATTTACAAAGAGCATTATAAACTCTGTGTCAAATAACGTTCTCGTCTAGAGTAAAATAACTGTACGTAACTGTTAACTGAGATATTTTTCAGAATGAGTAACTGTAATTCATTTACGTTTTGAGGAAAATAACTCAGATGCTCAGATTTTAAAAAGTAACTTTCCAAAGACCATAAAATAGAAACATTTGGGCATCTAATTTCGAGCATTGATATGTGATTCATCGAAACATACAATTGTAAGAAAAATGCAAAACCAAATGCTGTACGTACATCATTTCTTCAATTTTTACCTGATTGCTGAACGTGTGGGAGAATTTCCTGTTCGCGAACAGTTTATTCAACACAAAGCAGCATCCGTTCTAAATGTCACAGGGTCGTTATAACTTTGTTGAACCTCCAAGTTCACAAAAGTGGGCGTTTCCTGTCGTGTAGGTATTTCCCTTCCTGTTAGGTTCAGCCTGTCATGTTACGATATGCTTACATGGTTCTCAAGTAGAACTATTTTGAAGTTCACCTTCACAGGGAAAAAAATGTATGTTACCAGCAGAAGGTCTCATTAATCATATTTCGTCCGTCCTCATTTTTCTTAAAGAGTAATATAACAATTTTGCTTTACTTATTATGAGCTTGAGGTGTGAAGGAAACAAATGCCTTGCGGACTCGTAATGATGAAATTCTTCAATTGACAACGATGAACAGATGGTAGCATTCCTTTCGGTGCAGATTCGCGGATTAACGTCAAAGAAGGCACTTACCATGTTAGACAATGACACATACAGGACTGAGGAACTAATTACAATATAAATAAAACCAACTGCCCCTATAGTAAAAAACATGCATCCCAATTATAATACTATTTATTAGGGTTTAATATTGTTGTGTGTAAATGCACTTTCCTTAATTTATTATCAATTTAAGAACGCCCCTTGCCTGGTGGCGTTATTAACCATATAGTTGTGTAATAACGTCAGTTTGCAACGTTTTCTTTAATGTTCCCTACAACATTTGTTTTTGAGTTTCAGCTACCTTTTTACTTTTCTATGTGTACTTCATAAGCTTCTCTATCTTACCTTGTGCTTGTTTGTGAAAAATAAGTCACCAGTAGATATACAATTGACAGAACCTTAACGTGACGTTATTAGCCGCAAGGGACCTTATGTGTTTAGAGACAGCCTATTACGTATAATTGATACGAAAGGTGACCATACCTTTCGGTCTACCAAGTAGAATAATATGGCTTACAACAGACGAAGTAGATATGGTGTTACTCTAGTTGAACGAAAAAAAATGGCAATTGGCTTTGGAGTCTTTTTAAAGAACTAATATAATTTAGAAAAACACCACTACAAGTGACGATATCTAAATGAATACCAAAAACATTCTGTTTTCTGTTTCTCGAGCAAACTTACTTTCCGGTCACCTCCAACACACAAACACACTCAACCTCAGCTCTTTGAAATGAATTCTTTCGGATATCGATATCCGTATCCACGTAATACCAGAAGCACCTTACCAGGAATTTAAAGGATAAAAATGGAGTTGTTCAGCTGCAGGAGATTCGTGTAACTGAAAAAGTAGCTATCTGATGAAAGTGCTTCACTTGCTCCGATGACCTTGCCAGACCTGCTGAGTGATCTGGTCAGGGAATGCGTCTGATGTAGAAAACCACGGGAACCGACGGTCACTTCATATCCGTAAACAGAATTACCTTTTTCATCCCTCCTTTCTGCAGAGTTCTCTTCAAAACACCGACCTTATTATTCGCTTCGGGACCTGAGATTGAGTTACGGTCGCTTCTAGCACGATGAAAGTATGCCTCGCCAACTTGTTCCCTGGTGAGAAGCATGGAAAGCGCTGATGGGGCTCACCAAAATTAACTGCGCCACTCCATCTGTATCCAAGGAAAATGACAGTGTATTTGTAGCACTAATTTTAATTGTATAATACCCATTGTACAGTTCACAGTTTGCCCATTCCTCCATCGCCTTTCGAGACGTAACGAGGAGTCGAACAAGTCATTCACCCCTTCCCGCCCCTCACACACACACACACACACACACACACACACACACACACACACACACACACACACACACACACACACACACACACACACACACACACACACACACACACACACGGAAATTGAAACGGTGCATGTAATTGTAGAACATTTAAGAAAGCTTATATTTATGATCGGCGATAAAATAAGTAGATTTTTATGAGTTTCGTATTCTGCCATCTAATGGAAAAAAAATAATGGTTCTATGAGAGAGAGTTTTCGAAATTCCAAAATCGAGATTTCTTGTGTGGAAGAGCATACAACACAAACGTCGTGACTAAAATTTCTGCCATTTGAAATCTGAATTAATGAAGAAACCGGTTGTGCAGATAATCAATTATCTGGAGTATGGAGTACAATTCATATAATGGTGGAAAATAATAATAATTGTTATTATTCAGGTATAATAATTGATATTGATATTATTATTATTATTACTGGTAGTATTTAATGAATTTTATATATCAACGACCACACCTCCCCCAAAGTTGCTGGTGGCGTTCAAGACTCTTGATTTTTTTCAGGTTAATATTTTTTATGTTTTTGCCGATGTTGGAAATCGAACCCCCAAATTCCATGCTATTACACTATTCAAATGATAACTTTAAAAATCCAATAAAAATTACAAGGCAGACTCTATACATCTCAAATTTACATGAGGTATCAACTGTTATTTAGAAAATGGCCTCAAATCTGCAACACTAATGTAGTAAGCTTCAAAACGCCATTTTTGTCATTTTAAAGATGACGCCTCCTCTAAACACTTGCACCAGTGAAGAGGGATGGTTTCTTGTCCTCTGTTAGCTTAAAACTTACATAAATTTCTCGGCAAATGAAAATTCAATATCTCTGTGCATGCTTACCACACCAGCAAGTGTACTAATGGAGAGAAAAAGTTCGACAACGGCCTTAGTTCTCAGGCAGATGGGTGGAAAGGCCTTCCCAGTGGCTCACAAGTGACTGCATGCGGACCCCAAAGACTTATTCTTCGTGAGGTATACAGACACTAACTCAAAGTAGAAAATATATGTGGATCAGCAATGGGTCTGTGCTAACGTGCAGCAAACGTGTGCAACCTACATAGATAAACCTACTAGATAAAATAATAATAATAATATTTTCATTTAACTCTCACTTGTATATTTTGTTTAATAATTTTCTGAATGCTAGTTACAGTGGTTCTATATTAACATGCATAACAAAATTACATAGGAAAATCTGGACACCTCTACAGAAGACGATAGATGAACACAAACAGCACCCATGCAATGGTGAAATAAATAGGTCAAAAATAGTCGAACATGCATAGAATGAATCGCATAGAATTCAGTGGAGCGACATAACAAAGAAATAACTTATAAACAAAGACAAATTAATGAGGCAGCCTTCGTAGGGAGCCCAAAACCCTATACTATAAGTCATTCCAGTGTAGAATCAAGCATATATGGTCCCCTCTTCTCAGAAGATAGAAATAGTAGCATTAGTGGAGCAAATAGTTGGTAGCCAACCGGATTTTTAGTAAAATCACAGGTATGTCGTAGATTCGATCCCCACCACCGGTAAGAAAAGAAATTCTTCACTTGAAGACGAGAGAAGAGGTTCTCTCTCGAAACGTAGTGGTAGAATAAAGAACTAGTTAATGAATAATGTCCAATTAATTTTGCATGCTAATATTTTGTTCCCTTCAAACTCCTAATTATCTTTCTTCTTTCGAAGGGGGATCCGCAGCTATTAGCTTCAACCATTTAGCTACAAGAGAGAGACTGTGTTAAGCTAGCTCCATGCATTTTGAAAGCTTCCCATGTATGTAACGGCATTTTCTGACACAAATATGTGCCTATGATTAGCTCCTTGACCCGGATGTACGTCCGAGGGACTTTTAGACTACTTTTAGCTAGGGTGGACTCTTTCCAATTTGCGATTACAAAAGTAACGAAGTTACGCAGCGTTGTTGATTGAAGCATGGCGACTGAAACGTGACCTTCGACGGCCTCTTAACAAGATTTTATCATTAATTAAGCTCCATTTCTCCCACTGAAGCTAAAGTAACTCCACCCCGTATCATCCACAGCGCCAATGAGGCACCTCACCTTGTTCACGAACATAAAAGACATAATACGCATACGCGTTCGTTGACGTACAAACAGAGTCCTTTCTATTTCGCATTCGTTTTTGTTTGGAATTTACCATTAATTTCCTGCCAGTCGTTTTTTCCTTCTTAGTTAATTGATTTTCGCGAGTTTTCCCGCGTGATGGTCCATCTGTCAACGGCAGATTACGTGTGACGGGGAATAGAGCACACAAAGGACTTTCCGTCGTCAATCGTTCGGGGCCCTTCAATACGGATATGGTTTCGGAATTGTGTGCGTTGTGTTACGTAGGCTAAAACCACAGACACTTCTTGGGTTATAATGAGCCCATTGACTTTCAATGGGGCGTTACAGCCCAAAAAGTGTGCGACTTTGCAGTCGAAGTGATTATGGAAACGAGTAGAAGCGCGGCCCTTGCATAAGGATTATTTTTTCATTTTCATTCGAATTAGCGAGAATACTGACATCTTGCATTGTTAACTGTAATGTAAATATTATTTTTCTACAAAATGGTTACAATATTTTATAATAAATATCACGGTTTTCTATTAACTTTAATCAGTGGTGAAGATGCCGGTTTTGCGGTACCCTGCAGGACAAAATAAAGGGCCCTATCTAGTATAAATCGAGTTGAATAGCTTTTCAACTTCAATATAAACTGATAATTTTTAAATATACAAAATTACTATTGGTTAGAAAGAAAGATTGTTAATGATTGTAAGACGAAACCAAACGTTTGACGTCCCATCGCGTCCTGGAACGACTTGGACAGAAATCTAATGTAAATATTGGCCCTCCCTTAAACTCATGCATGTTTTAACCCTGAAGTGAATCCAGTGTACTAATTTTTAAACGGCGTGTCTGCCTCCAGTATTGAAAATCATTATCCCAAGTAAAATTACTTGAAGACTCGTTACCAAGAGAATTAACAAATATCGTTGATCAATCGTCCCAGACGTATTTTCCAAATTTCTGCACAACTTACTGGTTTCATACCTGCCACCTTGAAACTTATTCACCGACTTCTCTCCGCTAACAGCTATGATAGCCCAACTAATGCCCAAAAATTGCAGTCTTGTTTGTTAAGCTCATAAAACCTGCTGTTGTCAGATATGTGAAAATTAGAGGAGAATTTAGAGCCTTGGCAATACAGAAAAAAATCGGGTGTTGGTCCATGATCTTGAAGCCCGTTGACTGATTTCACTCAAATGCAACACCAAAGCCAATCTTAGAAGGCATCTAATATATTTACAACATTCTCAGCTCAAAATCTCTAATTTAAGGCAGTTATCGTAGTCCCAGTTGTGAATCTACCGTAGTTTTTCTCCCACACATATTTCAAAAGTTTGTAAGTAAAAGTGTAGCCAAAGCAGTGCCATAAAATTTCAGTGAGTTTAGTTTCTTATTACGCTTCGAAAATGTAATCCATACAGAAATTTGAACAATTATAATAAACAACCGTCTGCTGTGTGACAGAAAGAGAATCTGTTTTTCGCCCGCAATCTTGAAATACTTTAACCACTTTCGCTCAAATACGATACCAAACCAGTCCTCAGAGGGTACCTATCTACTGTTAAACTGCCAGCACAAAATATTTAAATTTACTGTATTTATTTGTGTCACAAAATTTATGGTGTACCTCACCCCCCTCAGGACCCTGTACACGAGAATTACATTTCGAAAACAAAAGAAGGGGAGGAAAATCAGGCCTAAAGTTAATTATAATAGAATTAATTCTTAGGGTCACTTTATTTTTGTTGGTAACACAGTAAATAGAACTTAAAAAAGCAATACCAAAACTTTAGAAACACCCTGTCCCGACTTCCCGCCAACGCACGCCATCCAAACTTAGTTGACTTGAAATATGAGACAGCGGAACAACGTTGGTAGGCGACCAGCGTAGCAGAATGAGAAGATCGGATAATGGGCAAGTGTTGTTCCCTCTTCCCCCTCACATCTCTTGCGGCCGCGTCTTTTCCTCTTTGGTTTCACAGAGAAGACGAGAGAGGAAAATGAAATACGATAACTCGGATATGATATTAACATCTTGCACGGGAGTAAAGCACAAAGCACATCGTTTCCTTTAAATTAAACGTTTACTGACGGATCTAAATTAAGGTGGTGGGCTCTCTTCAACCATATAAGGTATAATGGGACCACGTCTTATCCGTTTACATACTTGTTATTTCCAGTTCCTACCTCGCCGGTTTAGTGATTAGAGTTAGCGGCTTTAGTTTCGAATCCTTGTTTCGGTATAGTGGTAGTACTACAAGAAGGCAGTCCGATTCTGGTCAGCCAACCACTTTCACCAAGTAACTATAACTCTTTTCCAGTATTACGGCGAGCGCTCTACATGGTGGCAAGGGAAGTGGGGAGCGGGGAAGCTACAAATCCAGCGCGATATGAAACGCAGCAGCCTATAGAACGAGGTGCGTGTAGTGCTTCCTTCCGCCGCGTCGTATATCTCGGCGCCACCGCTGTTATCTGGTCGGTCTGCGGCGTATTCCCCTCTCCCCACTTTCCTTGCCAGCATGTAGAGCGCCCGCCGTAAGAGTAGACAAGAGCTATAGTAAATCCTCACAGTCCAAATACTGGCGCACCCAGTAAGCTACATCGCCCAGAAATTTGAGGATATCATTATTTTCAAATGAAGGCAGTAAGAACTCTGGAAAAAACAAAGTGGTAAATGCAAACTCACATAAATTAACCCTCGATTAACGATTTTGTCTTTGAGTACAATTTTAATAGAGTGAAAAACTCCAAATGGGGCCCCCGCCCACGTAGAACGCTGCTATATAATATTCACCTTTATAATTCCGCTCCCCCCTAAGAAAGAATTTGCTTATGCCGGTAAACCATGACTATGGAAATTCAATTTTCATAAACAACCATCTCCTTCAATGAGGCACGTGAACCCAAGCTGCGCGTAGGACGACGGAAAATCCTCAAAAAGGAGCGGTTTCTCTCCATAATCCCTGAGCCTTACACACAACACCTTAAACCTAAGAAGACGTTAATTATTCAAAGGGATATCTGTGCACTTAGCCGTGTCCCTAGCCTGCGGAAGGAAGCTGCTTTAATTAAACTGAGGCAGCGCCACCTTCCGGCATTATCACGGCGCCGGGAATGGTGGGAGTGGTTGACATATTTTCCAGCTTTACGACTTCGCAATTTTCCAGTGGCTGGAAAGGAGGAACGAACTGCATACCAGGATACGATCCAGACTCGAATTTTGTACGGTCGGATTTCTTAATTACGTCAGCTCAGGTGAGCGTGCACAACAGGTGCGTACGGGTATTACAACTCCTTCTTGTGTGTGCAATGAGACATTTTATAGTCTTTTTACGAGTTTGTTTCCCGAATCTGCATTAAAGTATATATTTGTCTTCAATCTCCTCGCCTGAAAGTGCAGAAACCTTGATGAATCCATGCGAAATTGAGCGGAAATGTATCTGGCTCCTTCCAAAGCAGCACAAATATCAAATCAAGGTTGCATGGAAATAGATGTCTGGCTCTACATCAGGGATATCCAAACTTTGTCTATGTAGAGCCATTAACCACTTGAGCAATTCGTTACACGGCATATTACATTGTATTTGCACTAAACGTAATGCCCCAAGATGAGAACAATGGTTCTCAACCTTTTTCAGTCCACGACCCACCTTGAAGGATATTGCACTTCATGTGACCATATGTATGGGTGCAGGTAGAATTACTTGTAGGGGTGTGTACCCAGTTTATAATCATATTTTTGCTAACATCGAGTACTTTAAGAATCCCTCTCTTACTCTTGCTTAAACAAATTACACATACTTCATTCTAGAAAAGTTAATATGTAATTTGAAAGACTAATTTACTCTAGTCTAACATCTAACTAAACCCACATGCTGAAATTGAAAACATTTTTATTTTTTACTCACCGAACTAATGTGACTAATGTGCAATGGTAGATCGTAAATGACAGAAATGTAGAGCTTAGACTATGTACAACAGGGTTGAATTTAAATGGTTAAAACAATATATCTTAGTAATTTAAATGTAAAAGGTTTCCAAGAGACATTAAATAAATTTTCGAGCCCGACTTCGCGACACACCAAACGACCCCTCAGGACGCAGCAGTGGGTCGCGCCCCGTATGTTGAGAAACGATGAGTTAGAGGTTTTAAGAGTACTAGGGTGAGCTACATAAAAAGCCATAGCGGATTAGGGGCTGTGCTCTAGATGGACAGTTGAAAACTGAAAACATTGTCCTTCTGCTACTTTCTACAACTCTTTTCAAAGAGAGTTTAACTGCTATTGATTGAGTGGCTTCAAAACACAGTTACGGATATGGTAAATGTAGAACATGGAAGATATAGCAAACTTCCCAATGTTTGAGAGGAGCGCCTAAAAATATGATTGTAGTAATCAGTGCTCGAAATCTCATTATCACCATGTTAAACCATAGGATCATCCCCAAAGGCTCGACCAAACATCTCCCCAGCTAATATTTTCCACTTCAGGCGCTTGTTGTAATAACTTGTACTGCTGTTGGACGCTTTGGACTCCGGAAATAAAAGTGTCAAAAATTTAACCCTGCTCGTTTCCATCTATCAAACTTTGTGTTATTATGCTTCTCACTGGAGAAAGGACATGGGCTACACTACGGGTCTTACATCAACGAGCTAAGTAGAAATTTGCTATGAAAATACTGATTAATTAATTTTGCTTTATTTTACTTCACTTCTTGTGCAACTTTTGGCTAATTTGCGAAGATGGGGATGAGTGATGATATGATGAAATTGATGAATGGACACTCACAAACATCCAGGCCCAGGCCGGGATTCGAACCCGGGACCCCTGGCGTCGTAGCGCGATGTGCTAACCATTCCGCCAAGGAACCCGGCTAAACTTCATTTCGTGCTGGGCACAAACAGCCAAATGTAAAACTGCAAGGCCAATAAAGTTGTTGTTGTTGATGATGATGATGATGATATCTGCATTCCTCTGAATTCCCCTTCATATTCCCATAGGTATACGTTTCGTCAAACTGTAAAACTTTATATTTTTATGATATTGATTTTTGCGCATAAAATACGTAGTGGAAAAATAATGAATAAAACAAACATTCAAAATGTTACTATTTATAAATCTGTGGCACCATTACCTTCACATCGGTAGAACCTACTGATATGCATACATATTCGTAACTCTTACGTACAAAATAATTACTACGCATTCTAAAGTATCGTGTAGAGTACTGCAACATACAAAAGTTTCTAATTGGCACTCATTGTTGCTGAATAACAGTACACGACAAAAAAAACTATTCGAGTCGCATGGATATTGATCACTTGAGGTGTAAGCAAAAAGCTTGCACGAGAAAAAAACGAAGTTAGTGATCAGGCACAAATCAGTCTGGAAAATGCATTCTAATCCCATTCCTTCTTCTTCGATGTTGTCTGCACCCTCATTGGCCGTACAATGGTTTCTGCTAGCGAGTACAAGTCCTCCACGCCCTGGAAATGTACAAGAGCCAATGAAACAAGGTATGCACAAACTGAGAAAGCAATGTAAGTTAGCATAAGTTGACATCAATTAGAGACTTGAAATAAAACACCTGGTCGTTCGTATTGTCTTATTGTTGTCATGAAGTCAATGGCATTATTTCATAGTTTCTAGAGTTTTACAGGTTTAATTCATTGGCACTTAACAAGATAAATAACACAAGCTACATAACAATTTACATGAGTGGCCACTCAATTAAACAATGTAAAATTATAAGTGACCATATATTTGCGTTCAATGAAATACTTATATGAAATCATCATGCAGTACTCAGTTGTCTGTTGAACACTATCTACAAGGGTCAACTTCGGTGGCGGAGTGGTTAACAGAGCGCGCTACGACGCCAGGAGTCTCGGGTTCGAATCCCGACCCGGTCATGGGTGTTCTTTGTGAGTGTCCCTTCATCAATTTCGTCATCATTTATTCTCATCTTCGCTGTTAGCCAAAAGTGGCAGAAAAGCGAAGGAAAATAATCCAAATCAATCAATCAGTATTTATAATTATACAAAATATAATTAATACATTAGAATAGGTTTCATCAATGTCAGCTTGAAATGTTTCCCTTAATTTTAGTGTTAACGTATTAACAATTGTTCCTGCCATGCAAATATATGTTATTTTGTGGAAAAAATAATAATTCGGTATCTAGATGGTAACGTAATTATTGTTGTTTTCATTATTATCTGTTGATGCAACTTGTAGAACGGTTACAAAACATCGGCAGTGACATTCGATGCGCTGATCATACGTCATCAAATGAAGAGCCTCTTAACAAGACTTGGTCTAAGAAGACTTGTGCCACGAAATCTAGAAATCTAGTTTTAATTAATAAGTTGCAGGATTTGAGATTCTTAAAATATAGAAAAAAAATAATCCTGAAATCCAAAAATCGAACTGATCCCTTAAAAATGTAAATCTGTAGTTAACTTATTGCCTTGACTGTTGTTGTAGCTTGAATGTTAAACGAACAAAATCACAATTAGCTCATCACCGAGAATTCTTGCTATAAAATAACGCCGAGGAGAATTTGATTCCCTGATGAATCTGTGTGCATAGTTTCTGGAAACAATTTCACCCTCAAGGATGAAACTTAATTCCCGCCGCCTCCAACAATTCAGGAAAAACTGTGGAATTCATAAAGTCGAACAAAACAGAAACCGGGTGGCGAAGTTCTCGGATCAATCTGGATTTAATCTCAGCTGAAATCCAAAACCTCCACAGATTGTATAAAGCTTCCTAGATTGGCCTAGCTGGTGCCGGGGATTATTGATTTGTTAAATTATATCAGTGTCTGGTAAAGAGTTTCTTTCCACGATAGCTATTATATCGGCCCACACACAAGAAATTAAGAAAATTTCTACAATGCGATACAAGGTGGAATATAAAGTTGTGTTTACTGCAATAACCCTTACAAGCAATCTAATTGGATATGACGTCATGAGTTAGCACCAAGAAAGATGTTATTCCTATCAAAATGTATATAATGCATTAAGATATTAATCGCAATTTCCCAATCCACCCAATTTCTACAGCATTTATATATTGCTGAGCGAAAGAGAGAGAGCGACCAAGAATTTGTAGTACATGACTTTGTTTTTTAATCCACCAAATAAAACGTTAGAGGACTCAGTAGGATGAACCGATACAGAGACGGCTATAAGTAGGTGCGGGACGTGACGCCTATAACGAAAATTGTTTGGACAATTTGCTGGGCGTAGTTTTTCAGTCTGAGCATGAAAATGATATTCATAATCAAGCTATATTTTAAACTGTTATTATAAACTGTTCTTTTATGACGGCGTCTCTTCTCTGACACGTCTGTTGTAAAAGTTTCCAACTTATGCTTCAACTTTGCAGTGTATAAGGTCGTTGCTTTCTGTATCATTATTATTTTAATTTTATATTGGGCTTTGTAATAATAGTTTTCTTGAAAGATTGCTGTACCTGTAATGGTGTTAGTGTAAAACTCACACGTTAATAATTAATACTTTATTATCCTTTTCAGATGAGTACAACCACATTTTGACCGTGTTGGAGGATCTGCAGTTGGTGAGTACTCATGTCAATGAAAGATAATGGCGGGTCTTCTATTGTTATGTGCAGTCCCCAAAGATATAAATTGTTTAACATTAAGATGTTGGGGAATAGGAATTGTGTAACGAGTTCACGTCAATGTTCGGTACTTTGATATTGCTTCTTAAGTTCGGTCTTTGCTATTCTTCAATACAATCTCCTCGAGATACTACCTCACTACAGTAACACATTAATGGAGAATTAATTGAATGCCAAGAATGAAACGTGAATCTGCGTCAAAAAATATCTACGCCGAGAAAGAAATCAGGCAAGAGAGTTAAAATTAAACTTTAATAAACACATTTTTTATCATATATGTTTCGAGTTTGTTTACGAGGCCGGCAGAAATTATTGCATACCAGGCACAATATATGTATATTCATTTATTTATTTATTGATAGAGCCCAGCGTGTGTATGTATATATATACATACCATTCATAGCTACATTTTATATTTGTAATTAAAATGCTACAAATTCAAGTTACTATTTACCCTTTTTCGGTTTCATGGCAGTGGTAACGCATGCAAACGAAGTATTGGAAATTTTCTGCAACAGTTATCCCCCTCCCTCCCTCCCCTCTCTCTCTCTCTCTCTCTCTCTCTCTCTCTCTCTCTCTCTTTTCTTTTTCTATCTCACTATGGATACTTTTCTACAGTTTCCCTATACCCGCACGCATACAAATCTTCAGGTTTCAGAGTTTTCTTGTCTAGGTTATAATATTTTATTTGCATTTGTAGTTCTTCATTCGCTTTTCTGCCTCTGTAGGATATATTCGTATTCTAGAGCTTTGATAAAACAGCATTTCTTCTAGGCCTCTGTTTCATAACCCACACCACCGTGGAGCGGGCGATAGATTTGCTAATAATGTTTCCTACATTAACAGTTTCTTCTTCTTAAGTGTTCCATCCTTGAGGTTGGTTAACTTGAGATTTTTTTTTTAATTCGAAAAATGTTACAACCCCACCCCCCTCCTTGTTTCCCTGCTAACTTCATATTTTCCTTCTCTTCTTTGTGTATTGTACCCCGAAGGCTGGCTGTGTCGTCTTCTTACTTTGATGCATTTCTTTGTTTGTACTCATCTTCTGCTAATATCTTCATTTCTCCATAGCTTTATCGGTTTGCTTGGTGAATTCCATCTTGCCAATATGGTTTATTTCCCTCTGTACTCCATTCGATTCCCATTTTCATGTCTGAAGATGTAGCCTATCATTTTTGAGCCTTTGATTTCCACATGCTACACTTGTTATGTGCAATTAACCGTGTACTAAGTATGGGTGTGAGATAATAACAAAATTGATAAGTACTTACGGTTGTCGTCTTGAGCTCCTTGACCAGCGCCGTCTCGTACTTGATCTTGGCGAATTGCTCCGGCGTGTACATGTACTTCTTGTCGACCTCCTCCTCTTCCGTGATGACCTCTCGCAGCCTCTCGGCGTCCTCGGTGGACATGGGCTTCTGCTCCTCCACGATGGTCACCTTCGGCGGCTCCTCTTCCGGCGGCTTCTCCTCCTCCTTCTCGTCCGGCATCGCCGATATGTTGAGGACCTTCCCCTTCTCGATCACCTTCACCACCTTCTCCCTCATGCCTTCTTCCGTCTCGCGCACGTCCGTCGTCTCTATCAGCTTCTCCTTCATCACCACTTGCATGCTCTTCTGCTCCTTGAAGCCGCTGCGGGCTAACGTGGTGTGGGTGATCTGCGAGAACAACAGGAATTAGATATTAAATATGTACTTCTTGTTGAAACTGCTTCAATCGAATCATCTGACACATAGACTTGTGACTTTCCTATTATACGAGTATTTTATTCTATATCGGATCGTTCCCTCTGGAAAAAAATACACTAAACTTGTGTGTATGTGTGTGTGTATATATATATATATACACGCACGCACTACATTACTGAAACACAGTACACTATTTTGAAAACAAAGATTTTGGTTTTGATTTATTTTATTTTACTTCGCCTTTTGTGCCTCTTGGCTAATTTGCGAAGATGGGGATGAGTGATGAAATGATGAAAATGATAAATGGACATTCACACACAACTATGCCCGAGCAGGATTCAAACCCGGGACCCTTGGCGTCGCAGCGCGATGTGCTAACCACTCAGCCACAGGGTCCGGCTTGAAAACAAAGAATACGTTTAAAAACATCATATTGAATAATTTAACATTGGTGGCAATGTTAATTCTATATATATCGATATGATAATGGAAGTAAAAGGTTAGCAGAATACTTGAGAAAATAGAAGTAGGAAAATTATGTAAAGTTGAAATAACACTGTGAATTGAGAGAATGGCGTGAATACACACACACACACAAGGATGAATGCTGATGAATTGACCAGGAAGAAAGAAAATAATGTGTTAAACGTGATAATAGGCATTGATAATAAACATAACTACAACAATGGTGAGTAAAAACAGAGATAGTGATCATTCTTGAAAATTGATATAAAAAGGTGAGAATTAGAAGAGAGAAATTATAAACACTGAAAAAATATTGATTAGATTTGAGTTTTGTTATGTATCTTCGTCTTTCTGCCATTTTTGGCTAATCGCAACGATGGAAATGAGTGATGATGATGAATTTTATGAAGGGACACTCTCAAAGAACACCCATGCTCAGACTTGAATTCAGACTCGGCGCAGCGAGGTGTGCCAATCACTTCTCCACGGAGGTTGCCACACTGCAGATAAAAATTATAACGGATTTCCTCTTTGAAAGTGCAATAATATAATACGTACATACATCTTTCGACATGTAGACAAATCATGATTATACGTATTTCCATGATTAGACACTTCTTAATGTCAACATGTTATTGTTTTGTAATCATACAGGAATAACGTCCATGCACGTTGAGCACCTTTCTTCTATTTATTTTAGCAGACTCATCTGTTTTGCGAATATGAAGTTAATGTAGGAGTCACACAGGCTGGGGAGCAGTATACATATTTTTACTTCAGCTCTTACCTCCAAGAAAGAACTTAACATTCTGTGATATTTTTATAAAGTTAGTAATACTATGTGCATTCTTTTTATTCTTACTTACACTTCTCACAAAAAGTTTGGAATATTATTATATTAGCCAATAGATGATAGACACGGCCTTGGAATGCAACAACACATGGTATCTGTCTGGTGGACGCTCTCGTCTTTTCACCGACATATGCCACCGTGTCTATCACCTATTGCCTAACATAATAATATTCAAATCTTGTTGTGCTTAATATAACAATATTCAAAACTTTTTGTGAGGAGTGCGTAACGGCTTCAGAAGAGTAGACAGCTAATAAGAACTTTAGATCCTGTTTGTTACTTTCCCACAAATACTTTATATCTCGCGTAACTTTTGGGTGCAAATGTTCCAAAATCGTAAAGATGGCAGGCAATTCACTACTGACAAATGTTTATATATATATATATATATATATATATATATATATATATATATTATGGAAACTATTCACTTTACAAATAAGATTTTAAAAAGTAAAATTGCTTGTAATATAATATTATATTGGGAGATACACCAACCAATCCATTTTTTAAAATTTTTAAATGAAAAATATAAACATTTTCATTTAATTATGTACTTTCATTGTTTTTAATTATTTATGTTGGTTCAAGTAGCATGAGTAAATAGGTATGATTTATGTTGATGACTCGGCGTCAATTTTCAGTATTCAATATTGAAGATAGTCAATAAGCTTATAACGATTACAGACAGTTCTTTACTGTATGTAAGAATGCACAGTTAGGTGAATCGTGGCATTCTGCGCATTGACACAACAACCACGTTGTAGCGTTGAGGTGGCGAGAATTTCTCCCCAACGTCATATGTTTTACTCGTTTCGCATGTAGTGACGCGGTCTCTATCCTTAAGACAAGTGAAGAAATATATTTGAATGTTTTAAAATGTTGTATGTTTCTTACCCTGCGTTTCTTTGGAGCCCCGAATAGCTTATCCGTGACAGTGGAGATCCTAAAGATGGGATGCTCGGCCATCTCCTTCGGGATGTCGTCCATACTCAGCCTCCCGTCAAGAATCAGCTTCTTCTCTCTCAGCATCTCGTCCGTCTGCAAAGAAGAATACAAATTCAGTAACTTTTTCCTCCGTGACGTAAAGAAAGGGGCATCATACCCCACTCTCGATTTCAAATTTTACAATCATGAATAGGGTGAATGATGTAAAAGTTCTCAAAAATGAACCGTAAAGTTTCGTTAGATATTAAAATGTGAGCCTGATTTTTTTATAAGCGACAAAAAATTCACGGTACTTGTAAAAGTACTTAAATAAATGTGTACAATTGGTGTTATAAACTACGTAATTAAGTTAGTGACAATGAGACTGAAGACTGTTCTGAAACGCACAGCCTGCTTCTACGTTTATATCAAGTTAGGTGCCAGCTGCCTGATCCACGCTGCAGTTTAAGTTAGTTTAGAGAAATGAAAGCCTGTAGAATCACTTATTGAATTATAAAGGTTTGAGTTCCACACGGAATTGGCTCTGATATCAGGAGAGAGTGGCAAATTTTGTGTAAAAGAAGTTATGATAGTTGATGTTTGTACGTTGGATTGTAAGTTACAAGGGAGGATGAAGATTTCGAGATATATCTAAGATATCATGTTTGGACATAAGGAAGAGGACGAAAGAAGAAAATATTCTGTCTTTGAATTCCGAGGTTGTGGACAACGATAAAGTCAGTTTGACTAAGTAGTACAAATATGAAAATGTGCTGTTAATTTTTGTTCTTAAACCAATTTTCAGTATATAATCACGCTAACAGGATTTGTGGATCATTTATTGAAATAATATACTCGTTGGTGTGGTTTACACTAAAGTTGTAAATGTTTCTCTAGCAATATTCATATATCAATTGTATGTTCATTATGAGATACGATGTTTAATTATCAGACAGATAGACGAGATGAACTCAGGAACCACCCGAAGGATTCCTTTAGAGACAGCATCCGGGAAACTCTCATCACAACTCACGTCTTACGTATCTCTAGAAACCACACAAAGATACATATTTGGGCGAGATAACAAATATTTATCTCGTTTCCTAGTCTACTTGGGGATAGACTAGGCAACCAGGTGGGGGCTTTCCCTCGCCTCCCCCTCTGACGAGGTCGTCTCGGAAACTGAGCTCCTCAAAAGAAATCCGCATATGCCGCCTTGTATTAAGGGAAGAGCCCCAGAACTGATTTAATAGAGAAGCCTGCAGGACGCTGGGAGCATCATCGGAATAGCAAATGGTCTTCACCCTGCAGTTGCAACAGATGTACAAGGGGCATCGCAGGGCAAATCCACTTTCAAAGTTCATTTTGCTTGCATAGGTGTCATATTACATGGGAGAGGCGGACAAAAGGGAAACGTAACCGAATCCAGGTCTCAGAGTGGGTGTGTTACGTGTTCTGAATCTTACCCCCCCCCCTTTTTTTCCTCAAAGGGAAAAACCTGCGTCTAGAGTGCAAAAGCGTGGCTGGCAGGACCAAACAAAAAAGGAGCCTCCACATGAAAACATCTTCGCCCCGAATACTATTCCCTAGGCATGAATGAGATTGCAAGGCGCTTCCACCTAACCGAACCCCATGTCGACCCTTGGCATTCAGCATGATGACGGCAAAAGGGCCACAGAACATGGAGCGCCGCCATCGAGTGGGGAAGGGTAGGCTCTAGCCACCTTTATCCCATCCAAAGAGGCTGCGTGAGAAATTTTCAGCATCATTTATTATGTAGTGGCACGCATGTAGAGCCTGCCCGGTGTCCGACCGCGTTAAGTGGTCTACTTCCGATCGCCACCGTCCTTCGTTCGAGTCGCGAACACCCCTTGGTATCCCTTCATCAATGTCATCTTTCATCCTTATCGTCACGATTTGTCAGTGTGAGAGAAGAAATGCTAAGTAGATAGAGAAAGAGATTGAAAGTAGAAATAAAGAAGCTATACAGAGAGGCAGAAGAAAAATTGAAAGTGAAAGGAACAGAAAGAGAAATAGAAAGACATACGGACCATGGAAAAATAGAGAGAGATTGATTGATTAATTGATTTGGTTTATTTTACTTCTCTTTTCTGCCACTTTTGGCTAATCACGAAGATGAAGATCAGTAATGATGTGATGAAATTGGCGAATGGACATTCAGAACGACCATTCATGCCCGGGCCGGGAACCGAACCCGCGAACAAAATTCTATATCGGCGCCACTATTATGAATTAATACTGTTTGCTGAGTTTCGCGAGAGGAAATGTAGCATTTAAATGGATCTTTCTTTGAAGCTAGGAGGCTAATGTGTATATTACTTAGTATCACGCTTATTTTAATTTAATAGCGTTGTTCCTTTTAGATGGTCACATGACTATTAAATAGAAGTCCGCTTCACCTTATGTATGCAACACTTTCTACGAGAAATAGCTTATGTAACTATAACTGACTTACATTTCAAAATGAGTAATTATAACATAATTAAGCAACATAAGTGTAACTGCAACCGAGTTACTTGTTAAAAGTAACTTTCCAAATACTACTGTACTTTACTATGCTCGTAGAAGCATATAAGCATGCAGTAGGGTCTCAGGTTCTACTTGACACCCTACATATCGCCTTGACCTGGCGGTACCAACCTCCCTCTCCCTGATGCGCTTGAAGAGGTTCTCCAAGTGGTCCTCGTCTATCCTGTCCTGCAGCTTCCTCATGAACTGGCGGTCCGTGATCTTCACGTGGTGGCTGCCCATAAGCTTTTCCAGCCGTAACTGGACTTTGGGGTTGTCAAACCTGCAAAGGGGAGGATAAAACCGGTCAGCTCTATTTTCTTTAAAGATGTGGTGCTGTAAAGCGTAAACAAGATCAGGAGGTCTGTTCCTGGTGATTCTAGGCGATTCCCTGGGGAGCTTGTTATTACTCTCACAGCCTTTTCTTCCCTGTTTCCTTTGTCGTCACAGCATCCTCCCACACTTCACCCCTTCCCTTTGACCATCTCTGATCTACTTCTCTCATTCGTTTTTTGCCTACGTTTGTATTGTTCAAACTGCAAAATTGGTATTTAAGTGAGTATTGTGCAATATAGTAATTACCAGTGTTCGAAAGCAGTACGCTGCTGTAACTAGCTACAAAATTTGTAGCTGTAGCTGAAGCTTCGCTACAAAATCCCTTCATCTGTAGCGAGAAACTTGCTACATCTATTTTTGAGGTTTCTTTAACACTTCGATAATGTTCTTGAAATTGTACTTGACAATACGATTATTTTTGACTGTAAGAAGTGCGAACTAGGACCAGAGCGAATTTCTCATAATCGTTTTTGAATGAACTCTGATCAATATCTACTGTACGCAGAATTCTGTTGGGGAGTAATAAAAAAAAGTCCTCGGTTCTAGCGAGATGGAAGTTTGTGTGGGAATCGGGAGGAAGTTGTGGGCACAGTTGTTATAATCGATGGACACGGAGAGACAAGAAATTCTACCCGACTGTCGAGACAGTTGAAATTTTTCTTGAATAACATACTGAAAATAGATTTATATCACTTTCTCCAGCCTTTGTTGATCAAAATATATTTCCGGTTTACCCCATAAGTTAAAGGAGAATGGAAATATTAACTTGAACACTGCATTTTTACAGTACAATAATAATGAACATTGAAATAATGATAATAATAAATATTTAAAACTTTTAGAACTACTCCCAATTAAACATACGTACAATGGTACAAATGGCATATGCTAATATTTATTCAAAGTAGCAAAAATTTAACAAAGTAAGGAGCAATGCAATTCAGAATTTGTCGAATCCTACTTTCCTGTAAAAAGTGTCTCTCTAGGGAAGCTATGTTTTTGACGCACAAGCGGTGAGTGTAACGAAGTTACTTTAATCGTACCGTTTATCTCCCTGTTTATTACATTTATAGTAATGTATTATTAGGTTGATAACCTACGACCCGCGTGACCCAATCGTTGCCGACCTCGATGGCGGAATGGTCTGCTTTATTATTTTTCTTATTAACCTTAGAGTTATGTTGTTTCTGCCATGGAAACAGTTATCGTGTTCTTTCTTTGTGTGCTGGCGGCTTACTTCACAAGTAGTGTAGTGTATCAATATGTCCAGAGAAAGGTGTTTGTGGAAAGTAGTTGAGTTACCACAACTTATGTCCTAGTGATTTTACGTAGATTTCTCTAAGTTAAGGCGTTGAAGAAGGATGGTGACTGGATGAAATAAATAAAGAAACAAACACAATGGATTTGAACCAAAGGTTCACTGAATACACTAACCGCTCCATCATAATATTACGTGATCGCTTTTTCTACGTATTTGTACCTCTTCTACCCTCGTTACTTTTCTTCCGTTTCCCTCCATTAATTTCATACTTCCTCAACAAATATAAAACTTCCTGGCTCTTCTTCTCATTCATTCACGACACAGCATCCACTCTCTTCTTTCTACCTTCTCTGCTTCTCCCACTTCAATTAAATTTCCTCCCTGACTCCGTAATTCGTGGCTTGATTTAGTGTTTCATTTGTTCCCTGCATCCTGTCGCTCTGAAAGGAATGATTAAGAAGACGCCCACGCGAGGTCTCATGAAGTTAAATGGAGATTTTCAGCGTGAAATAATACAAACAAAGGGGTTCTTATATTTATAGTTGTTTGTTAACTTTTCAGACTTCTTTTCTTTCTCCAAGTGTCCTGCTTGAGATATTCTTTAATGTATTTGCAAATAGTGCTAGAAACTGGTACAGAATTCTAATAAAAAGTAACTCTGAGATTTATTTATTTATTTATTTATTTATTTATTTATTGAACTCAACAGGTACATACCTAATTACAGAGCCCATATGAAGGATACATAGTCATTACAATTACATATATTTCTTTAATATAGAGATAGAAATTATATATATATATATATATATATATATATATATATATAAATATTAAAATATTTTTATATATATACACTTTATCACAGAATTTAAATACGAACTTATGTGTTTAAGCTTAGGCCATTGTGTTAATACTGGCTTTACTGAAGTCCCTTAGGTTCATAGAAAAGATGTCAATGGTGTTATTCTTGATTAGCAAGTTATTGTAACTGGTGCACATTCTCCACAATGGAGATTTCTTTTTAATTTCGGATCTAGCCTTCTTTATATGAAAAACTTCATTCTTTAGTCTAGTTTTCGACGACGGGATTCGAAAATTAATCTGGCAGAGTAGATGTTCAGCATCTATTTCGTGATTTAACAATTTCCACAAGAATACTATTTCATGCAACCTTCTTCTGTGACACAGCTTTGTAAACCGACATTCATATATTAGGTTGTCGTAGTGTTCAAATGTGGGGTAAACTTTCTGAAATTTGTATTTTAAAAATCTAAGAAATCTCGATTGGACTCTTTCAATTGCTACACTGTACTTTGCTGTGTCTGTATACTCTTGAAATCCCTCCCCATTCTAAGAATAAACCCAAGGTTCTTGAACGCTCCACTAATTATTTGTTCTACATGTTTATTAAAAGTAAGATTTGGATCAAAAATAACCCCTAGATCCTTGACTGTAAAATTTCTTGCTAGAGTATTGTTGTATATTTGATACTGAAATTCAACTGGGTTTTTCTTTCGAGTATATATTACATAATGACATTTACTGATATTTAGTGTTAAATCATTGATTTTTGTCCACGTTTCTAACTTTGTAACATCATTTTGAAGTTGCACACTGTCATCTTGTTTGCTTATTTTCCTGTAAAATTTCAGGTCATCTGCAAACAGCAATTTGTGTGAGTTTTCAAATGAATCCGGCAAATCGTTAATAAGTAATGTGAAAAGAAGTGGCCCAAGGTTAGACCCCTGAGGTACTCCTGAGGTGACTCTTATCTCGTCGGATGTGTGGCCTTTATACGTTACGTACTGCTTACGGTTCTGCAAATAGGAAGCGAACAGTTGACGCAGTGGTTCAGAAATATTGAAGCATGCTAATTTACTTAATAGAATATCGTGGTTAACCAAGTCGAACGCTTTGCAAAAGTCGGTATATATTACGTCAACCTGACCTCCTTCGTCCAATGTTGAACTAATAAAATTGGTAATATCGGAGAGATTGGTCAACACCGATCTACGTGGTACAAAGCCATGCTAAAACGATGATATTACAGGTTTTACGTGGGTAAATATGTAACGGTGCATGATTTTTTCGAATATTTTTGCTGGGGCTGATAATATACTTATTGGTCGGTAGTTTTGTACGTCATTAGTGTTATTGCTTTTGGGAAGTGGACAAATTGCCGTGGCTTTCCATTTTTCAGGAAATTTGTGTTTTGCAAGAATTAAATTGAAAATGAGATATAACGGGTATTTTAATATATTACTGCAACCTTTGACTACATAGGGCGGTATCTTGTCCGGTCCGGCTGATTTCTTAGGTTTTAAGTTTTTAATTGCTTTTTCTACGTCTTCAATTTGTATCTCTGTAATATTAAGATTATCCAAAGTTTCATATTGTTTATGGTTAGGCAATACTTTCATGTCATATCTAGGGGGATCTTTTTTATACACCGACTGAAAATGCTGTGCAAAAGCTTCGACTACTGATAGTCGGTCTGACAACACTTTATCTTTGAAAAGTACAGGATCTTTGTTACTTTTCCTGCGTTTATTTGTAACAAACGACCAAAACTGGGTGCTATCTTTTGCAATATTTATTTCCGAATTGGCAACATAACTGTTGTACGCATCAATAATTTCTTTCCTCACTATTGTTCGAAATTCGCTAAATTGATTGTAGTGGTATCGAAAGTCTCCCACCTGTTTTTTCCACTTCTTGTGGTGATAATGTTTCCTATTTATATTTTTAATAATGCTGCTCGTAAACCAACACGGGTACTGTCTTTTGCGGCTTTTCTTTAAGGGGATACATTCATCGAATATTTTATATATAATTTCATAAAACACGTCTGTAGCTTGATCAACGTCATTCTTTGTTTTCAATACATCCCAGTTTGTGTTAAGCAGCTTGTGATAGATGGATGGAAAGTCGGCTTTACTAAAGTTGTACTGTAGCTTATGACAAGTTTTGTCGCGGGTTTCTTTGACATAATTAATATCTACTAGCAGCGAGGGATGGTGTGTGTCTTCAGGAACTAGTGGCTGTGTGTTTCGTGTTACTGTTATTCCCTGCCCATTTATCAAAAACAAATCGAGTGTTTTGCCATTGCTATTTTTAATGTCGTTCAAGCTTTTTAGTTGATATACATTAATAAAGTTGTTTAAATCGAAATACGTTGTTGCTGATGAACTAGTTAGATTGTAATTGCTACCAGTTATATCTGTCAGATTAAAGTCCCCACCTATCAGGAGTTTAGCGTCACCAGGTTGACAGTGCTTTTCTATGAACCTAAAGAATAAAGTGTATGTGTCTTTGTTACTACCAGGTGCTATGTACACCACGCAAATATATACAGTTCCTAATCCATTTAACCATAGTTTAATCAAAATGCAGTCTATATTCGGATGTAAACACGGCGAATCTATTAATGCACTCTTAACGTTTGATTTCACTGCAATGATTACACCACCACCCATTGTTTTACCAGACACTTTTTTGCTTCGGTCCCCCCTATATACAACATATCTTTCATCGAAAAGTTCACTATTCTCGTGGGAATCTGCTAACCAACTTTCAGTTATCATTATTGCACTAAAGTTATTACAAAGGACATTCGTGTAAAATTCTCTTGTTTTGGTTCGGAGACCCCTAACATTTTGGTAACATAATTGAAACAACGAAGTGTCAAGTTCTTCTGAAATACATTTGGAGTTGCCTGTACTTACTTGGCCGTTATTTTTGGTGAGATCTCTTTTGTCACCGGGTTTGCTGACCTCTAGCCTGGTACGTGGAGGGAAATCTTCTATTGTGCCTCGGGGGTAAGTTATTGTGACTAGTTGAGGGAGGGGGAGGATTGAACACTCTTCTGTCCTCGATTCCTGTTGCATACCTGCGGGCGCCGTTCTGCATCGCTGATTGTGGTGCGTCTAGTTTCCTTGTTGCTTCACTGTATGATTTCCTATTCTTGGTTTGAGCTATTTTGGGGGAAGGGGGTGGATGCTGATCAGCAAAGTTCTGTGACGATGATGATGCTGGTTCTGTAGGTGATTCAACGGGGAGAAGGGGCTGGGTGCGGAGATGTTCAGTTTCTCGACCGGCACTAGGAGAGACGACACACTTGTCATTAACTAAATGATTTGAAGTTTGAGAATTGGCAACACTTTCACTTATTACGTCACACGCTGCACAAGGAAGTCCATTTTCACTCAAATAACTTAAAGTGTACGATCTGCCTTCTATCACCAACTTATCAAACCTCATGACTGCATATAGGTTCTGTTCTCTTGCCTGTTGCAAATAGTTTGCCAATTCCCTCCGGGTTTCGCGCACGCCCCTTGAAAAATCCTCATGCACACTAATTCCTGTTCCTCTAAATAAGCGAGCCCTTGCAAGAATCAACTGCTTGAGTTTATAGTTAGAAAATTTAACTATTATTGGTCTCTTAGACCCAGTCCCTAGCCTGTGAGCTCTATCTATATCGAAATCACCGGTGTCTATTTCCAATTACTTGAAGTAGTAATCCACGATCATATCTGCAGATCTGACTTCGTATCGAATAGTACTTGTAACATTTCTTTCGCGAAATGCAAGATTTGCTCTCATTTGCTCTCTTGGCAGAAGAAGATAAGACTCTTCCTAAGCAACTCCAAACCTTCTCAAATTAGAGTATTTATCGGAAATACTTATTTACACCTTCGGAAAAAGTTTATTGCCCAAGTTCTGGTTTACAAATTATGTTAACATGTTTCTCTCGTTTTCTTTTCTATTCTTTCGAATTGAACGTCTGGGCTGCAGCCGAAGGAATGATCTGTGGCATGGATTCCGACCCTTATTTATACCGCTCAGTTGCTATGGTGTTGTTGATCCGTTGCTGTGGAAATCTTGATCCTACTTATTCCCATCTCATCACCCAGGTTAGACGATAGACTTACAAACTACTGAGTTAATGGCATAAATTATGTCATTTTAGTAGATTTCAAGAATTCAAGATGACTCTGTACAGGTTGGTCCATAAAAACTTTCAATGCTACCGAATAGTATTATCACAGAGGTACTTATATACCCTCTGTGGTATTATCTAACAAATTACGTCATGATATGTCGAGGAACACAGTTGTCGTAATCAGAGAAATAGTGATGGTCACGGACAAGCAAGAAATTCTATCTGACTGTCAGGGTTGAAAGTCCTGGTGAATGGGTTTTACAACAGGGAAAGGGACAGATGTTATTTGTGTATATACTCACGTCTAGAGGTGGCCATGTGAGAATATGTTACCACAACATTCATTGCTAATAAGATTTCGAGATAAAAACGTATCAGCGTCAAAGAATTGATTCCAATTTATTAGATCAGTATTTGTGGTGTTTCCAATACCATAGTGTAGCATAAAAAGCAAAAGTTATAAAATGCCGAGCCACTGCGTCTCGTGTAGATCATCATTTTATTCATTCTAACTTATTTCTATTGATTGTCTTGTTTGTTATTCGAAGTCAGGGGGTCCGGGGTTCAAATCCAGGCCTGGGCATGAGTGTTCTTTGTGACTGTCCCTACATTAATTTCGTTATATCATCAATCATTCTCATCTTCGCGACTACCCAAAAGTGGCAAAGCGAAGTAAAATTGGCCAACTCAATCAATGAATAGTTTTGTTACGGACGACATTCACTGAACTAATTAAATTAATTTACGAACCTGTAAAACAGAGTCGTGCCAATTTATTCAGTTAATTCAGCCAACAGTGCGTGCAGTTGTTACGCACTGATTCGGTCAATACCATGTGATTTCTCTCACCCCCCCCTCTCTCTCTCTCGCTCTCGCTCTCTCTCTCTCTCTCTCTCTCTCTCGCATGCGCGCACGCGCGTTCGCTCGCTCTTTTACTTCATTAGCTTCGCCTTCGGTGGCAAATACGCTTAGAGCAAAGAAGGCACGGTTAGACCAGTCCTCTTCCTCCAATATGCGAACCACAATTACATTCTCTCCCCCTTCTTCCTCCCCGGGTGTGGGTGGCCTATAATTGGTAACCAGTATTCCAAGCGGTTTTGCCAGTTCGTCGTACTCGGGTTATTTACCTTTGCCCCGCAATGTTATTTCGGGGAAAGTATTTGTTTTCAGAGAGCGTGTGCTCACGTTACGAAACCCGCAAATAAAAAATACAGAAACAGGTTCGAACATGCATGTTGGCAGAGTACTTGTTTCTCGCGCCTAAAGCGTATTAATTTCTGAAACAGCTACGATCGTGATGCTCCGAATTTCAAGATGATAGATCCATTCTCGTTACTGCTGAGGCACGATGGGTTGAAAAGTTAATACGTTTGGCTTTTGCACGGTGGCCACATCCTTGTAATAGTTCGGGTTAAGTAACTGAAACGTAACTGCACATAAGTTGCCGATCTTTACCAATACAGATCCTTATTCACGCTTTTGAAATATCCAAAATACGCAATACTTACGGATAATGCTTATGTAAAACTTCTGAAATACGATTTGCGCAGCTTGACTTAACCAGACAAGTTTTTGACGATATCCTACAACTACTTAGGTGTCTCGTGCTGTAAAAGCTAGTCAGCATAATTTTCACGTGTTCTTTTTTCCTTTGCCACTTTTCCGTATTACTCACAATGGATTCTCGTATTCAACATGCACAACTTTTGTGTTACGTGAGAAGTTGTGGAATTGGTACTCTACTATGTTCTACTCAAAACATTGTCACTAGCTACCTTCGAAATGAGCTTAAAAATTGTTACTAACTACCTTACAAGTGTGCATAAATAGTGTTACTAATAGTATCAAAACATTCTCCAATTCACATGTAAACCATGTGTAAGTTTGAAGATGAGAAATTTTACAAATACTTAACAGGTAAGTATGGTCTGTATTAAAGTACATAATGTTTCAATTAGCCCAACAACAATATACACTTATTGGAAGTAATTCGTACATAATTATGGGGCTTCTCTAATGCCGTAGTGGTAACGTCGTCGCCTTGTAGTCAAGGAATCACGGGTTCGATACCCGGTGTGGAGACACATTGCACAGTGGTTCGGATCAACTTTCTGTGCATAAAGTTGACTTAAAACAGCAATTCAAATTCAAAAACCATTCGTGCATAATTATGTCAATAACGTCTTCACACACTTAGATTAATATCGATATATTTAACACTAATGTCACGTGGTGCATCAAAGACATGTGGATCAAGAAAGTTCGAGACAAACGAGAATACACACATCCGGAAATGAATTTTGGTTCAGATGTAGAATTTGGAAATGCTGAAATCTGTAGCCAATTAAAAGAGCTAAATGAAACAGAGAACAATGAAAAGCAATCAGGAAAGTAGAGAAGTAATATTAAATGTGAATTGGAGGGAGGACTTATTTTTAGAAAATCATGTTAATTTCAAGAATGTTTAGTTTATTAGTAAGTTAGTAGCCCTGTAAGTGTTCTAGTTATACAACGAAGAATATTCCTTGCTTTCGTTATTGCCCTCCCATTTTTCAACTAAAATATTTCTTCTCTGATTCTGGAAAAGCTATTTGGATTTCTTACCTATTCGATAGCAGTTTCATTTACTACGAGGAGAGTTTGGAAAAGAATTTAAGGAAATTAAAGACTAAAGAAACAGATAAACATACCTTTGACTATTATAACTCACTCTGAAGACAGCGCCATTTTTCCACAGCAATTTCTTCCGAGAAGCTCATCAAGACACTTGAATATTGATCTGAAAAACGATTGTTCCCACGCATCTTTATAGCATAGCTTGAACATGTTCAACAGGAAATAAATGCTCACTCAGAAAGTAAAATCTTTACTTCAGTGTTAGCAGTGTTTCACAGTACTTCGACCACTGCATTCAACTGTCACTGTAAGTAAATTATTATTGAAACTCTTGCATAGTTGTCAGGATTTATAAAACCATTATGTTATAATTTTCTCTGTAAAATCACCATTGTCACTGTTTCCAAAACCACTACTTTAGCTTTTCACTGTAAAATCACTGCTGTCACGATTTCTAAAATCACCACTTGAATATCGTCACTGCGAAACAGTTGTCCTCAGAATACAGTGAACACTTGTTGTCTGGAGACTTTCCGAATGATTTCTGGACTCAGCAACACTTGCACCGGCACATAAACACGCAACGTGTCACCAAAGAACTATTATTTTCAGAATTTCCAAATGGAAGAAAGACACCAGTCACCAGTAATTTATATCTACGATGGATCTACATTCCAAGGTGTGACATCTTCCCTGTCAGAAATGTCCATTTCAACTACGGATGTTCATTTCGTCCATGCAATCTTCTTTGTCCCCCTCCCCTTTCCTCTTCACCCCTTTCACTTACCCGTGCGTGACTTTGAAAATTGACCATCCAGAGAAGTCACCCAATGTGTCAAAGGCACGGAAATCCAGGTTCCATTCAAGTTTTGCTGCTTTTCTCGACACGAGATCTCTCTCTGAACTTTCTCCAGAGAATTTTCCAGATAGGATGCGAGCCGGGGTTTCTCGGGTCACGCAAGTAGAAATTAGGTCCTCGAATGCGTGCATCTCGAGGAAGTCAATATAGAAAGTAATCTCCCTCCAAATGAAGACCTCTGGAGTTTCTTCCTATTCGAAAACAGTCTAGGGAACTTCCTAATTGACTCAATCTATTCTACTTTTACACAAGTGTAACTCCTGAAAATTTAGGAATCTGGCTATGATTCATGAGGCCACGACCTAGTTTTAAATGTTTTCACCGTTTTCTTCTTTCCAGATGTTATTATATTTCTCCTCATAATCGTCTTTTCAAACATTAATATTTTGGTTGCCAGTTATTCTTCCTTTTCTGTCTATCTAGGTTAGTCCCTATCACGAGGATGAATGATGATTAGCTCTCTCTCTCTCTCTCTCATTTTCATTCTCTATGTATCTCTTTCTCCCCATCTCTCTTTCGAGCGAATACCAATGCATGAAATTAGCGAAATATTAACCAAATAATCTGTGAAGATGATCTCAGGCTTCTCCGACTGACAACTTACGTGCTATCAGAGACCGCAGAGGTTGCAAAATTGGAGTAATTCAGAATTCCTTCAAACCAACCGCAGAGACAAGCAGCTGTCATGAAGAGATTGCCCTCGTTTCTATTTACCTTCTGTCCCTGATTTTAGATGTCAAGAGAGACAATATAATAGCCTCGGTCAAGGACAATGGAACAATTGAGTATCTCTATATATATGACGGAGTCTAATTCGGAAAATACCAAGTCCAAATCTGGCAGTCGATCATCCTGACCAAGATTTGAGACTACCTTTTTCCCCTCAAAACTTCAGGCTGATTCTGATTCAGATGAATTTTGCACTTTCTTGTACCTTTCTTTCCATTATTATCTTATCCCCATTTTTAAAGCAAGTTACGATACCACCATTAAAGGACTCAGATCTCTCCAAAGAAAGCTCAGACGTTTCGAGCCCGACCTCAACATGAATGTTCCTTTGTTTTTCTGCTTCCACCAATTTCATCTGTTCACCATGTATATTATCTTTGTGGTTAATCTAAGGCGGCATAAAAGCTACGTAAACTGTAAGAAAGTACAAATATTCACTGCATCCTTACAATCATGTAATGACATCTTTGCATTTCTTTATCTATTCCTTTTACTTCTTGTTATTCCTGGCCTCTCAACTTTAATGTTAAAACTGTCTTGGTTTTCTTTCCACAAGTAGAAACTTGTGAAAGAGGATGAAAACACAATATCGGCTTCTCGCTCGAATTTCGAAAATAGCAAAAACGACGTTTCCATGTTTTAATGGTATTATTCGATATATTTATTTTTAAATATCTCACAACCTTTGTAGATATTTTCATTAGCCTTATCAATGTTAAATTTTTCTTTATAAGAGTATGCTGAGAGTATGGACTGGATACAACAAATAACCCGTATCAGTGGATTTTAACTGTATCCTTACAGTTCTGCAACTCAAATAGTTCTAGTGTATGACGGGTTGCATATACGTCAGTGATAAGGGTTGCGTTTCCGTGAGTTGATTTTGCTTGGGATATGTTTCAGGTAATTTTAAACAACGGCGAGTTGAGTGTGCCTCACCCCTCGTTCGTCCAGGAAATCTAGGAATGCAGGATGGAAGAGGAAGCAAGTGGGCAAGAGGTAGCTGTCTCCGAGCTCTTTGAGGATGTCAAGGTAGCCACGCCCAGCGCAACTTGTCAGGTAAGAAGTTTACTTCACCTGTTCTTGTCCCTGCTTTTGTGGAGACGTCAATCACTCTTGCTAGAACTGACCCACCCAAAACTCTGTGCGACAATGAAAAAAACAAAATTAGCATGAACATAATTTATCAGAATCTGAGAGGAGTTCGATCAAAAACCAAACAGTTCTTTTTAAGTGTATTGAGTAACAATTACGATGTGGTGTTGTGCACGGAAACGTGGCTAAATTCTTCAGTTTCTGATTCCGAACTACTCGACGATAGATATAGCGTCTTCAGGTCAGATCGCAACACGTTAGAAACTGGCAAAACTCTAGGTGGCGGTGTCCTCATCGCCATAAAGAAAAAAAATTAATCCTGTAATGGTCGATGCTCTTTTACACGAACAAAGCATTGGCAGTTTAATTATAAAATTTAAAACAGAATCTGGTCGCGATTGTTACATGTGTGTAGTGTATATTCAACCTGCATCTCCCGTGGCCGTACACGAGAACTTCTTTAGTCATTTAACTGCACATTACCCTCTGGGTAGCCCGTTGGTCATTGCCGGTGATTTCAACATCCCTGAAATTAAAAATTCCAACACGGAGTTGCTCACGTTAGGCGCACAATGTCGCGAACTGAAATATTTCCTCGATTTCAACGACCTCAAAAGCAAAAATTCCATCCAGAACGCCAATAGTAGAACTCTCGACCTAGTTTTAACAAATATTGAAAATACTAAAATATTTCGCCAAGAGCCTCTGGTAAGCGAAGATAAACACCATCCGGCTCTAGGAATAACTTTAACACAAACCATACCTAAACAAAGAGCTTTAAATCCAAACATCCAACGATATAATTTCAAGAAAGACGATTTCATTAATATGTATCGGAAACTCGAATTAGCTGACTGGGACACAACTAAAAGAATGCGAAGACGTAGATATTGCCGTTGTTAAATTTTATGAAATAATCGAAAGCATTCTTAATGAATGTGTTTCATGCTCTCGCTCCTCTGTAAAAAAATCTTACCCATGTTGGTTCACGCGGGAAATTATTAAAAATCTGAAAGCAAAATCACGTCACCACAAAAAATGGAAACAAAGAATGGGAAATGTAACACATCACGAAATTAAGTATAAAACCTTAAGAACGAAATTAAAATGGGAGATCAGTAAAGCTTACCAAAACTATATTGAAACTTCAGAAATCAATCTTGCTCACGACACTAACCAGTTTTGGTCTTTCATTAAAAATCAAAGAAAAAATCCACCCGTGCAGCCAACTAAGTAGTTATAATGATAAAACCATTGACGATAATGGAAGTATCCAAGATCTCTTTGCAAAGTATTTTGAATCCGTATATTCCAAAGAACCATCTTTCTACAAGGATCCGCATCCTAATGTAAATATGAACTCACTTCCTAGTATCTTAAATATCTCTGAAATATCACTAAATGAAATTGAGGAAGCCATTAAAAAACTCAAACCTAAAAAATCCGCCGGCCCTGATTCAATCCCCCCTTATGTAATTAAAGGATGTTCGGAAATTCTTAAGTACCCTCTTCACACCCTTTTCAACTTGGCTATCAGAACTTCGAGATTTCCAGCAATGTGGAAAACAACTGAAATCTGTCCGATTCCCAAAGCTGCTGATAAGGCTGACATATGTAACTACAGGCCTATTGCAAAATTGTCAGTACCAGCAAAACTCTTCGAGCAGATAATATACAAACATATATATTTTCATATTAAACCCATTCTTTCCCCCAAACAGCACGGATTTGTGCAAAAGCGCTCAACCGTAACCAATCTTGTCGAACTGACAAGCTACATTGCACCCAGTATAGCTAATAAAGGGCAAGTTGACGTTTTATACACAGACTTTTCAAAGGCATTCGACACAGTTCACCACGATATATTAATACAGAAATTAGCCAACAATAGCCTTTCTCCTCCACTTATAACTTTTCTTTCTTCCTACCTGCAGAACCGCCGACAATATATCGTGTATCAAGGCTGCAGATCAACCGAATACGTGGCCAGTTCAGGAGTCCCACAGGGGTCGAACCTAGATCCCTTGCTATATTTAATTTTATAAACGATTTGCCTGAACTACTCACAAAATCTGAGACATTAATCTTTGCTGATGATGTTAAAATATATAAAAATATCGAAAACGCTGATTACTGTACAATATTACATGAAGAGCTGAATAACTTGCTTCAGTGGTGTGAAATTAATAAAGTCAGCCTAAACCTAAAGAAATGTAAACTTGTATCATTCACCCACAACAGACACCCTATTCAACATTCATACACTATTTCTAATGTATTAGTACAAAGTGAGAATATCGTTACCGACCTAGGGGTTACTTTTGACCAAAAGTTAACATTCCAATCACATATTGCCCGCATTTTAAGCGAAGCTCACAGAAATTTGGGATTTGTAATGAGAATGGGTAATCAATTTAGAAAAAAGGAAACATTTCTCTTCCTGTATTATACGCTCGTCAGATCTAAACTCGAATATGCTTCTCTTGTTTGGAACCCGCAACTCAAGAAAGATATCGAAAAATTAGAAAAGCTTCAAAATAAATTTCTCAGATATCTACTATTTAAACTTGATGGTACATATCCAAAACTCACTCCTAGCAACATATTACGCGAAATCTTTAATATTCCGTCACTCGACGAAAGGAGGCAAACAAGTCAAATAACTTTTCTCTCCAAGCTTATCAATGGTAAAATAGATTATTTTAATCTGTTGTCGAATTTAAATTTTTATGTGCCAAACTGTATGTTAAGGCCCAGAACTGATCTCTTTCAAATCCCCCTTGGAAGAACCAAAATGACCGAAGCTGAACCCATGAGGAGAATGTGCAAGTTATTTAATTTAGTTTCTAAGAATAATCCAAGCGTAGACCTATTTAAATGTAATTGTAACATTAGATCTTTTTGCTGAATTTCTGTATGTTTTGTTTTGTTTTGTTCATTGAATTTTGGTTTTCATCCAGCTTGTAAGGTTATATCCAATAGTTTAGCGTCATTTATTGTTGTTTTGTCTCTGTGTTCCCTTTGCTTCTATAATCTAATAGTTAATCTAATTAATTTCTCACAATTATTCTTAAAAGTAAAATGTATATTGCATCATTCATATTTCTTGTTAATTTTCTTAGTTATGTTCTTGCACTGTAATTGGGCATGCGCCTGTTGTGTTTTAATTAAAATAAAATAAAAAAAATAAAAATATAATGAGTTTACCCATTAATCAGATAACGCAACCCAAATAGTTCTAATGTATGACGGGTTGCATATACGTCAGTGATAAGGGTTGCGTTTCCGTGAGTTGATTTTGCTTGGGATATGTTTCAGGTAATTTTAAACAACGGCGAGTTGAGTGTGATATAATGAGTTTACCCATTAATCAGATAACGTTCATTTCAGAGAATAAATTCATTCTCTTGTTAAATTTGTATTTAGAAGACTGTAAAAGAAGAAACCGCACAACGCATTTTCAGTTTCAGTAGTAAATACACTAAGGCATTGTGATGATTAGTTATAGGCTGTATTTCCGCTTTCGAATTTGGGCGCCCACACCCCAGAGAGCGGCGAGTTTTGTTCGAAGTGACACCTATCTGGAAAACAACAAACTGTGTGCTCTTCCGGACACTTGGAACGTTGCGGAAAGCTATAGTTTAAATTATCAGTGGACTTGCAGATTCGTCCACGGCCACAGTCACTCACAGGGACCATCGAGAAGAGAAGATCGCTCGACCCTCCCTTTGACAAAGGAAATCCGTTCTGGCTTCATTGATGCACAAATGTTACACGAGTTTCTCTTTCGGTGTTCATTGTCCGTACTTTACTTTCTCTATTTATCATTGTGCTTTCGTACCCCTCTCTTTGGTTTTCTTTTCTTTCATTTTACATCTTTCTCGCTTTCGGGGGTTTATGTCGAAGTTATTATTGAGATGCATTTTTAATGTCTATGCTCTCTCTTTTTCGCGTGTCTTCAAGGCTTTTGATCTGTCGTGAATTTCTGAAAGTTTCCAATATATTCAAGCGATTGATTGATTGATTTGGTTCATTTTACTTCGATTCTTTATCAATTTTGGCTAATCGCAAGGATGAGAATGAATAGTGGTAAAGTAAGCTAGATGAAGGAACAATGCACAAACATATAGAAACGACACATAACGAGCCAGAGCCACAGAGAGGATTATACTAGCTGGGAGTCAAGATACGAGTTCAAAATGCAGTCCAAAGTGTACCATGCGGAAGGGAGGTTGGCATTTGTGTGTCTTCACAAAGGGTCACCCCTTATGCTCAATCATTATAGTGAGCAAGGGGAATAAAGTGTGCGATTGTTTTTCGTAAACATGACTTTACGAAGAATTCAATATGTCGTACTTTATCACACAATCTTCATTTTGACACCAAGGAAGGAACCATGGATACAGCCCAGGTTTGATGTAATTAGTGTTTTGTTTCTCTGACGTGACACGTCAGCACAGGGTTTAACTGAGCGATTTCTGATCGCTTGTAGGGTCCGACATCACAGAAGAGAATCAGGGAAAGACTCGCAAAATCAGGTTTCAGATTCCACTAAAATCTCGCATGACCATCCTCTCCAGTTTAGCGTAAAGGGGCGTCACACGGAAACTGATTTGCACCGAAAATTAAGACACGGCCTGTGATTAATTAGATATTTTTCCAGGTCTCTGGAATTACTGCTCTCGTGCCTCCCTTTCCTCTAATTTTCCTCACGATCCATCAGTCAAACAGTCTTTAGCGCTGGAGAAATGTTTATTAATTAATTCTCGGAATATTCGTAGCAGACGGACGAAGGAAGAGAGAGGATGCACTAATTTCGTCCCCTCCGTAACCTTTATATCCCTTCATACATTTCATATCATCACTCATCCTCAACTTCCAGATTAGCCAAGAGTAGCAGAAAATCGAAGTAAAATAAAACAAATTAATCAATCAAATATAAATAAATTTCTAGTAATAGTAATCATTTTTGATTTATAAGTTTCTAGATATTTTAACAATTAAATCATAAATCAAGAAATAGTAATTTCTAATTGGAATTAAGTACAGAAGTTTCGGTGCGATTTGAGAATACTAAAAACAATATACGATCTAAGAGGCTACATTGGGGGTGGAGTGCGGGACACAAACCAGAACACAAAGATGATATCCATGGAAACAGCCCTGCAGCCACATATAACGTCGCCTCGTTGCATTCTGGATGGAGTATTTTAATCACCTAATGGATTCGCTGCTCTTTCGGAAGATAAATCCTCCATTTCAGACGAAAGCGTCTAATTATTACGTACAAAGGGATTTTCTGTCGTATGAATTCACGTGGTAATTGAACTGGATTATCTCAGGGAAGTATCCCGCAACCAGAAGCATCCAATTTATATTCAAATATTTCTGGGGAGAAAATCCTTCTTTTATTATCTTTATTTCCTACAGACGGATTTCCTGAAAATATGAATACAGACAGGAATACAATACAACTGCGGTGTGTAAATTCGTTTGAGTGGAAAATCCACGTTTCAATATGAGCAGTTACTAGATCTAAGAACGTGTTGAACCCATCTCTGTGGTGCAGTGGTTAGAATACCGTTCCTCGGCACCACAGACCATTGGTTCGAATCCTCGGATGAGCATTGGTTTGTCCAGTCACCTCTTTCGTTAGTCAATTCAACTTCACAGTCGCTATTAAAGTGGAGAGGTAGAAGAAAAGCGAAGTAAAGTAGCTAAAATATAAATAACACCTATTAACTATAAAACTCGTGCTAGTTGGTTGATAAGAAATCCATAGAGCCTCATAGCAGGTCGGTCTATCCGTCCGTTGACATCAAGTATAATAATTGTTAATCATAATGAAGATGATGATGATGGAACTTACCCCAAAACAGAGTGCACACCTGAATTTAACAATGGCAATTCTCCTCCAATCAAAAATTAAATTTACATATTTACATATTGTGTTCGATGTTGGTAGAGATAGAAGCCACTCTTAACTTAAACTTAACGTATACAAATTCTATAACCTGGCCTCCGTGGCAGAGTGGTTAACACAGCGCGCTCCAACGCCAGAGGTCCCGGGTTCGAATCCCGGCCTAAGAATGGGCTTTATTTGAGAGTATCCCTTCATCAATTTAATTATACTCATCACTCATCCTCATCGTCACGATTAGCAAAAACTGACAGAAATGCGACACAATAACAAGACAAATCAAAGTCAAATAAATAACAAAACAAATCAAAGTCAAACAAATTCTATAAGAATAAAATGCTGATAATGTAGCCGAAGTAACATATCTGGGTATCATACATGAATGAAAACACGACAAGATCAAACTAAATGTAAAAAGACATTACCTTTTATATAACAAATCTGAACCTCACCAGCTAAGAAAACCACTGTTGATGGCTTTTGGACACACCACGCTCTGGCTAAGCAGCTGGTTCTTGTAGCATTAGTTCAATCACTGATCGATCAGCCATTAATTGTGCTACGTTCACGCTTTTACACCACCTGATCTAATCACGCTAATGTTTAATTCTCCCCTAGGTCCGCTGGACATTTAATAAAACCCTAATGCATTCACGTACGATCTAAAGGAGATTACGGGTGCTGGTTTAAAAATCTCTAACTCCACGATAATCTTGACAACCAGCCTTAAAATAAAGATAAATTCAGTCTGATGAACTAGCTTGTTCTTTGATTAAATTTCTTGGAGCCAAACGTACCTTGTACTTAATCTTATGGGCTCCCATAGGGATGTGAAATATAATTACAGGACGTTGCTATTGGATTATTGTATCTTGTAATTATATGTGTAAAATTATAATTTGAGCATTTTAAATTAGATTTCTCGAAATAAGGTTTTAAAGTTGATCTTGGACCTAGTGTGAAACTTAAAATGGCATCTGTGTGTTGTGTTTATGACAGAGTGATGAGACTATAAGGAAATAAAAATGATTTCCTGTTCGTGCAATTTACATGCAACATAATGGGTTAACAGAAGAATAAGTTGAGGAGAACTGAGAAAAGACTGAAGAAATAATGGGTGACTGGAATGCTGCAGCAGGAGAAGGTCAAGATGGAAACACACTATGAAGATATGGGGAATATTATGACCACCAAAAGGAATTTCACCATTCAACCCAATACAAGATAGAGAAATTATAGGGGTGATTCCTTAGTGAATTTCTGTAAAAGAAACAGTGTTGGAAATGCACTATATCAACAACATAAAAGATGATATACGTGTACGTGCCTAAAGGGCAATAAACAATATCAGATAGACTACGTACATCTTGGTACGTACAAGAGAGATTTCGTGGGACTCGTATAGATTCAGACCATGTCCTACTGATGGGCGAAATAACCTCTGGAACACCTCTGCGCATGCGTGTCTATGATCGGACTGGGTTGCCAAGTAATTGTTTTTACTACATGACTCTGCACATGTATTAACGCACTATACCAAGAACTATAGCTATATATACTAAACAAATTAGTTCTAATTTGTCAATTTTCAACATACTCTTATGCAGAAGATACTCAGAATGTAAACAAAACCCCAGTTTAAGAGTGCATTTTGCGTATTTTGGTTTCTAGATTGCATCTGAACGTATATTTACCTATATCTGAAAAAATCAATTACATGACAATGTTAAAATTATAATACTGTTGTTCTTTGGAAGTCTTATATCCAACGTCATCTATAGTGTGCATTGAACAACTTCTTCACAAATTTAACATTGTAAATATCTTAATTGTGTGTGGAAAGTGGTAGGCAAATTAGCCTTTCCATTTCCATTTTCACTAACTACTTTTATGCATTTTTCGTTGCTCTTATGGAGTACCGCAACTAGGAAGGGGCATCTGTTAAACTACCTAGGGGGCCACGGCTTGGGAGAAGAGGAGTGCAAAAACCAATAAATGTACTTTGAATATTTTCTGCTATAATGAAGGTTGTGTCCTAATTGCAAACAGTCCTTATTGCGAACAATGCCTAAATCATCCTAATTGCGAACACATAAAAGTGAAAAATAATTCCATGTTGTAATTGCAAACACATGAAACTGAAAAACTTGTTTTCAAAAGCAGATAAGGTAGTGACGCAGAGAGACAGCTTGTCTGACTAACAACAATAACCGACCTGATTGACTTATCATGGTCTTCCGCTTTGTAAATCCCTCCAAGATCATTTCACCCCTTTCAGTGTGTCGACGTAATCTGACTTTCGTTCGTGTGTTAATGGAGGGGTGGAGCCGCGAAATCAACAGTGAGCTAGGCATAGAAGTCTAGTGGCATGATTCGTAGGATGGAAATGAGCCTGGAAGATGTAAAACGGAAGAAAAAATGTGTTTTTGTTTTTTTGGCGAGAGGTATAAGTATAAGGAGATTGGTGGTATACATAAATTTATAATAACAGTGTCATATGTTTGGAAATTTGAATTTGAAATTTAGGTAGTTAATAATCGAAGGTCTCGGGTGTAAAACATGGTGACATTTTGGTCATTTCTGAGTTCATTAAGAAAAAAGGTTGTTATCAGCTATATTGTAGATAAATTGTTTTTATGTTGTGTTTACCAATTTCACAAGGCTTCACTGAGTCCAATGCAAATTGTATGACATGGGCAATTTCTCTCGAAAATTGAAGGATGGCACATTTTACTTTGTAATTCAAAAATGGCCAAAATGTCACTTACCATGTTCTACACCCGAGCCCTTCAATTGTATTATTAAATGACGAAGCTCTTTGCAGTTAAGAAGTGTGCAGTAAGTCGAATTATCATGTCGAATTTTCTACGATCCAACAAAAAATACTGACCAGTCTCAAGTCTGGAACTGGAACTAAGTCCCTTTAAAATTAAATAAAAAGTTAAATTGACTCGGGAAGTGTGAGAGAAAGTTGTAGGTCCCAAGACAGAAAATGTGTTCGCGATTAGGACATAGTCCTTCGAGTATATTCCTGTTCAGGCTTCATGTGTTCGCAATTATGACTGTTCGCAATTAGGAATGAATACGACTTCAAAATCAACCGCTTTGGATAGTAATCTGTGGCATTGTTCCCAAGAAAACGCTCTACAGAGAAAATTTGAATATTTGAAATTCTAATATAAAACCCACAATTTGTTTAATCTTACGTACCGTGTGTATTATTCTGTTTGTACAGTCACGGCACGGCACACACACATAGATCCTGAAACTTGAAATACTCGCTTCTCTGCAAGGCGTTATGTCTACCACCGCGTAGTTAGGGAACACTCATAACGCCATTAAGCCTTGTTTCCATGATTATGAAAAACTAAATATGCTGACCAAGGCAGTAATTTATTTTATTAAATTACTGCCTTGGTCAGCATATTTAGTTTTTCACACTCATAACGCTTTGCAGGGAAGCGACTATTTCAGGATATAGGTGCCCCTTTTTATTGCAAGTGACTGTACCTCTCGTTTGGTTAAAAGCAATAAAAGCAATGTGTTATTGGATATAAACTGAAAAAATATAAGTACCCTAATGTTAATATTCAATTTGATCAAATTTCAAATTTTATATTTACATGCTTCAGGAAAACTTTTCATGTGTACCCTTACAAGAAAGTTGTTTGTTAAAAGTGTGATCATTATATTGTCAAGAGAGGGGGTGAGTTTAATACTATCAGTGATCATGGTTTCTTACATAGAAACTCTCTCTTGTGATGGCAGGAAAATTCCTGTTAATTCTCAACAGCTAAAACTGTAAATGTGAACACGGATAAAATGAATTCTAGTAAATAACAGTCTGTAACAATTCGTAAAGTTTTTCAGGCTTCCGTGGCGTTGTAAGACAATCTACAATAATCACTTAGTAACTGAGCACTATCTTATGCCCAGGGCGGTGTTTATAAGGGTTACTGAGTGCGTAGTTAGAGATCGGTTAGTTCATTTGAACTCTCCAGCCTAGCTATTGCCTATTTTTGTGGGAGCAAGAAAAGGTTTATTATCCATTTACCTTGACTCATCTCACCCAACAGGTCGCTAGGTGCCGTGGCTTGCCCGGAGTTGATAGATTCCTGGAGATGAGGCCTGCTCGAAAAAGGTTTATTATCCTATCCTATCTTATGCCCATAGCTTGGAGTCGTTGCACTACCATAAATAATACACAAGTCCGATATTTGGTTTCCTGCAGTTTACATCGGAAGCAATTTTTTCCGGGTGAAATTAATTTCTCTGTTAATTACGAGTGCAATTAGGACTTTCGGTCTTCTTGCTAATTGCGGGGCCATGTGTTTGCTCCCACGCTTCGTAGTTTCTCACGGTGAAGCGAATTCCAGCTAAAGTTTCCGGTGGAATTTAGTGACGTAACTGTTACTGTTTGGTTTATTTTTCTTAGTCTGAGATATCCCGGTGCCTTTGAGGCTGAAGTCCAGAAAAGTGTAGATCTTTGGAATTTACACCATGCCAGTGCAAGCATGATAATTTGAAACTGCTTCCAAGCTCTTTTTTATCCCACACGACAATTTTAATGTCATTTCTCATATCTGAAGAGGAGAGAAAGATCGATATACTATATATAATAAGTGGTTCGTATATGTTTACCACAGGAATTCATTGATTAGGGAATAGTATTGCAGTCCAAGATATGTTTGATTTTTTTATAAATGTCGTTAGTTGGACGGAAAATACATATAAATCTTAATTTAATTAAATAAACGCTAGTGATCAGGTGTTTCAGCAGTTTTTCAAATTAGGGGAGTTGAACAGAGATTTTAATATCCGGGCACATTGCGTATCGAAAAATTTCAAAACTTTAAATAAAAGTGTAATAAAACATTTAGATAATGATATTAATGAAGATGCTCATTTAAGATTTTTTCTTAAGTAATATTACTGTTTTAATGTAATTAGATAGCATTAAATATAGCGTTATGAACTTTAACCGCTCCTTTTGGGATGGAGGGCTCGTCTCCTATTGTCTTAAGACTTGGCAAAGTATATTTGCTTTTCTCATAGCCTATTAGCAAACGTTATTAATCAGGCTAGAATTCTATGACCTAATCACCAATATGTACAAAATATAATATGTACTTATGACTAATTCTTCCACTATGTCCTAAAACATAAGAATATGGCCTAACAACATAAACCTGCTTCTATTTCTTACTATTTTGCTGCTTTTCTACCTCTTGAGTTAATCGCAAAGATGATGATGAATGATGAAGAGATGAAATGGATGATGGGACAAATACAATGATACGCCTATGCCTTACCCAGGTTTCCAACCCGGAACCTCTTTCTTCGTGGCACGGCGCCTGGTAATGTAAATTTCCAACAAATAGATTGTGTTTTCTCATATTGGTTATTTACGTAAGAATAAGAAAATATAGGAGAAACAAATCAAAAGTAGGATATTGGAAAGTATGTACGCAAATTTATTTTATATATTCCAAATACGTATTCCATATTCTTTAATATTAGAGTAACAGCAGGTTTCTTGCTACTTGACCCAGTTGATATGTCGCAGAGCTATGGAATTTAACAACTTTAGTCAATATTTTAGAAGAAACTAAATGCACTTCTGAAATAGCTAAGTACATTTAGAAAGTTACTTATACCTTGATAAACCACGTAGAAATGGCAAAATATGCATACATATGTACTAAAGGAGCGCCATGATTTCATTAGGTTTCTCACATCAATTTCTAGACATTTCAGCAACAAAAAATGCAGTCATGAAGATAAAAAAAGTGCTCCCGTGTGCTTAGCACCACGCCATGAAGGCGTATAGAGGGTGTGGGGGTAACGCCCCATTTGTTCTTGATCCGGTCATGAGTGGGTGTGATGTGATCAGCATCACGCCCCGTAGTCATGAAGATCCAATCCCTATTACTCTCCGATACGAGTTTGAATCTCGGGCTGGACATGAGTGTTTGTTGTGAATGTCTCTTCATCAATTTCATGCTCATCATTGCGATTAGCCAAAAGTGGCCGTAAAGCGACGTAAAATAACGTAATTCAATCAATCAATCGCATAGATTTTTCAAACATCCCATTTTTGTATATTTCTTCAAATGTCTAAATAAATGGTCTTAGACAATTATTTTGTTAAAATTTAAATGTGGAATCGATATTTGATCGATTGTGAATTTTAGATATGCAGTTCGAATTTTAAAAAAATAATTATGACCTCGAACGGGAAAAGTGCTGATTTAATGATTATGAAAGTGTTAAATAAGGTCTACTACATTAAATTAGACATAGTCTTAAGCGGATGTACAGGAACACAAAACGTTGTAGAAATGCAGGAGAATCTACTAAAAAAATGAACCATTTCTATCTAACACAAAAATACGTATAAAGCATTCCACTGGTATTCTAAGGAAAACAGTTCTGTGCTGCCACCTGACAACAAAGTTCGAAACTACGTGAGCGACAAAGCTTCATCGCGTCTTGCATAAGTGCACGGCACAAAGACAAAAGTTATTGAAGGTTCACGAAATAGAAATTAGAATTTACTCCTTTGTCGATTTTTTATCAATTTTCAGAATATTATCCACCGTTCTGACGACACTTAACATCCCACATTCTGTGCCGATATTAAAATTTCAAGATTGATTATGAACCCCTTGTATGTTGGGGCAGGAATTCTCGTGTCCCTCTGGGGCTTGTCTAGAAGCTCTCGTAAGGAAATTAGTTCCTCGTTTCCTGTCACTGCTCCAGGCAACAGGATTATTAATTCACTTTACGAGCTTTTTTGATCTGAAAAGGATTGTTAATACAACAACTTCCCAAAAAAGAAAAAAATATGCTACTAATGTAATACGCATTCTTTTTTTAACTTTCTCTTTAACATCAAGCTACTTTTTAACACGTTTGTTCGTTTTGTCTGTCAACTGAGATTATGTAACTAGTTACAGTAAATCTAGTTTTTCTTTATGTATCTAATTATTTTTTTTATTTATTTGCATGTTTGAAGTTATTTTTGTCTATATAATGTTTTCACTGAGAAATAACAGAAATTCCCTGAGGGAGGTTCGTCAAAGGATATGTTACTGTTATTTTTTTCAAACTAGCTTTTGTGAATTCTGTAAGGCAGGTCCAGTTAACTTTTAACAACTTTTGCAAACATCAGTTATGGCGCCAGAAGAAAATGAGTGGGTGAGGCAGGGGGGGATGTTTCCTGGGGGAGGGGGAGTAGTCATACCCCAAAACTTTAACTGCCATGTGTAGATATGTCAAATTGATACAGGCTACGTGTATCAGATTGATATAAAAATTGGAGACAGCGTGTATAGTTCTTATAAGCAGCTTTTTTTAAAACAAATGTGTATATGAAACTTCTTTGTTATAATAGGGTGTGTATAATTCTGTACATAAAACGACTTAGGGAAAAAAATTTTAAGATTATTACACAGGCCATGCTCATAATAACTACACACACCATCAAAATGGCTCCGGGCTCCACAAGAAAATTCGGCCTGACAGTTAAAGTACTAAATATCATACAAGATGCATATCTGGGCTAAAAGAACATTTATTTATCTACATTTTCTTGTCCCTGGGCGGCGGACGAGTGGATTAGATCTTCCTCACGTACAGGAGCACTGCCCCTTGTCCCCCGAAAAAACGCAATTCTGGCTCAATATTCGAATATCAGGTGAGTGTGTAAAATACAATACGCTGCAAGCCCCTTCTACCGCAACTAGCAGCTGCTTTTTGTCTTCAATACCACACTAATGCCTATAAATCCCTCTGTCCTTCAAATATCTCTCTCTGCAGTTTGCACGAGATACGTCACATTAGATTTACCTGAGAACTTGACGTCATTTCCCGTTCTAGCGTGAGAGAATCGCCACTCACGACCGCTCTTAGAATGACGTTGTCAGTTAACATATGCATATATGGTGCTGGGTTCATCTGTCACGGAAAATACCATGTGCGTGGCTACGTTTCTTATTCCAGCCTAGGATTGGTTGGTACGGCCTTTTCCATTAGAACCACTGTGAGATCTTGCACACGTAGAGCAACAAATAGGAACATGTCTGTCAACACTATCTCTCAGTATTTGTGTCTTTTTGTTTTTTTCGCCCTTCTAAGTCCAATTCCGATCAGGGAAACTTGAGCCTAGGCCCAGATCTAACGGTGCACGAATTTGGGGTGATTCAGGCGCCACATAATGCCCCATAAAAAAGTATATCCCTTAAACTATGCAATATCCTGTCTTGTGAGTCTTGCTGCTATGAGTGTGAGAAATTTAGCAATCGTTCAATATGTTTACAGAAATATATTTTCCATAAAAAGAGATTGAAAATGTTAAATTAACAATAGAAAATAGGGCTTGTACGTTTTCCTTGGAAGTCCAAATGTATTGAACGTGTCCACAGAGCTCAAAGTAGCAAAGAAACGGGGAAAACATTGTTTTCTGTTTTGAGAGGAATATTAAATGTATTTTTTAATAATAGTATTACAGTATGTGAGGCCGATTACTGGTTACGAGGCAGCATTAAGTGAAAATTGGTATTGAAGTAACTCAAAAGAGAAGAAAATTCTAACAGTGACGCAAGAGTCTTGAAAAAATTGATGTATGTAGATCTGAACAGTGGGTGGCCGCGGTGGCTCAGTCGGTAACGCGTCTGACTACCATGCTCAAGGTCCCGGGTTCGATCCCCGGCCGGTTCAAATCCGGGAACTTTTCTAACGATGGAAGCGGCCCCGGCGCCCACCCAGCGTCGAATAACATGGGTACCTGGGAGAAACACTGGGGGGTAAAGGCGGTCAGGGGCGTGATGCTGATCACATCACCTCCACTCACGACCGGATCAAGAAAGTGTGGGGCGTTACCCCCACACCCCCTATACGCCTTCATGGCGTGGTGGTATGCACAGGGGAACACTTTACCTTTTTTTTAGATCTGAACAGTACAGGCAAGGAGGGAAAGAGTTAACTCCGGCCCTGATTGTGACAATGAGGATAAATGATGCTTAGATGAAAGTAATGAAGGGGGACGTAAGCAAAGAAATACCCATCCCGAGTCGGGACCCGAACTAAGGCGGCTTCATTCTCACGATTCCTTAATCAGTGTACGCAAGGATTTGTTGCTTCCTTATCATAATGTGCTTACATATCAAATGTGTACTCATCAGTTTTTTGTAGGAACAAAATTTGTAATGAAGTATATAATCGTATCAAATTAGTCACTGTCGACTCGGTAGCCCGAACACGTCAAAGAGTCGATTTTTGATCTCGTCACCGAAGTTCCCGGGCACGAGTCCCGACCTGAGTATGAGTGTTGTTTGTGAGTTTTTCTTCATCAGTATCATCACTCATCCTCATCGTCGCTATTAGTCAAAACTGGTAGAAATGTAACATAAAATAACGGAGAATGAAATGCAAACTGATCACTATAGCCTGACAAGTTAAGTCCCGATATACGCAGATCGCTGCGGAGCACTTCCTCTTACGTCATCCTCCCCACCACTCTTCTACGTACTGGTCTGGCCTTGAGACTACGAGTGGTGCCAACAGCAAAATTAAGCTAAAACAAATATGACAAACTATTTTTACTGTGTAGATTGTCGGTGCCGGCTCATATCAGTTTATCAGTGGTTAATTTGATTTAATCCGGTCTTTAAAAATGCGTGCGGTGCGCGGATCGTAAACTGTAGTATTACGCACGCGCGTTAACGTTTATAACGAAGAGAAACTACTGGGCGAATGACTTCATTTTCTGAATGCGACATCGAGCAGTGGCCTGGTTTTTTTTAAGCCGAGTGGGGTGGGGGTTATTTTGTTTATCGTGTACAACAATCACTACGAGAAGGCAATCTGATAACACGATTGCCTGTGTTCTTTTCTAAAGCATTGAATGTTCGTGCTCTTTACTTTTGGCTGCATATTTTTGAAATGCAAAAATCAAATCATGCCGGGTCCAACGAAATCCACAATCTGCTCTGGAAAGCCCCTTAGAAGACAGACCAGAGAAATTGTTTACAATGTTGCAACATATTTGCGAAATCAGGAGTTACATACATGTCGAGTCCACAAGCGCCGCCACGGGAGTATCTAAATGGATGATTACTCAAGTTTTAAAAGAATTGGATTGGATTGATTTGTTTTTCTTAAGTCCACTTTATGCACAGTAAGGCTAATCGGGACTGGACGTACAGTTTAAAGTTGGATCCAAACCACTATGTGCCTCCACCGGGAATCGAACCAGGGATCCCTTGATTAGAAGGCGACGACGCTACCACTGCCATCGGGGAGTTAAAGTTTTAAAAGAAGGAAAAGAGTCGTTGGCGAAAGCTGAAGTTCTGTACTCCGACAGGTAGAAAACAGCCTAGGAAAAAGCGAATACAAATTTCGTTCAAAATCATCAGACCATTCCGCTCCCTCCAGGTTGCAACACTGCGAACCAACGTCGCTGCGGAGAATGGAGAGGGGAAATGTGGTGTGAGCTGCGCAACAGCTATTTGCAGCGTCTTGTTTTTAAACTTGTCAAGTTATAGCATACACATTCTCTATTCAACGTTTAGACTCAGGGAATGTATTCCTACTGGATTTCTTTGTATGTATGTATGTATGCTCTTTGTATGTTCGTTGTTTTTCCTCTTTGTTGAACGAATGTGACGGAGGAAGCGATATTACCTGATTAATTTACAACCTACAAATCTCATCTCCTACGAATGAATTACTCTATAGACAAAAGTTAGAATCACGTCAGTATTTTGTTTCTAAATTGTCCGTTCCATATGTATCGTCAACAGTGACGCATTCTCCATGTTACCGCGTAAACCAACTTTTCTCGTGTCTTGTTTATACATTTAGTTGTAATATTTGGGAAATAGCTCATTATATATATTAAGCAAACTATTAAAACAAGCTTTTAAACACGAATTTAAGTAAATTATGTAAAGAACTTAGAGACTTGTTATTGTATACCACCGATCGTTCTCCATCGCACTCTTCTGACGATTGTACGCGGGGAAGGTGAGGGAGAGGAAGCGAGTGTCTATTTAAAATCACTCACCCTGCGTGGTAAATTCCACAGCTGGAAACAGCGTTTGCGGGAGAAAACTGCTTGTTCCTTTCTCTTTCTGTGCCGCGCTTGGCAATTTTCGGCGAAATTGGGAAATGTTGTAAAAAATATCAAAATCGCCGGAAAATTTGAAGATGACGGACTCATTTTCTGTTTTACTTGCATGCCTGCGTTGGTGTTTTATTTCTATTATATTAAATTCGTGAAGATAGTGTGTGTGTAATAAATATATACAATAAATAAAAATTGATGCTGTAAACTAAGTCGAATTTTCAGGATACGCCACTGATCGCAAATAAAATATCAAATACAATAATTTAGTCTCTTCGTGAACAGTCTTGGGTCACATATGGACGGGTTAAAGTTACAGTGGGTAAGTCACTTTTTGTTTTAGAAAAAAAAAGTCTGACTCACAGCACTTTGCTGATCAACACAACAGCTGTTTCCTTCATCACTAGACCTTAAACTGTCGTCTGTTGGCAGTTGAATGAATCTCTGACTTACTTCACGTTTTCTGTTAACAGATTGACTTATCTCGATCTGGTTTCTGTGTCTAAGTCTCTTTTTTTAAAAAGAGACTTACACCACTGTAACTTTAACCCGTCCACATATTAAGAGGCATTCTCAAGGGTAAAGGGTTGATAAAAGATAGAAAGAGAAACCCTTAAGAAGAACGTCGAATGCAAGGAAATTTATGAATACGTCACTAAATACTATACGTGTATTATCAAAGAATTGGATAAAATTCCTCGTGTCAATGAAAATTAACTTTGCTTTCCCAGGAATATATTGTGTATGGAGAATCCCAGACAGTCCCTCCCCTTCTCAAATTGCATTGATCTTAATTCGCTTCTAGGTTTAACGATTTACTTATTTCTATTTTTTGTTTTCAGAATTTCCTCAGTACATATGGAACCTATTATTTTTAAAATTTATGGAAGAAACTTTGGGACCTGTCCTTTATGAAGCTTTTAAGCATTTCTCCTGTATACACTGTTACATAATATTTAATTTGATTGCACTGTATATGTAAATAGAATAAATCCCCCATTACTGGACAGAGAAATATTATTTTCAGTTTATTGATGGATCTTTTGTATTGAAAACTGAGCATCTTCTAATATATCGCATATTGTGCTGCTATCTATCGAGGAAATTAGTCTCTTGTCCTCTGTGATAAGTAGGTTTTGTTTGTAAATTGTTTCTGACGTTTACATGGGCATGGGTGTTCTGTGTGACTGTCCCCTTGTCAATTTCATCATATCATCACTCATCCTCATCTTCGCGATTAGCCAAAAGAGGAAGAAAAGCGAAGTAAAATAAACCAAATAAATCACTCAATAACAATCTTTACTGCAAAATTAAAGCATATAAGTGCAACTTAGGCAGTGTTCTGGAAGTTGAGTCGTGATCGTAGCTCCAACCGTCCAACTTTAGAGAAACACGTTAACGTCCTTGCAATGAGGTGACCTTGGAGAGCAAGGGACGTGCAGACGAGCAAAGTATATTTAAAAAAAATCGTAACTTTCAAAGTTCTAATTGCGTTAATTGTTCTGCAGTCCTCTACTTTTGCAAAGGGAAACTTTGCATGTCTGAGAATTCCACCCCCACCCCTTTCTCCTCCTCTCCTGATTTAATAGGGAAGGGTGGCGTGACCTCCGAGGATGTAAGTGACGTCTGCGCTTTGAGATCTCGTCCAGTGAATAGCACGTCTTGTGTTGGAGTTGATGGCCCGCTCTCGACTGAGCCTCTGTCAGGGTCTTAAGTACTTGGTTACGTGAGAAACTCCAAAATATGTTTCCTTTTTATGGTTTTCCTGCATTCTTATCCCACTTATCCTTTAGAGCTGATTGGAAAAGAAAATAAGGAAATTTGTGACAACTTCGGTGCAGTTCTGGGCATGGTTCACGCAAAAATATACACGAACTACTTTTAACGTTTTCCCAGTAACGACAAATACTTTGTGGCTTTGTGGTCGGCTTTTAAGTAAAGCTAAGCATATCTATTGGTTAGATCGCTTATTTTCCAATATTTTGATTGTCAGGTGTTTTTCCTGTCTGGTAGAGTGGATGGATAACTTGAGTCGCAGCCATTAGCGAAGCCAGAAAAAAATATTGGGAGGACAGAAAATGGAGAGGGGGGGTAATTTTGTGGACCCATAAATAGCATACAAAAATTCATATTTAGAACAAATAACATGAATGAATAAGTTAAAATTTTGGGTGCGTCTGCACGTATACGAGGAAAACATCATCTTATCTAAAACCCTTACCATACAGTTGAAATGGAGGGTGTAAAGAGCCCCATAATACAGGATAAGAGTTCAAGGTTTTAAAGGGACCTGCACACGACAAACAGAACACACTAAAAAGGTACGGGTAGTCTAAAAACTTCCTCAAAAACAGTGTAAGGGGCCAGCTCTTCTAAGAAAACTAAAAATATTTCTTAAAATATTGCCATCATCCCACAACATGGATGATAAACAGTTGGAAAAATTAAAAAGTTTGTCTGAGGAAAGTAAAATCGGCACATTCAATAACAGGGTGGCTACTCACCGGGAATTCTATGAATTCCGGGAATTCTGTGTGAATTATTGGCTCCGGGAATTATGCTTGAATTCTGCTCGAATTTTTCTCCGTAGACGTGAAAAATTGCAACTTTTATTAATCCAAATCCTATTGAATTTATACATATTGATAAGTGCCCTGAGGGGAGATTTTCACAGTTGAGTTTTTATTTTTATCGAGGAAGGAAAATAATGTTGTGTGAAAAATAAAACAGAATTATCTCGAGCTGTTTACTTTGTTACTGTCCTTTGTAGAGCAATCTGACCGATGGAAGATTATTGCAAGATAAGATTTCTTGACGATGATTAGCTAGATTTGAGTTTGAAATTTAACAATTTTTCGCAGGTTAGAATATATACCATAACATTTGTGTGACTTGTGTTTGTAGATGTATGTATTTCGAGCCTCAGTATGTGAAATGGCAAATGAAAACTAAGGACCTCAAATTAAATGTTTTAAATATACCGTTTAATTAAATAAAAATTAGAATTTTTGGATACATTGGAATCACACAGACACTTCATATTGTTACTATATTTGTGTGTGCATATCAGTGGTGCAACCACAGTGTGGCAGGGGGACCTTGCCCCCCCACCTTGAATGGAAATCAATTCTAAGGAGGGCAAGGGGGCAAATATTGATGGCCAAGAGCACCTGCAGAGGACACAGAGGGGCAATTATCCCCCTCGATTTCAAAATTTATGCAAATAAAAATAGATTTCATAAAATTTTCTCGCTCGCTTCGCTCGCAATGCCTGCTTTTCTTAATCTCGTCAAGTTCAGAGCCGTAGCTAGCGAGCGGCGGAAGTCGACCCTGGCCGCCGAACAATCTAAATGATAAAAGTTGTAAAAGAGAGAATACCATGGCACCTCCTTAATTTATTTGCGCCCTATTAAATCAATATTATTTTCAGTTTGCAAAGAAATGGATTATAAATTTTCTTGTTTGCTTCACTCGCAATATGATTGTTTTCTGTAATGCATTGTAAATTACCAGAGAGAGAAATAAGACTTCTCTTAATGGATTTTGTCTTAAGTGCATGAACAATTGTTCGGAGGAAAAGGAGCGTGCACATTTGAGAGACAATTTATATATTTTTTGCTGTTGGTTTGTTATGAGATGGATGAATTGATTATGTAATGAATATAAATAATAGACCTATATGCTGTATATATATATATATATATATGTATGTATGTATTAATTAAACTTTGAATACGTACACACTTTAGTGTTGAAAATACAGTTTTTGTACTTGTTTTACATTATTAATAAATGTGAAATTGAACGTTTTTTTTAAAAAAAATGTTTAAAATCGTTTGTTCTAATACAAATGCTTTTAACCCGACATGTACCACCTTTTTGTGTAATTTACGAGGATGATAACGTCTACTACTACTACTACTAATGATAATAGTCATAATAATGCCATTATTATTATTATTATTATTATTATTATTATTATTATTATTATTATTATTGGTACGTTTATCCTGGTACTTGCCCCCCCCCCCGAAAAAAGTTCGTGGTTGCGCCTCTGGTGTATGGGTATTGAGAGACGGTAATACGCAAGGTTGAAATAGAGAAAACATCTGCTTGTGGCCTTGAATTTTTTGAAAATTTGCCTTGAAAACCGGGAATTATTTTTGAATGTTATCATGGTCCTAGAGTAGCCACCCTGAATAAGAATTGCCTCTCAAATATTTTATTTCACATGTTTATTGCTTGGGGCAGGGCTGTCCACCTCCTTACCGCCAACTCGGCCTACATCACAGAGAACCTAACGCAACGCTACAAGCAACTGCCTACAATTCCTGAGATTTTTCCAGCAGATATCTTCAAAGAATTTTAAATATGATTTTATTACGAAGGCAGGCTTTGAATCGCATTTACGAGGCTAAGAAACCAATGTTATACGAATGCATCAGCTGCATATATCGCTTTGTTTATTCAGAAAACAGCTGATAAACTGTTGGGTGGGCACACGTTCACAGACCAAATGTTGTAAAGAATGAAATTGCAATTGCAAAATGATGCCTTGCGATGTCCGCAGTGCTATAAAACGATCACAAAAATGTAGTCAATTTCAGCAACTTCTGTTTGATATCATTCATGCAGTTTTATTGCTGCTGCCATCTGGGGAGTTCAGATATCGAAGTTAGCGAGGCAGTATCGAAACGTTAGGATTTCCTTTGCTCCTGGTACAGAGGGAGTTTACGAGCACGTGTGCCAATGCTCTCTCCACTTGTGTGAGAAACAGCCTCCCTGGTTCCAAGTCGTCCGGCTGCGAACCGTTGCCAAAGAACTAAAAGAAGTGTGGGACAATCTCAAAACAGACCAAACCAATCGGAGGATCCGAATGAAAAGAAAATGCATCAAGTTTAATTTACACACTTCAAATTCATCAATTAATAATGCAATTGTTGGTTTCTTGGCTCGTTGTTGATCGGAACTCTGATTCGATGCATTCTCAATCCATCGATAGAAAATTGGGTATTAAGATGAATCACGAGAGGTTCTGAAATGCTTTTTGATACTTGAATCAAAATGTACTGCATTTTCTTGCATTTATGCGTTTCATTACATTTTTAGATCATATGACTGGTTTGCTTTTCATGCATTTTCTATTATTCTTCAATATCTATTAAGGTTATTCTTAATAATTTGTTGTTAAAGATCTGAAAAGGGTTTTTTCTCAAACAGCAAGTTGTAAATCAAATACCAAATATTTGCTGCATTCTAAAAAAGAAACATTATTCTACGCAACTGGATTGTCTAATTATGTCACAATAATTTAAAATACGAGTAACGTAGCTTTGTTTGGAAATAAATTTAATGCGATATAAATAATATTTGTACAAGCGAGATGCATTTCGACGTTTTGTTCAGGTTACACCTTCCATGCACTTTTGTGTTAATTAATGCGAAATCTGGATTTCAAACAAAGCAAAATTGAGATTCATAGTACAGTCAAGGAGGACACTTCTGGGTTGGAACAAAATAATTGACTTTCAATAAAATTGTTACAACCAAGAAGTGTCCATGACTGTATTAAGACGTTCCCTTATTTAAAACTGCAAACATTTGTCAAACGATGGCACTGAAATAAGATTTCCACATAAATTCATCGTGCAATTATTTAATTTTAAAGTGGAGAAATGACTGACTGGTATATATTTAAGAACAGTACGTTTATATTGCATATTTTTTTTTACATAAGTGTCTGTCATAATTTCACTCTCCCTCCTAAAGAAGTACTTCTTTAACATTAACAATATGTTCCCTTGAAGAGTAGGAAATAGTTGAAAACTGACTTTCTCTTGTTAACTGTCTTTTATGAGTCACCAAGTACTGTGCGAACCTAATATTCCGATAAGGATTTGCGACATTAATACTATATTCATTTACAAGCAATAAGGATCTCAGATATGATACGATGGCGTCGATATGCTTCTTATGAAGGAGGACCAGTTTATGCTGTTCCAAGTTCGATTTCCGGTAGGAGTCGCAAAAATTTCGGCTTTGACCCATCGTCGTGAGGACAATTGAGACGCTACTTGCAAAATAAAACAAGCGAACTCCGATCTCGAAAGACAGAAAACACCGGCGATGGAAATCGACGCGATGATCACGTGTCCCCCAATGAAAAAACCGCTCTGGCTGTTGCACAATGGAGTTTAGTTTTCCTTCGTCTCTTATGCTATTGTTTTCCTTCTGTTAGGTTCTGATGTACTTCTCTGATATCTTGTTTGAAATCTGTTTAGATTTTCAAAATCGGCACACAGCGTGACTCACAGGTGTATCAGAAACAAACGTTAGATTCTGGGAGCCCCGCCTCGTTGGTCTGGAGTGGGGTGTAAGGGATGACCCTTTCTTAAGACACCCAAATGCCAGCCTCTCTTGCACGTAGTACAACCTGAACTGCATTTGCAGGCTAACAAGGTTATGGCGTCTGGAACTACAAAAAGCGCATCTAAATATGACAAATAAGAATATATAGATTCCATAGACTTTGACATCAGACGGAACAAATGTTTGTCCTGGGTTCGATACCAGGTGGAGGCACCCGGTGGTTCGGATCCCACTTTAAACTGTAAGTCCAGTCCAGATTGGCCTATCTGTGCATAAGGTGGACTTAATATAATCTCAAACGCAAACAAATGTTTCATGGAATTAACCATTAATTCACTTCACTCCAATGTTCACCCCTCTGTCCTCTCTACTTGGAAGAACATTCACTACTACGCCGGTATGAAAATTATAACTTCTAACTAAATATCAAAGGGATATAAGACATTGATAATGTACGAGGGTCACTATTTATATTTTGAGCCTTGGCAACACTGATTGAAGTTAGGCGCGATTTGACGTTTGCACGGAATCGTCTGGCATTATTGACCATAACGTACTTCAAATGTTTTGTCAATAGCTTGATTTGTGTTGTTTATGTTGCCTTGGAGATTGCGCGACAACAATAAAATGGAATTAACTCGTGAACTCGACGTGGATTATCAAGACAAGAGTGCATCGATCAACTTACTTCCACATTTGGCGATGAAGCCCCATCCTTTGCCACTGTGAAACGCTGGTATAACGAATTTAATCTGGCCGCCATTCGCTCACCGACGAGATTCGCGAAGGTCGTCCAAAATCAGTTGTTGTTCAAGAAAACATTGATGCTGTGCAAAACCTAATACTGCAAGATCGTCATGTGACATACTGTGAGATTGAGGCAACCATAGGCATTAGTTCCACCATCATATATAAAATATTACATGATCATTTAGCTGTGAGAAAGGTATGGTCTCGTTGGATCCCACACAATTTGACAAAAACTCAAAAAGACGCTCGCGTCAATTGGTGCAAACAAATCCTCAATAAATACAATCCTGGTGCTTCGAAAGACGTATATAAGATTGTAACAGGTGACGAATCATGGATATATGCATATGAGCCGGAACGTAAACAGCAGTCGACTGTTTGGGTGTTTCAAGATGAACCCAATCCAACAAACGTTGTTCGCGCTCGAAGCACATCGAAACAAATGGTCGCCTGTTTTTTCGGGAAAACTGGTCATGTGGCAACTGTGCCTTTAGAGGAACGTAGAAAGGTCAACTCTGAATGATACACAACAATTTGTTTGCCAGAGGTCTTCGGTCAAATACGGAAAACAAACAAACGCCGTCGGATCATTCTTCATCAAGACAATGCCAGCTGTCACACATGTCGTCTAACAACCGACTTTATGAACAGTCAAAAAATCGAATCGATGGGTCATCCGCCGTACAGTCCTGATTTGGCACCCAATGACTTCTTCTTGTTCCCGAATGTCAAGAATAAATTGCGTGGACAACGATTTTCGTCGGCGGAAGACGCCGTTGATGTGTTCAAAAACCATATTATGGAGGTGTCTCAAGAAGATTGGAAAAACTGCTTTGACAAATGGTTCGAACGAATGCAAAAGTGTATTGACCATAAAGAAGAATACTTCGAAAAACAGTTTTCAATGCCAAATTCCTGTTTTTTCATTGTTAGGCTCAAAATATAAATAGTGACCCTCGTATTCGTGTTATTCGGGGGACCGGACGAAACTTGCGCATGTGCAGATTCATTTCTTCTTGAGGACCACTTCATCGAACATTTTTCCGAGGATTTTCGTGTAGAATATGTTTTGCATGTCACGAAAATATTTTTTCCTGTAACTCTTCGCCCTGGGGAAAAGCTCAAACCGAAAACCTGCTACATTTTATGGCCTACGAAGCAATTTCAAAAGGGGGACTTGAGCTTTTGCTTAGTTTTCACTGCTATATTTTACCTGTCGGAATTTTTTTTCTTGTCTTGTCTTGTTTAGTTCTATGGTGTATTGTTGCGAACAATGGACAATATAGCCAAAATTTCGGATGATTTTAGCTGTTGAAAATCGTCCATTAACAGTTTATTATTATCCAAGCTTATTACTATGTACTTTGAATACGATTTTCTTAGTATTCTGTTTTATATACACATTTTGGCCTTCCTTTAGCCTACTTTTTTTGGTTAATAATTTGCCTGAAGTACTTTTAACACATATTGTTATTTTTCCAAAACACTCAGAAAATTAATTACAATATTATTTACGAGATTCTGTCAATCGGAATTAACTGATTTTTCTTCTTTTACACTTGTTTATACTTGTTTTCCTTTGTAGCAACTAGTTTATGAACCGATAGGGAAAAGTTGGGACATGAATTAAAAGGAATGGACTGTCCCGACTAAATCGGGACGCCTGGTAGCCTTGCATCAATGGTTATAAAACTAAAATTACCAAATATTGCAGACTGCAGACATCAAGAGCGTGGTGCTGATCACATCTTCTCCACCCTGCTTCCACGGCATGTTACTTTACCCTATCTTACCTTGCTGAATGTGTATAAATAAACGTTTACGCCACAGCAAAAGACTCTCGATATGTCATCGTATATACTGAAAGTGTGGTAGAAGCAGCTTAAATTGGGAGTATTAAAGACACGCTCACTCACTACATACCAGAGAACAAGACGAGACTTGTCGAGGCAATACCGAGAGCGAGAAATGTTTGTAAGATTGAAACCAGACCCGATACTTCATGTCCGAGCGCGTACGTAGATTTTTTTTCGGAGGGGGCTGGAATTTAAAAATGGATATTACATAGCTGCGTTCTATAGGGGGAACAATACACAATAAAATGTTTCGTAATATCCATTTCTCACCTATGTTTTAAAGGTTGTTCAGAGACAGAAATGGTAACGGGGTTCATTTTAAGGGGGTTCGCATTTACCACTTTCGTCCCTCCTGAGTTCTACACTGCATTCGTTTGAAAATTTTGATTTTCTCAAAATTTCGGAGACTGCCGTAGCCCCACAAGCTCCCTCCTGCTATGGCAGTGTGTCCGAGAGTCTTATCTAGTTCGAGACTTCAGTAAAAGATTACGTCAAGGATATGAAAATTTCGTAAATCAAAACTATGACTATTCGACACCGAAGGAGATGAGTACATAGCAGTGGCGTGCTGTGACATTTATCCTTAGAAAGCAAATCCAGAGAAATTAACAAACTCAAAAATATTTAAGGTCTTTCTACCTTCCTAACTATGTTATTCTTCTGTAAGAAATCATAATTTTGCGTCTCTACTGTGCTCCAAAGCTTTTAACTATAATGTTTTGAAAATGCTTCGCTGATCTGGCTCAACCCTTGCGATGACATTGGCACAAAAAATCCCTGTACGTAGATATTTAACCGCACAGTTTGTAACACTACAGTAGCAACACCAGACCTCATTGTACTGATGGTTTGATTGCAGGCTCTGCCGATTGGGAGTAAAGGTATCATGCATAGAAGCTGATCTGTTACCGGATAGTTCATAGTCACCTAGTACCGTCTTGGTATCCTGCTTCTTCCGGGTCTGGAGTGTTGGAAGTACACAGATGTTTTGTTAAATGCCTACAAGATGGTGTTAAGGTTTACCATCTCGAATACGAACTAACTGGGAGGACTACAAGTTCATTCCATTGAGATGATAGATAATAATGGAACTCGTAATTAAAGTAAGAATAAAGTATCTTGCAACTGAAATGCTGAAGGCCAGCACTGTTGACCTTGCTGTACTGGAATGCAATGCATGCGCAGGTGGTAGAGCATATTCTTGAAGAGCAATGCCAGTCAGAATCATTTCAACTTCAACTTCATTGTAAAATATTTCAACTTCATTACAAAATAAAGTATACCTTTCCTCCCAGCAAAAGTCATGCACCTTTTCAAAGACTATATTGCCAGTCAGCAAGCAGCATTGGTTATCGAGAAGACGAAGCGATTGTTTTTTTTTTTCTATTTTACGTCACATTTCTACCGATCTAGAATAATCCGGACGATGGAATTAAGGAGAGGGGGAAAGAAACACAGAAGAATATAGTTTGACTTTTTCCAGTACTTTATCCTAACTACTAGACCAATGAGGCTAGAAAATATCCTTGAAACGTCTTGTGTTTACCCTGTTAGTATTATAATGTTTCGCCGCTTCCCATGCATGTGATATTAAGTGAAGAAATCGTGATAGAGGATCCAAACAGCATACTGACATTTATTATTCCATTTATTAGAGTATTAACGTAGTGATTTCACCTTTTCGTTTTGATCATATGCCTCGCAAACTTTGCGTAACATAATGGTGAATACATTTTTCATGCGCCGATTTCCCTGACTTATTTATGAGGTAGAAACCGTCCTTTGTTTTCGTTGTGTTAATCATTGAGTAGTCCAAATCAGTGCAATTTGTTTTTGCATTCGAAAGCTATACTACTGTATGCTTTAAATTTTAAACTTTAGTCCGGTGACCTGCTATTATTTTTACATTTCTTCTAGTTATTATAGAAGGGGTGTTCAAATATGAAGAAGATTAGTTTTCAGGAATGCAGATAGCAATGGATGTGTTCTAACTTGTCGATACTAGTTGAATCCCACTCCTTTACGTCAATCACTGTTGATGAAGAAGGGAGGTGCCATCTAGGATTGCGCAGAGCATAATCATCATATTTTTGGCGATGAAAATGTTATTCCGTCCTACAATTTTTACCAAGCTTAAAGTGCAGTTCGGGAATGAATTTTTATCGCAAGCAATGGTGTTTAGTTGAGCGAAAACGCTTCAAGAAGAGCGAGACCGTGTAGAGAACGAACTTCATACTCAGTGATCAAAAACGTTTTTGAAAGGTATGATGAACCTGGAGTTTGTCACTGATCCCATAACCATAGACATGCAGCATTATCCAACACACTTCACCAAAAGAGTGAAGGCAACAGTCTACTCCAAGTGAAGGAAACGACAGGATTTGTTTCTTCCATGACAACGCGTGTCCCCAAACCGAAGCTGCTTCATCCTCCATGTAGTCCCGACTTGACTCCTTCGAACCATAATTTCTTTGGACTACTGAAATATTTTTAGAATCAGAAATTCAAAACTAATGGCAACCAGAAATTTTCTTCGAAAGCGGTATTACCAAGAACACTGTCAAAAATAATATGATACTTGTTTTCATTGCAATGCTAATCAAGGTGTTCTAGACAAAGTATCCTTCATATTTGAAGTCTCTTTTGTTATAAATGAGGTTGACCTTTTACGATTCACTCTGGAAGTGGGAGCGCAATAACATGGGCCAGGAATTCTAACATGCCCAATAAAGGGTAAAGTACACTTATAATTTACCATAATTGAATCCCATTACCATTCATCCTCTGAGTAGTTAGAGCGCTGAATTCTACAACACAGAAGGAAAAATAAAAATGTATTTTATACGAGAAGAAGAAGATTTCGAAGACATGCATTTTACATTATGATACTTCCTCAGATATTTATATCACCCCCTCTAGATGGCAGGCTTGAGAATTTTATGGTCCCTAAAGAAGAAAAAGGCTGCATTCTCTCTTTTAGTTCCGTGTGAGAAATGTGTCAGTTTTTCATAAATACGTTTGTTTCTCCTGTTTGTTCATTTTTAGAGCAACTGTACAATTGAAATTAACGTTTATGCACCATGCAGTAATCTTAGAGGTTTAATATTCAAACTAAAAGTATTTTACAATTGAAATATTTCAAATTCAAGTAACATTGAATAAACATTTTGAATTGCTTGTTTTTAGTGTAAAGAGTCAAAAAAAGAAACAATACAAAATTATTTCTTACCAATCATTGTTCTTATCTTTCCTGCGTCGGTCAGTTTCCTTGCTTGACTTGCTTTCCTGTAATGATGATGATTCACTCGAAGGACAATTATCAGAGCTGACAGAGAAGGCAGCACTGTCAACTTCATCGTCTGCAATTTGCTCCAAAACCGTCTCTAACCACTCTTGCACTCTTTCCCACATGCCCTCGCGCTGGTCGCGGCATCCTAAAAGAGTTCTGATGTTGTCGAAAAATTGTCTGTCCTCACTCGACTCGTCCTCTTCTTCCATCTTTATCTTCATGAGAACAGTGATCAAACTAAGTATCGCATATTGTTTTTCGTTTTTATTATTGGATCATAAAAACTTACACTTTGTGTCACGCGCGCCTCGTGGAACATTTTACAACCGCGCATGCACATACGTTCATGTTGGCTTGCGCGCGCAGGTCGGAAATCTGGCCGAAAGTCCCAAAGTATTGCTCGGAGCCAAACTAAAATTGCGCACGTGGTTCCATCTAGCTACGTGCTGACGAAAGAGCAGCTGCCAAGAGTCTGTGTGTGTTCTTAAGCGAACTGTTGCGTCTTTCCACATCATTCACGCTCCACGCAAAAGGCCAAACTGAAGCTCTGGCGGGGTGTTGGGTTTCTCGAAGCACAAAACCACCTCGCCATGTCCATCAGGCGTGTTTCCTGTTTCAAAGGACAAGCACGAATATCGCAGCTCTCTGTCCGAGACCAATGCTCTCTCTAGAGGGCACTCCAATCAATTGAAACGCCCCAACTCACTCGCCGCACGAAAGAACGAACTCTCCCTCCAACTTCCTGCTCTTTCTCTCTCTCTCTCCTTTCTCCCTCTATCCGCCCTACCGCCCCCCCTTTTCTCAACTGCCTAGTATTGAGTCACGTAATCTTCCTTCATCACTTTTCTTTTTTCCCCTGTTGCTCAAACAGCACGGGATCAAGGGGAAACTAACTGCCCCTCCCCATAATTTACAGAGAAAATAAGATAAAGCAGTCACCAAACTGCTGCGTTTCTAGTAAGTTGTAACACGGTGCTATGAAAAATCACAGTATCTACTTCATTTTCAATATTTTGAGAACAATAGTTCACGTGTAAAAAACTTTTTCGCTCTTCTTAATAAAAGAATTGAATATCCAGGATTTTAAGCGCCTAAAATTCCTAAAACGGAGCTCATAAATTCCTAAATCTCTCTCTTTTTTAGCACCTAAAATTCCGTTCCCATAACTTATGACTAGAGCCCGGAAGTTTGGCAAAATGCCTCTTTTTATCTACTGCATATAATGATAAAATTTTTCCGCATATACGTTTCTTATGTTGTTTCGAATGTTTTGGAAGCCTTTTCATTTTGCCTATTTTGCCTATTTGGGACCCCACTGCCTATTTTTAATTATAATGCCTTTTTTTGCCTTTTTCAATGAAATTTGACATTTTTTTAAAAAAAATGTGTATATAAATTATTTTTCTCCCAAAAAACGTTGTTGGCATTTATTTTTCTTCCGTTTATTATGTGAATAATTTTCGCCTTATTTAAGTAATATTGAACTCACGCATGTTTCAACATTGCTGAAGGAAAAAAGTGTGAGAAAAAAGTATTTCATGCTGAGTCAGGATATTGCCTTTCAGTTAACATTTCTTGTGCATGATTGACTGCTGAAGTGGACAGGTTGATTTCGAACACAAAGAAAATATTTCTGAAATCTCCCTCTCGAACCCGAAAATTTCAGGAAGTTGCGATTGAGCTTAGTTTACCTCAGCAACCAGTCTTGACGAGATAGGGAACCTGGATATCAGCAGCTATATATTATGCTAACAACCTTGAAAAAATCAGTGAGGTGATCGATGCTCTTCCAGAAAATGAAGCGGCTTCAATTCGTGAAGTGAAAAAACTCCTGTGCTATTCAAGTTTACTTTTGCACATTATGGTGCATTGCCAGAGACAATTACAATTATAGCATCCATGAAAATCTTCGAGGAATCTATGCAGCAGATGATGGAAGTGCCAGGAGAAAAGGGGTGAGCTGTTGCGGAAAAGTGCTAACGGGTAGTGAGTGCAAATGAGGACTTGAAACAATTGAAAACAATTTGTGATATTCTAAAAGGTGAAAATGCTGTTACCAAAATGAGTCCAGCTACATTAGCTTGTTATATGTATGCTCCAATAACTTCTGTCGAAGTAGAAAGATCATTTTCTATTATGAAAAACATTCTCTCTGACAGACGACTATCAATGAATGTTTAGAACTTAAAAAGCACCTTGTAGTTATGTGCAATCAAGACGGAGAAAATTGAAATGATCTTCCCAATTTAGATTTTAACATTTTGCCAGAAATTATAGATAAAAGTAAGCGACTTCTAAATGTGCCTTTTTTCGGTTTATTTTGCCTTTTTTTCATTTTTAGTGCCTATTTACCACATTATAAATGCCTTTTTGCCTGCCTATTTTAACGAAAATAAATGCCTGAACTTCCGGGCTCTACTTATGACGCTAGAGAGAAAAGCACCGTTGCAATATTCTCGCCATGATCTAAATAACGCCTGATTGTAAGGCAGCCGGTTGTACAACAGATAAAGTGTGGTTGCATAGCACAAAGGAGAGATCGGTTAGTTCATTGAACTCTCCAGCCTAATTATTGCCTATTTTTGTGGGAGCAGGAAAAGGTTTATTATCCATTTTGCCTTGACTCATCTCACTCAACAGGTCGCTAGGTGCCGTGGCTTGCCGCGAGTTGATAGCTTCCTGGAGATGAGGCCTTGCTCGAGAAAAGGTTTATTATCCAAAGGAAAGATCGTAACAGTTTCCTTCATCGATTTCTAATGGTTTGTTAGTTTATGAACGAATCAGAGACCTGCACAATACCCCGAAAAACCAGTCTGCGAGGAGGCGCGCCTACAATAATATGCAACACGCACATCGAGCCCAGGTGTTCGACATCGCGCAAGCGAGCTTCACGTCACAGTTGTGCACAGGCAGCGATGCCTGCCAGGTTTTTCTATTACCCAGGTCTTAAGAAGACCCTTGAGACTCGATGTAGTTCTTGCAGGTAGACGCGAGCACTACTGTCAGTGTTGCCAACGGCCATTATATTTCACTACGCATGGAAATATTTGGATTTCTGCTAGGCGCAGGTGCCTTGAAGTTGTATAACCATTGGCCTAGCAAGGGGTGGGTGAAGTGGCCGACCATCCTGGGCCTCGCGCATGTAGGGGCCTCGCGTCCTATGAGGTTGATACGAAAAACGTAATAAATGGAAGTGAGAAGAATAGAAAAGGCTAATTTTTGTGGACAATAAAAACATGTTTTTATCTGGCTTTATATTCTAGTTTAACGTTATAATTTGAATGAATACGTCAAATCAGAGGCGGGCGGGAACTCTAAGCCTAACGGGGCCTGAAAAAGTCCAAAAAAATTCTCATTTATTATGTGAAACATTAACGCAAACATTGCTTGGACATTTTTATCCATTTATTATTTTCGTGAATAAAAAGCGCTTTGTCTTGGCTTTTCTTCTGTCTCGTGACCTTCCATAGCCTACCCGATTTTAATATATGTTAATGATAAAGAACCTCAAACTGCCACGGAGCAAAGTATGGGGCATTTAAATGCTTCCGGTGTTTTAAACTGAAGAAGGGTACGGATAATATTAGCAGTTCTTCCTTCGTTCCTACAACTTCAGATGCAGCTATTGCCCTCTGTAACAGCACGAAGATGATTTATCTTCCGAATTTCCTGATCAAGTTCTACGTTTCAGGAATGTGCTTAAATTTGAAATCAAGTGCTTTGGTAAAGTTTCTTCTCCTTGATAGCTCTACACTAGCTTCCAGTGTTCTGTATCCTGTACCGTCTTCTGTTTTATTCACCCAGCTGTTAAGAGGGCCGGGGAGGGGGATAAGTAAGTACGAATTTGTATTTTCTTCTTTTCAATACATAAATGTCAAAGAAAGATATGTTGTAATATGTGAAAATTCAGAGATAGAGCATCGATTTGTATAATTATTGTAGCCACAACCAGCCATTCTAAGTAGTTACATAAATTTCCTAGAAGAAACTGACTGTACTTAAGGGACTCAAATCTGTTTCTTGCGGATGTACTTTACGATTTTGTTACGCCACTGCATCAAATATTTAATATTACAAGAACATTAAGACGTAACAACAAAATGAGATTCACAATTATTATTATCATCTAAGTCCTAAAATTCAAAGTTAACTGGTACAATTAATGTGCAACAAAGTCAGAATTGCTAATTAAAAAAAGTCAAATTAACTGTATCAATTGATTACACCAAATATTTCACACTTATGGGGCAAATGATTATCGTTTTAAGATTTGTGGGGTAAATGACTTTCGTTTTAAGATTTGTTGATGTTGAAACCGATTGTGTCGAAGAGCTTGTAGGTAGATACTTTGAGCCCCTAGACAGGATTGTGTTTAGCGCACCCCCTTCCCCCCGCTCTATCAAGCACCGACATTTTATGTGCGTCCTTTGATATTTTCTACTTAAGCCATGGTTTGTGCATCCTACAAACTTTGAAATGAGGAAACAAAGAACGAGTCATTAAATAATATATAAGTTATCTATATTTAAAGATTCTTAGTTTGTATTTCTGATTTTTTTAAAAAAAGGTTAAGCATATTTAAGGTTATTTCAGTTGTCTTACTGCCTAAAGAACATCTTAAAAAACGTACTATCACTACTACTTTGGTTAATGAAAATTCCAGCAGCGTGTTACTGTAGCTCTGCCAAGTGTAAATTTCTCTGTCGCGTACTATTAAATATAATTTTCGTCAGAAATTAATTATTTTTATAGGCTATTATATAAATATGATAATTTGCTGACGTTTCCTTGATGACTGTGTATCGATTCACATTGATATTTCAAACTTAAAGAACGGATGGGGCCTTGCATTGTAATCTCGCCCAGGGCCTCGGGATATGTTGCTACGCCACTGTACCTAAGATTTTTATAACTTCTCAAATTAGTTTCATTATTTTATCAAACCAACTACCACATATTTTCCAAAATTGTTTCGAAGGTCTTGAAATAGGTTTATGTGTCTTGTTCATTTTATGTCACTTTTCTGGTCTTGAAATCGTAAATCTTCTCTCGGTTTCATTTTTACGTTGTTTGTTTGTTAAAATGTGTAAATAGCATTGTATGAAGATACAAGCTAACAATTATATTTTGCATCGTATTACTAGCAATGCGGTCTGTAGAACTAGATAACTAGCAACAACATGAGGGAACGACGATTTGTTGAAAGAGATGACAATATTCAAAAACCTTTTATAATGGAAATTCTGATTTCATGTTCCATTTTATGGACCATCGTGCCTTAGTGTTCAGGGGGGGGGGGGAGTCTTGAGCAACTAATTCGGATATTGAATTGGCAAAATCACACCAGAGAGAAAGTCTGTTTGATTGATTCATTCATTTATTTGGTCAATTTATGCACAACTAATAGGGACTGGACCTATAGTTTAAAGTTGGATCCGAACCACCATGTGCCTCCACCGGGTATTGAAGGCGACGACACCACTACTGCGCCATACGAGAACACACCAAAATAATGTTTAATGTAGAACAATCACCAGTCACACAAAGTTCCAAAATATTAACGATGGCACTTTTTGCGATACTTGATTCGTACTCCTTTACAGGTGTCAACAGTGGCGGCGATTAGGGGCGGGGCCGAGAGGGTGCAGTTTCCCCCCCCCCCACACACACACTTTTTGCCACTTATGCACCAAGCTAACCTCATGTACCAAAAAAATTAAGCTGTCCTTGTCGCCCTCCCCCCACTTTTGCACCTTGGCCCCCTAGTCTTGGAGCCCAATCCGCCACTGAGCGTGAGTGATACAAATGTTTTCTACCAAGGAATAAATGTCTGCAATTTCAAATTGATAAAAGTGATGAACATTTTAAGTGCTCCTTGACCAGTTTAGAATCTAAAAGTTGGCAACGGCGACTGCGTGACTCGTGTATCTGGAGACAGTGCAAAACCGGAATGAGCGTTCGTTGAAGATAAACGAGCTTCGTCTTGCAAGGCCTTCCAGTTACCCGTGGGCTTTCGATGCTTGGCGGGTCAAAACCCAGGTCTATAGTTTTATTCGCCCGCTCGCCAGCCAGGCGGGCCTAGTAAGCTATTCTGGCCGATGTGCAGCTCTCTGAAAGGAATATGATAATAACGATAGGTCTGTACCACAGACATTTTCCTTTATACGGAATCAGACCCTCCATACTGCCTAAATCTGTATTTTAATGTTATGAATTGACTTTATTTGTTTTATTTCTTTTGGTTATTTTAGGTCACTTTTGTATCTCTTCAGTTCATCGTGATAATGAGAATGAATGATGAATTGATAAATAGATGATGACAGACACACTGACATTTTATTTTCTCAATCAGCAATCCAACCTAGAATGCCTACATTCGTATTGCCGTGAGCTAACCACTCCGTCACGGAGGCCATCGATTCAATTTTTAGTTTAGATTATTATTATTACAAAAAAGTATTATGAGATATATATTGCAAATCTGAACACGATTTTTTTAGAAATAGTGACTAAGACGTTCGGTAGTGGAGACAACTATTGTACAGTCCCGGATAGTTCTGGGTTGTAATTATCTCATTAAATTTCAATGGGATAGTTCCAACCCACAAGTGTCCGTGACTGTACTACAATGTATTCCACATGTGCTCTGTCAGTCTATCTCAGTAAGTCTAGGGCTTGAGAGGTCTAAAAGACTAATCCCCCGTGTGATGTGATGTATCTTGATAATTCTATCGATTATATCAAGAAACTCGAGTGGAAGACGTATGAGATACAATCTTAATGCGATGAATATTATAGCAATCTTATGTCCGTACGAGTCGATGCTTCATGCATACAGACTATTCAGAAACCACAAATGTTATACAGATAAAATTTAATCTAGTTAGAGGTTAACACAACAGGAATAATCTCGATGGAATAGGTCGTTGCGTTTGCTCTTCCATCTTTTATCATTCAACCTTCATCGAAGTGATCATCCTAATCAGATTGATAAACGTCGGGCTCCGTGGCGGAATGGTCAGCGTAACGTTTTACGGAGCCAGAAGTCCTAGGTTCGGCCCTGAGTGTTTGTCCCATCTTCCATTTCGTCAGTGCATCATGCAACCTCGTCGTCTTTATTAATCCAGAACGTAGAAAAGCGAAGGATAATAGCTTATTAGTAGGGAAAGGGTTTTAAGGTGCAAAAGTATGGTCGGGAAATGGAAAAAAAAGTTCTGGAAATATTTTCAAAGAGGTGCAAAAAAAAAAAGTGCTGATAAAATCCCTTTATTCGATGCTCTTTTATTCTGCGCCTTCTGTATGTAATGCGCGGAACGCATAGGAGAACTGCGGTTCTGACGAATAGGTTTTGTTGAAGTTTGTATTTTCTCTCGCGGGTTTTGCTACATTATCTTGGCGACTATTTGGGGCTGCAATGGTATATCATACCATTTTATAGCTCTCGTTGTGCTCTACAAAATTACACTATAGGATTATATGTAGCTGCTCAAGAAGAGTAAAAATTATTTATTTTTCTGTTCAATTTTTTAACAAAACATGAAAGAAGGGGAAGGAAAAAAGTGCTGAAGCATCCAAGATGGGTATAAAAAGGGGATAAATGAGCTAATCTCACGAAAAGGTGCAACAATGTCTGTTCATTTTACTTGATTCCATCTCCTAAAATACATGTCTCAAACGATCGGTATGATAACAGCTATATTTTTGGAAAGGTGATGCACCTTAAAATCCGTTCCCTACTTACTAAAAAGAACGAAAAATAGATAAACAGCGTTAAATAACCTAATTAAAACAAAAGAATACTGACCACCCAATTCACTACTGAGCAAGTGAGAAAAATAGGGAATTTTTGAGGTTGACGTGTTGTGCGCAATGTTATACATGTAACGATACTTTTCTAATTCCTTTGCTTAATCGCGACGACGGGGATGAATGATGATTAGGGGAACAAAATCCCATCATTGGGAAGCAAAGATTGTGAATTGAACACTGAGCCATTTACTCTTTTTGTTTGTCTACTTTATGCACCACAAATAGGCTAAAGAGGACTGTACCTACAGTTTAAATTGGAATTCGAACCATGTGCCTCCACCGGGTATCGAACCCGGAACCCCTTCATTACAAGGCGACGACGATACCACTGCGCCATAGGGGAGGCCCCAACCACATACCGTGGATAACAACTTGGTATTGTACTATTGGACTAATGAAAAAAAAACATCGCGAAGTCATTCTCAGAAGGCTAATAGGTTTGTGTACTGTTTCTGACCAGTCAACGAATCTGACGGCCACGCGAGCACGTCCATCTAATCCTACGTCATTATCGACCGCCTTCCTTTTTCGACCACTTGCACGAAACACAAATCTTCCTTCCTGACAGCTTCCCCCGTCCGCCGCACCTCCCGAACAGCGCTGCTCTCGTGTCACACACTTTGCGTCGATTTCCGGACACAAGTGGATGTTTGGCGAACACTTATGCTTCCGATCGATTGGGCCAAGGATACTGCAGTCACGACAAGTGACTAATGATACCTTTAGCGTTATTTACTGCCAAAAAGTACTCTGTCTCGTTGGGAGGCGGAAAAGTACCATTTTTCGGAATAGTGGAATCATTTTCAAACAATACGTGGACGTGTCGCCCATTTTTAACTGTTCCCAACACTAAATGTGGATTTATTCTATTCACATTCTTCAGTAAAGAACTTAAAATATACTGAAATTATGTTAATCGTGCGTCAGTCACGGTCTCTCTCTTTGTGGTCCAATATATTTGGATTAATACATAGTTTAGGAAAAAAAATGACAAACGGGTATTACTTTCAGATCAGCCCTTGTATAATATACACTGGTTTCAATCCGGCGAGAGCAAAAGTTCGATTTCCTTGTTGTTTCCTCTATTTGAGCTTTGAACAAAATAACATGGCACCGAATCCTCTAGGATCAGTCTTAACTGTTAATGCACTCAGGACTATCAACTAAGCCCATTGAAAAAATCCATCCATCCTACATGTTTTATGTGTAGGTGTAGTAGTAGATCGTGGATATAATTCACACACACACACTCCATATACGCGTATATATAAGCGTACGGAAAGTGCAATCAGCTGTTTACCCTGTAATCTTATCTTTACGTTACCAAAATGTGTGGCGTTCTCCAACACATCATCGTCACCTTTATTCAGTACTAGCTGATTGCCCGTTGTTGCCCGGGTATTTATTTATCTTAATGCTCTATTAGACAGGAATATAATGAATTCTAACTATAGTGTAAAATGAACTTGGAGTTGAGCGGCATTGGGAGTGTCCCTATTCATCTCAGCGGCCCCGAAAACTATGGATTACACACTAATGTCGGTCGTTTCCGATTATTTTTACGTCACCCCCTTCCTACTCCCACTCCTAGGGGTGCCAGGGGTGTCTTACCCGCACAGTATTTCTTTCCAGATTGCAAGTAATACGCGTACCAAGTTTGGTTGAAATCGCTCCAGGTGTTCGAGAGTTATGCCGGAACAAACACACACACACACACATACATCCATTTTTATATATTAGATAGATCAAGTGTTTCTATCATCATGAAGAGAAACCCGTCCACAGCCAAAATTTACGTAATATTTAACTGTTGAATTTTTTGACAACGAAGCAGGGGAGGGGGGGGGGAGTTATGTTGCAGCACAGGGACACTCGAGAACAAGCGAAGGAGAAGCGAGAGGAGAAAACAAATGATTTGTTCACTTTAGTATGAAAGTTTGTCGGTTTTTTTCTTCTTCTTCGTTTATCTGTAAATCACAATTACTAACTACGCAATTTAGTTATACATATCAAGAAGATATCTACCTGATTATGTATAGATATTTTATGTATTTCATTTATGGTAATTGCAAAATTAATTAATCCATTATTAGTAGCAGCTGTAAACCTGTGCAGCGTGGTTGCATACACTGAGAAAAACAATTCCTTTTTCGAGTGTTAATGGCGTCGAAACCAGGACTCAAACCGAAAAACATTGATAAGAAAAGTTGTTTGCCTTGAAAGTTTATGCGGCGACACCTATGCTATGCATTTCGAGATTCGAGGCGGCTGTTTAAAAATCGTGAATAGCCGGAAAAAGAGACAGATCCCACTTACACCAGTACCATAACTAGTTCATTTTTAGGGGTCCGTGTTAATCGATTTTTACAAATGAAAAATTCCAATGTCCCAGGAGAATTTTAGAAGGGGGTAGGCTGTAAATCAGGGAGGGGTCCTAGTTTCTATGCTCGATACCGTCTTTTAACCAGATCGAACGGATCTGAACCGAGATTCGTACGAACGAATTCGAAACATGGATATTGGACTACCGTTTGGCCACAGGGTTTGCCAAAGTCCATTTTATGCTCAAATAAGCTAATCGGGACTGAACCTAGTTCAATCCGAACCACCGTGCAATGTGCCTTTTCCGGCGATCTAATCCGGGACCCATTGATTACAAGGCGACAGCGATCCGTTACGTCATCGCTGGTCTAGACCCATACAGAGTCAACAGTAAACTTGGTGTTTGACATTGCAGAATTGAGTCAATCCGTAATCAAAGAACGTAGAAACGACCAACGATCACGAAATCTATATGGAATGGGCAGGGAGGGAGCGATTTGGTCCCTTCCTATAGAGAAGGGGGGAATCGATAATAAGTTCTAATCAAATCGACGACAGGCGGTGCTAGTCGCTCAAGCGTTTCCCCTTCAGTCCCCCGTAAGTCATCCTCTAGAGTTGAATGGGTGTCCAGGAAATCATCTCTCCCCTCGTGTACTCAAGACACGTGCTGAGCAGAAGGGGGGAATGACACGCGATCGATCTGTGGGGCCACTTACAACGATTACATCAACGCCTAGGCTCAGAAATTATTTTCTTCTCGCTTTGGCTTTGAAACTTGAGGATTTTCACTTAAATTCGTAAGCAAGGTCGAACACAAGAAGACTACAAAAAGAATGGAAGTACGTATTGAACTTCAAAGTTATTAAAGAAGACAGATGTCAAAAGGGTACTAATGATTAATACTAAAGATTCAAACAGAATTTTAAATGTATAGTCCTGTTAAAATAAAGTAGCATAGTCTTTAAATCAACAGATTACAGAAATGCAATCAAAGTAAAAAATAGGCTCTTAAAAAGTACCAAAACAAGGGAAACTATAAGTTTGGAATATTAAAGTGTCATTTTTTTATGTTCGGAAATTGAGGACTAAAGTGGTATACGTTGTAAGTGCCAAAAGCGAAAAGTGTTGGGAAATCGCATCGTTCCGCACATCAGCCCGTAAGAACGTGCACACTAGTGACCTCTTTACACACCTTTTGAACTACTTAGAGAGCCACCAGCCACATTTCACGTTTAGCACATTATAAAGCATGGCACATTTCACAGTTTAACGTGGAAAACAGTGTTTGAATTCTTGTGGCACTTAAAGCATTTACCAATTTTAGTCTTCAATTTCTGATCAATTTCAAAACAATGATGCCTGGCAGGCGCAGATCCACAGGGAGGTCGATAAGAGCTATCTATCACTCCTCCCAACTGCCAGGCTTTTGGATGTATTATTATGACTAATGTCCCGTGGCTGGGTGTCATGCTTTGGGCTCCAGCTAGGGCACGCGCAGGTTCGAGTCTCCTGGAGGAAGCGTAACAACTTTTCTCCCGAAATTTCAGCCGGTGTATGGGACCGGTGGTCACCCACCATCTTGAGGAAATTGGGGAGCTACGAATTAGTAGCGTAACCCGGTCATGAAAACCTACGACAACTGGGGATTCATCGTGCTGACCACACGTTACCCCGTAACTGGTCTACTACTGGTCTACTACTTGGGCGAATGAGTGAGTAGAATCAGGTGGGAGTGAGGCCAGGTCCTCAATGGGCTGTTGCACCATGGGTTATTATGACTAATATTCTTGAGGACTCGAATGTTCTGTCCTTTGTCAGCAAGATTAACAGACCCGAGAATATTGTTTTAAAGTTTCCTTAAGTACACTTTTTGCTCAAGATGGACTCATCGGAACTGCACATAGTTTAAACTTGGATCGAACCCGAGACCCTTTGAGAGAATATGTTTTTGTTTTCTTTGTTTACTCACTTTATTCCTCATATCTGATCGACCAGTTTACCTTGCCAAATGGGGGAAATTATGATGGCAATATAAAACATTAACTATCTATTCCAGCCCTGCACCACTTTTTCTGCAAAACAATAATCTCTAGGACATGGAAGTCAGCTTGATTCCTGTTTACAATACATTGTTTACATAAAAAAGTGCAAGTGAAGGTTAGAAATGAATCTTGGTGAGGCGAAGTACACTACTGAATTTCGCTCCTCTCAACTGTAACTTCTGTATCTGCTACTGATACTTGGTCAGTACTAAATGTATTCAAACAGACAAAAAATGGAGGAATATTGCAATACAATGGGTATAAAAGTGATGGAAAGAGAAAATATTTGGTGGTGGGGGAGAGATCAGATCGTTTTATTTAAATCGCAATTGGGTTGATTCAATGAAAGCAGGTACCTGCCTTCCTGCCCCTTCCAGCATAGTCATTGTGTGTGTCACGATTGCCCTTGTGGAATTGTGTCTGGCAACAACATTAAGGTTAAACCTTACTAAATAAATCTATAAGGTGGAACTTGTCCAAATGGGACAGTCTGAAATAATCAACGAGAACACTATTACGTAATGTCACATACAGGTACATGATCTTTTGGAGAATAGTAGTAGTATTAATTTTACCATTTTCCTGCAATTAGTTTGCATGTATGTCCTAAGTAATGTTGAATTATCCTTGGAAAGGTGTAATTGGAAAATGGTCTCCAGAACAGTCATTTTGAGAAGTGAGGTCCTCCAGCATTCACAACATAAAAATTATCGAGACACAAAAATGACCAATGAGTAGGGACCTTTTTTGTAAAAGTGGTCTTATTTCCCTTTTTCAAAATTAGTGTTTTTATTTAGCACCTTTTCTGTCAAATACACATAAAATTAAACCTTCATTGTGCTTTTAAATTTGTTTTCTAATTTGTAAGTCACATGGCCCACCCTTGTTCATTGTGTCAAACGTTCGAAACTATTTTCCTCGCACAATGAATACCAACGTAATGACTCCCATGTGACAGTAGGTGCGCACTCGATCTTCATCAGAACCTTCACTGGTCGATCATGTTGATAAAAATCGTGGGAATAGCCACTTGCACAGGGTTTCATGTAACTGTCGGAATTATTCCATGTATAACACACACCATGGCTTCTTTTGGGATAAACTTTTGGAAAATATGCACATTACACATGCGTAAACAACACACAGCATATAAACAACACACAGCATATTTTTTATGCTTAAAACAGAATGTTGAGTTTTTGCAGAATTTTTAGTTTTTTTAAGCACGAATTCACGAAAAAGGCTATGTTATGCCAAATTTGTATTTTTTTGTGATTTCGATTGCATATTTTTTGGTGCGAGCATTTGCAAAAAATTAAGATTTCTACCAATGTATATTCTTGTTAGCAGTTCAACTTGTACTCACCCATAGCTAACGGTTTCTCTCTTCCACCAATGAGCCTTGCCAAGCACCTTCTTTCGCCTTATCTCTTCAAGAACAGCTGTTGTGCTGCCAACTCTGTCTTCTATTGGGACTTCTCTCGGAGGTGGAGGTTTCACCCTCCTCTTCCGTTCCTTCTTCTTGCCAGGTTGCTTCCCTTTCTTTGCTACTGCCATATTCAACACATGTACCTATTCACAGATTGAAATTTGCTGATATGGTAACTTTACGTATTTCATGAAATGAACGTCACTATCAAATTTTGAGGAACTGATAATTTACGGCTTCAACTGGGAACAAAACTCCAAATTGACATTAAATTTTAAGGTGCCATTGTTTTCCAAAAAGTAAACTGAAATTTCATGGTTCTTACACCACTTAGGAAAAAAATATTTGTTTTGCATAGATACGTGGGCAACAATTATGTTTCTAAGTTAGATAATTGTTATGAATTAATAATGTACATGGTTTTGGGAGTGATGCTACCAAGAAGTTACTTGCAACTAGTACTGTCGTCACTGTGCAAGTTGATCGTTTATTCTTGGCTACATGAGATCTGTCGAGTGTTAATGTGATGAGGTTGTGGATCTTTTCTCTTCATCTTTTTTAATTGAAAATTTGTATTTCCATGACTGCCTAGATCTAAAACAGATACGTGCATGTCTCCACAAGCAATTTTTGAACTCATGTCGTTTTAGAACTGAAAAGTACCGATTGCCTCCATGTATTTAGTTCTACTTTGATAAACTAACGTTATATTATTGTAACATTAAATGTAACAAGTCACAACACATACATACTACTAATTTTGCAGAGAGAAAGATATGTCGACCTGACTCCAAACAGAGATCTTCGAAGTGAATAGATATGTTAAAAATTCAAATTCTTCATTTTTATAGTTACGTTCCTCTGGTTCTCACACAACGATATAATGTATGTGCTGCGAGTATATGCAGTGGAATTTCAACATCTTTTATGGTTTATTCGACTTATTTTTTTCTTGTGCTGCAGTTCACAGCTTATAGAAATTAGCCCCTAGCAATGGGCATCTGAAGATTTTTTTTTAAAGGAGTAAAAATTTCAAAATATATCCTACGGTGGGATATACTGAAAAATCGTACAACATATTTACACGCCATCATAAAATAGAAATGCTTTCAGAGAAGTAGAGAATAAAACAGACAGAGGGATAGAAAGAAATAAAAGAGGCAAGAGAGAGAGAGAGAAGGTCGATGAGAAAAGGTAGTAAAAGACATAAGAGAGGGACAATAAGCACGAAGCAAATTCCAAGAATGATAAAGATAGGTAAAATCTAGTGAAAGTAATAAAAACAGAAAAAGAAAAATGGTTTTGACTGATTGATTTACTTGATTTTACTTTGCTTTTTGTGCCACTTTTGGCTAAAGATGGGAATGAGTGATGATATGGTGATATTGATGAATGGACACTCACAAACATCCATGCCCAGGCTGGGATTCATGGCATTGTAGCTTGATGTGCTAACCACTCCACCATGGGGGCCAGCATAGAGAGGGAAAAGAAATATAAATAAAGGTATGGTGCTAGTAATGAGTGGGCAATTTTCCATATTCCAGGAGGAACTAACTTATGCAGCATTTTTCTTGTTAGGAGCTGGAACTACAAAAGTGGATGGGGGAGGAGTAGGAAACGCAATAAAATATTTCGTAATTACAATTTTAAAACTTTAAAACTTTGTAAAATAGTTTTTGATTTTCTCGGCTGTTCTCTTCCATACTTTCCCCAAATTTTCTCCACGAGTTCTTTTTAGCCTCTAACACTTTTTTTTTAACTATATCCCTTTGCCTCCTATACTCTTCGAAGCTTTCTAAATCATTAACTGATAGGTACTTTTTCCACAGTATTTTCTTGTGCGTGACTTCTTCTTTCAGCTCATCTGTCCACCATGCCGTTCTTTTCATTTTGTTTCCAATGAATGTTGTCCCGCAGCTTTCCTCTGCAGACTGTAGCAAAATCTTCTTAAATTCATCCCACAACTTATCTACATCTCTTTCTTCCTTTTCATGTTTCTCTTGTATCTTTGCTTCTATTAGTTGCTGATATTTTTCTTTAACTTTTGTATCTTTTAATTTGTATGCCTTTATTCTTATTTTGTTTTGTTTTTCTTATATTCTTTTCCCTTTAGTTTTTAGCACTCTACTTCTTTGTACTACTCTTTCCATTATTAATAGTTTATGGTCGCTCCCAATTTCCGCTCCTCTTTTGACTCTGGCATCTCTTATCTTTCTCATCGTATTTCTCTCTACTATGAAATAGTCAATTATAGATTTTTCCCTTCTTGTTGGTTCTTCCCTAGTGTATTTATGGATTTCTTTATGTGGGAATTTAGTATTTACCACTACCATGTCATTTGTTACACATAATTCTAAGATTCGTGTACCATTATCATTTAATGTCTCTTCTCCATGTTGTCTTATTACCTGTCTCCATTCTTCTGTAGTGTTTCCTACTCCTCCATTTAGATCTCCTACTATAATTACTTCTTCCTTTCTTTCATCTGATTTTCTGTAGTGAATCATAGAACATGTTTTTATTCTCTACTGTATCATCTTCATTTGGACCATAAACTATTATCATTGCTATATTTTCTTCTTCTTCTTTTATGTTAACAATCATTATTCTCTCACTTATGAATTCCCAATCAATTATATTGTTTTTCTTTTCTTCGTGGATCAGAAGTGCCACCCCTCCTCTAGCTCTTTCCATTCTCGGTACTCTACTATATATCAGTACATATCCGTCATCTAACTCAATTTCTCCATTTCCTTTTTTCTTGGTTTCTGTTAGGGCTAAATATTTTAGTTTGGTGTTCTTCATTTCTTTTACTATTTCAACTTCTTTTCCATTAAGGCCTCTGATGTTCCAAGTTCCAAAAGTCGTATACCTTAGTCCTCGCCAATTGTCTTTCCTGTAGATCCGTCCGGCCAACTCTCTGTCTTTTCTTTTAATCATCTTTATTTAAGAAGTGTAGGTGATTGGCCTGCAGCTTCCTAGCATAGTGAAGGGGCTGCCTTCTTATTGCTGCTATGCCAGCAATGGGGTTTGGATGTTTCTCCCCTTTTCTTTTGTGGGCTCTATGCTCCAACCTCCACTTCCTTGGAGGACCTGGGATTTTCTGATAGGGGTTTACTCAACTTAGAAGGATCGGCTTCTCTATGCCTAAGAGTTCCTTCCACCCTTTGGTTTTCTGTTGGGGTGACCTTCCCCTAGCCTTTGGAAAAAAACCCTCCTCCCTGCACGGCAGCAGGGGCAGTGCTTATTTAATGGTGGCACTTTCTCGCCATGTCGTAGTGCTTTCCTGGGATTTTATGAGGATGATCTTGCCATAATCCTTCCTCCCCAGACCTCAACAGCACTACCGCCTCGGTCCGGGACTGCTTATTTGGTATTTCCTTATTCGCAGCTAACCACCATATCTGATGGTCGTTCGCTATCCGCCACCTGCGACCCGCCCAGTAGCTGAGGCTCGCCCTTATAAAGACCATGAGAAAAGATAAAGAAAGCCCATTAAAATACATAAAAGGAAAAGATGGTAAACTAAGAACAAAACCAGAAGAAATCATGCAAAGATGGAAGGAATACTTCGAAGAATTGCTGAAGGATGAAACACAAACTGCCAAAGCAGATATGGGAAGCACGTCCACACGGAACAAGACCAAAAGGAAGACCAAGAAAGACATGGAATATGAGTGTCAAAGAGATTTTGGAGAAACGAAGCATAAAATGGAAAGAGGCACAGGAAAAGGCGATGAACAGAAACGTCTGGAGAGCTCTCTGCAACCCCTCGACACCGGCAGGTAGAAGAGGACGCGACTAAGTAAGTAATTACAATTTTAACCTTAGTTTTAAAAGTGGTTGAAAGGTAAAAATGGTAGTCTTGGTTCATTGTAAGGGGAATTCGCATTTACTACTTTGGTTTTTCCCAGAATTCTTTAATGCTTTCATTTGAAAATTTTGATTTCTCAGAATTTTGGAGGGGACTGTAGTCCCATCAGCTATCACCCTCTATATGCTAGTGCTTAATCTAATAATCACCTTCCAGCAACAGTTACTAAATACTTCCAACTTAAACATACATTGTAATGATCCTTTTAAAATATAGCACATCTGCACAGTAGCTAAAATTTCTTTCTAGTACACAGGAGGGGATAATTCATTAAAAAAACAAAACTTAATATACATCCTTTACTTACAGGTAATTTATGTGCACCACAAATACACATAATCTACAAGATAATACACTCTCAAATTGCAGCCCTTACATACATCATCATGACACCATTCATAAAATAAGCGAAAGTTACACACTCACACAATCACAATTTCTTTTGGGGATTAAAGGGAGGGAAAAGAATGGAGGGTCGAAAGTTACAATTGCATTAAACCCACCATTTTCTTTGTTATTTTGTTTTTTACAAACAGGATCATGGTAAATGCAAGTGTAATTGCTTACAAGGTATCACATTCTTAGTAAGAACATATTCTCATTATTTGTACTTACAATGCATTTAGAATGAATAGCTACATCTACACATCTATCTCTTTTTTCTTCTTAAGTATGGAAGTACAATGCAGTGGCTCAGGAACCACACAGCACACAACTGACGCTCACATATCCAAGCAAAGGTAGCATCACCAAAAATAGTTTTCCGTCTGAGGTGCCCTCATGACACCCACACCACCACCCAGCCTTCGGTAATTCATTGCACCACAAAGCCTCCACTGGTTCTGGTCTGGATCATAGACTTCAATTGTTTTAAGGTACGCTGTACCATCAAATCCACCTACTGCATACAGCTGGCCATTCACAACAGCTAGACCAACCTAAAAACAAAACAAGAAGAGTTGAAGCATAAGAGTACCACAAATATACCTGTGATTTATTGGGGACATATCATGCAGCAATGAGTTATAGATTTACATGAATCACCTAATATGGGTATATCCTAGGTTCAATATCCAGTGGAGGTCCATTGTTAGATCCCATTTTAAACTGTCAACCAGTTGCAAATTTTCAATATTTACAGAATTTATAAGGTAGATCAAATGTCCATTATTTTTCAACTACTATGCATAAAAACTGTGTTTAGCATATCATTTTCTCCACTTACACAACAACCAATATGATGATGAAGCGATATTCTGATATTCCAAACGGTGTGTATTGTTAACCCCAAACCAAAATGCTGAACTGCTTTTCCCCAAGACTAGTTTCAGAAGTGAAGCAAATCAAGGAGCTGCAAGTTTTAGTTCATCTGGGACAGAGAAGAAACTGACAGTATGAATTATAGTTCGACACCAGATTATGTAACCAATATCAGTTTCCTGCCCAGAACTAGAACTGATATTTGGTGAAGAGATTTCGGTTCAATGCAAACTAGAAATTGAACTAGAAACTCACTTCAGTCACGAACCCTGCTTCTAAGACATAGGTAAACTCCAATATGGCATTCTCTTTTTATCCTAATTGAGAAAAGTGGTTAAAAAAAGGTGAATGAAAGAAAGAAAGCATTGTTCTTACCCCACTCCTCCTTGATGTCATCGCAACAATCGGACTCCAAGAATTGGAATGTGGATTGTATCTCTCAGCACTTGAAAGTTCCATACAATCATCTCGACCACCAACTGCATATATTAAATTGTTGAATACTGAGCACCCTAAGTGTTTTCGGCGGGTAGACATTGGAGAAACAGGAGACCATTTGTTCTGTCTTGGATCATATCGTTCCACTGAAAACAGGAACGAACCATCTTAGAAAAATTTATACTACAACATTATCACATCATTATCATTCACTGATATTGATTCACATTACTAGATGGAGAGAAAAGATTAATGCTGGCTTTCCTAAACCTGCAGGTTCACTGCCATACCAACACAATTCTTCCATATGCCCCTGTCCTGAACAAGACAAATTAAATTGTGGACATCTTTGCCAAGTTTCTTCAGGTCATTCTCAACATTGTTTTCTATGTCTTGGACTTCTTACATTATTCTCTCCAGTATGTTTGCCAACATGACAGAAAATATACCCCAAAATTCCACTATTCATACTTAGAACCCCCCGCATGGACATGGAATCCTACAAATATTTCCTATTTATCACATAATTCCATCTATGCAGGGTTTCAAGAATAAATAGTGGGGTTTTGCGATATTGCTGTGAAGGACACAGTACATGCAATGTTCTGTAAGTGGTTGTAGCCAGTTATCTTTTCCTCAAGGTTATACAAACAGCGAATGAATGAAGAATCGCTGAATACCAGAATTACGCCAACACTTGCTTAAAAGTACATACTTGCTCAGTAGGCAGACTGGAACAATAGTGGTGTGTTGTACATTGTATAAGTGGTCTGCAATAGATAGCATACCAGAGAGATACATGCATCTCCAATTTCAAACTATCCTTCAATAAGATGGAACACTGCCTCATTTTCCTTGTACAAGATATATTTGGCTTCAGAAGGGCAAATTGGACAAAATGGGTCCATCCCTTTGTTCTTGTCATGTCATTTTTTTTAAAATCTTGTCCACTAAGGGCAATTGTACCACAGGTTCTTGCTCAAAACTAAATATTTTATGCGACTCCTGTAAAAACTAACAAAAAAAATTAATTATCTGTATGATTTACTGAAAGCAATAGAAATACTTCCAAAGCACAGCAAATAACACTTTTTTCGCAATAATCACACAAAATGCCATCATTTATTCTCCAAAATCTTATATTTTAAATGAAATTCTGGCTTATATTTACATTTTCATTAAGCAGAATTACTATGTAACATGCATTGCTTACCTGTATTTAGGGGACACTGCCCATCAGATCCACCAATCGCATACAGGTAACCACCCAGCACTGCTACTGCTACTCCTAATCGGCGAGTAGTCATTGGAGCTACTTTTGTCCATTTATTCTCTTTCGGATCGTACCTAAGAAAAGACAGAAACACAGAGGCCACAATTAATAAATTTTGCAGTGCAAGATAAAGCATTCTTCAGACATAAGTACATTTTAACGAAATTAAACACAAAAATAAATCTAACCCAGGCAGATTTAGTTGTCAACAATATCATGCAATAGCTATTGAAACTAATAAGTCTGAAAATTGTACCAACCATTTATAGAATAGTATGAAAAAGGGCAAATATTTCATCAAGCAAGACAAAGCATTAAGTACCAAGAACTCCATAGAAAGAGTTAATAAAATAAGTGTGACTCCATTACAATCTGTGCCTACCTTTCGACATGATTCAAACATTGAACGCCATCTTGGCCTCCTACAGCATATAAAAAACCATCCAGAACAGCAACACCCACACTTGTTCGACATGATGTTGTGGGTGCGACATCACATGACCATTGATTTGTCTGAGGATCATACCTGAAAGAAATATAAATAAAACAGATTTTTTTATCAAGTCATATATTCTTTAAAAATATTATTTTTCTCAATTCCATTAAATTCTGAAACAATGCTATAAAGTCACAGAAGTTAATGTACAGCTACAAAGCACGGAGATAGAAACATAAATAATATATTTGAAGTGAAGGAAAGTAGATACTTTCTAGATTTCAGTTACACAGAGAGGAGGCCTATTTTCTCTATTTACTTTGTCACTTATCTGCCACTTGTCACTAACAAACACAGAATATTAACCCAACACAGAATTATACTGTTGTTGATTTAGTGCTTTACGTCCACTTTATGCACAATAAGGCTAATCGGGACTGGGCCTACAGTTTAAAGTGGGATCCAAACCACTACGTGCTTCCACCGGGTATCGAACCTGGGACCCCTTGATTGCAAGGGAGAATTATACTGGTTGTGGATTTGGGTACCAGGGCTTAATTAACAGAAGAAGGAGGTTTGTGTTCTAAATGATATACAAGGTGATCCTGAAGTCCCATTCCATATGATTTACTTGTTAACTGTGCACCTTGTCATCTGCAACGACTTGATGTCAACTTCCCTGAACCATTAAACAACAATGCAATACAGTGTAGTGGTACCCCACACAAGTCTCCATGAACATCTTGCTCTGGGGTTGAATCAAACAAATGGTATATGTAGTGAAGATGGCCACCCTTTACAATGCAATGAACATTAAGTAGCATTTGCTAGCATAAAGCAGCATTCATAATATGGGAATGAGAGACGAGGTGATAGATAATTCAGGTACTCACATTTTCCGCGAAGCTGTTTTACATGTAGGTAATTTTCTATTAATTTCGGTAACCACTGCCACCATCCTTGTTCGAATTCCAATGAGGATAGTGGCAGTGGCTACCAAAATTAATAGAAAATTACCTAAAACAGCTTCGTGAAAAACGTGAGTACCTGAATTATAAAGCAGCACATATAAGATATCTAAAATAAACTCCACATTTATGTATTGCCTTTGAATTTTAAACTTTTAACTTCTAGGCTGGTGTCAAACTGTATATTGGTGTATAAAGGAAGCTTACAATGAAACAAAAGAACATCTTAACATTCATAAACCGCTGCACATTGAAGGCTAACAAATATATTTGGAATGTGAAAGATTTATAGACTATCCAATACAGAATATTTCCATTTAGTTCTATACCCACCTCTCGATGCTGTTTAGATATGATTGTCCGTCATGACCTCCGACAGCATATAGCAAATCGTTGAGCACAGCCACCCCTACTCCACATCGACGTTTACTCATAGGGGCAACCATCTTCCAGTCCCCTGTCTGAGGGTCGAAACGCTCCACAGAGGCAATAGCATCCCCACTGCACCAGCCGCCAACTTAATAATGAGAATCAATATTAGAACTCTTCAGAGTACATAAGGAAAAAATGTTCCAATGTTTTGTAAATGTAATCTGTAAAGTTACATTAACTTTGTACAAATAGGTTTCTGCAGATGACTTTGAATAGAAGCAAATCTCATAGTTTAAGGTCTCCACCAAATAAATACATTTGGTATTTCCTAACAGGAATAAGCTTTTCTCATATAACTTCCGTTTGTAACATACGCAATTTGGTTTTCTATGCATTACAAGGAAGCACCAAAAAATTATACACAACAAATTACACATACCTGCAAACAGAACTTCCCCTCTCCGAGTTGGCTTCCGAGGTCTTGTTCTTGGGCCCTGCATGAGAGGTCGTTCTTGAGGCAAAAGCAAGTAATTTTTTGCCTCGTCCACTAAATCCCGGCATGCCTCATCACTGCGTACCAGAAGGTCAGATCCAACAGTTCCAACAAGGAACTTTGGACTCAGCAGAGGCAGGCGCACATGCTGAAGAACCTAGCAAAATGATAATAAAATGTTACTATTTTTCAGGGTGGATAAAAATCATTATTCTTTTTTATTTAAATTGATTTCTTTAATTTTCTAAAAAAACACGCTTAAGCTTAAAACTGCTTGTATAGTGTTTGGTACCATACATATAGATTTTCCTTTATTTATATATATACTGCTGGACAATGAAAACCGGACACTTTAATATTTGACATCTGAATTGCAATAACAGCTCGCAGGTATATTACAGAATGTTCGGCAGATCATGTAGTACCATATGCACCATTCATAGGCTCGGACTTTGTTTATGCATTCGTACTTAATTCAGTTTCTGCAACATTTAGTTAGCCCTTGTACCAGAGCTTTTATCGACCCATTGCATTATCACAAAAAATGCAAGTGTCCGGTTTTTTTTGTCCAGCAGTGTATATATATATATATATATATATATATATATATATATATATATATATATATATATATATATATATATATATATAAAGGCTTTTTCTAGTAAACGGCCCCATAAAATATCTGAACACTTTGATTAAAGCAAATAAAAAAATATATGTAAATATACATTTTCCTGTTTCTGATACTGTATAGCTACATGAATCTACTATGGAAATGTTTGTTGAGTGTGTTAATAAAACTATAATAATTTCAGTAACTTTTCTTCCAGTGAAAATAAAATATTCTGGATGTACTCTATAATTGTACTTAAAAATGCAAAATATCAGCTGCCAGTTTAATGATAATGACACTATTTTACGGTTTAACATGATTAGTATTTTGTATATATGTCTACACAAAATGTTTCCTATTTTTGCCTATTTAAAGTATTGAATTTTAAATCGAGATAAATTTAAATGCATTTAAATATTACATTTAAATAAATCCACCTTTCTATTTTTTCTACTGCTACGCTCAAATAATAATTTGCACAAACGATAATGCTTTTGCTTCACAGTTTGCAATCTTTTAAAATAACTAGTAGTAAAGCTATACATTGGCTATTGTAATTAAAGATACTATATTTATGTAAGCAAAGGAGAAACATCAAGTAGATAACAAATCTTGCAGAGAAATAAAGAAATATTGGGGAGGGAAAAAGACAACTTACATGTACATATTCTAATTCATGATGTTTCAGTTGATCTGCCATTTGGGAGACCCAGGTTCAACTCCCTGGGTGGGTGATCTGAGGTGGAAAAATTTTCAACAATCTCTTTACATAAAGAAAGGTCTGGGGCTCACCCAGCCGGTAATCAATAGATAGCTGAGGAGAGGTATCCATTAAGGGTAAGAGGGAAAGGTGAAAG